>NC_134131.1:16978760-17324816 GCF_040939455.1 Microcebus murinus
GGCCCAGGACAGTGACGGGCCTGGCCGGGGAGGAGTGCGTCAGGCAGGGGCAGAGGAGACGGGCTGGGTAAGGGTTAGGGTTACAGTTAGGGCACAATTCACAATCGCAAAGACGTGGAAGCGACCCGAGTGCCCATCCATCCAGGAGTGCATGAATAAAATGTGGCGCGTGGACACCACGGAGTGCCATTCGGCTGTGAGGAGCAGCGGTGAGAGGGCGCCTCTCGTGTTCTCCTGGCCAGAGCTGGTACCCGTTCCAGTAAGCCAGGTATCCCAAGAATGGACACACGAGCACCACGTGAGCGCGCTCACCAGCAAATTGGTACGAACGGATGGACGCCTAAGTGGACAGAGAGGAATCACCTTCATCGGGTGGGTGTCGGGCGGGTGGGGGGAGGGGAGGGGCATACACATCCATTAGGCATGGGGTGGGTGCGCACCGACTGGGGGATGGGCGCACTTGAAGCTCTGACCCGAGGGGGGAGGCTTGGAGAGGGCAAGGCACCCGACCTTAACATTGGTACCCCCACAATACGCTGGAACAACCTGAGAGGTATAAGAATAAGAACACAGGGGGGGCCGGGCGCGGTGGCTCACGCCTGTAATCCTAGCTCTCTGGGAGGCCGAGGCGGGCGGATTGCTCCAGGTCAGGAGTTCGAAACCAGCCTGAGCAAGAGCGAGACCCCGTCTCTACTAAAAATAGAAAGAAATTAATTGGCCAACTAATATATATAGAAAAACACAGCCGGGCGTGGTGGTGCATGCCTGTAGTCCCAACTACTCGGGAGGCTGAGGCAGCAGGATTGCTTGAGCCCGGAGATTGAGGTTGCTGTGAGCTAGGCTGACGCCATGGCACTCACTCTAGCCTGGGCAGCAAAACGAGACTCTGTCTCAAAAAAAAAAAAAAAAAAAAGAACACAGGGGGGAGGGGGGCACGGGCAACACATGTCACCTGAATACTTGTACTCCCATCATCTGCTTGAAGAGAGAGAGAAAAGAAAATGCAATCATAGAGGTAAGAGACACTTTTTAAAAATAATGAATCCGAAGAGAAAAGTAAAAGGAGGCCTGTGGAGCAGGTCTGGGTGTGACTCCGGATCCCCCAACATCAGGTGCCACCACCAAAGATTCCTGCGTGTAGCCCATAGAACCCCAAAAGCAACGGGACGAGTTCTGGTCACATGCTCCCTCAAAATGACATCCTGGCCTTCTTCTGGAACTCCCTCCCCTCTCAGACTCTCAAGGTTTCCTCCAGCGTGTCGGTTCCCACAGAGCAGACCTTTGGTCTGAGACCTGACAGTCCAGATGCCACGCATGCTGCCGCGTGGCGGCGGTGTCGCGGCTTGGGACAAGAGGAGGCCCCACGGTGCGGGCTGGGGCGCCAGGCAACGCGGGCGGGCGCTGAGGGTGGGGGTGAACCCCACCGCGGGCCGCCGCCACGCTCCCAGAAAGGGGACAGAACAAGAGGCAAAAAAAAAAAAAAAAAAAAAAAAAAAAGCAGCAGCCTGTGGCACCCGGTATTCCCAGGCGGTCTCCCATCCAAGTACTAACCAGGCCCGACCCTGCTTAGCTTCCGAGACCAGACGAGATCGGGGGCGTTCAGGGTGGTGTGGCCCTAGACGGCGGCGGAGGGCGCCCCTGCCCCGCTCGAGAAGCCGAGCCTCTCTGGGCTTCCCCGCCGCCGCCTCCCGCCCCAGGCCCCGCGCCGGGCCGGGCCGGTTGAGTTCGCCGGCCGGGTCCCGCGGGCTCCCAGGGACGGGGGTGATGGGCGGGGCGGGGCGGGGCGGGGGGCTGTCTCTCTCTACACACACACACACACTCACACTCACTCACACTCACACAAGATGCGCCTCCACGGCTGGACTCGCCAAGGTGGAGCCCTCCCAGCCCCCCTCGTCTCCTCGCCCGGCCTCCTTCACCTACCCGCTGCCCACCCCCAGCGCGTCGCTGCCTGCCGCTGACTGCGCACGCCGCGGGACGCTCGCCCTTTGACCCCAGCCAGGGGCCGCCCTCCCCCACAACCCCTTTCAGCTGCGCCCCCCCCCTCGCCCTGTGGGTGGGCTGCCGCCTATTCCCCGGGGCCAGGGCTGGGGCACAGCCAGTGTATGGGGCGTCTCTCTCTGGGGATGTGTCCCATGGGTGGGGTGGGGTGGCGTGGTTTGGGGGGCGCTGAAGAAATCAGTCCCCTCCATCTCCTACCTCTGGAAAACGCCCAAGCCCGTGGAGAACTGCCGGCACCGCTTCGTGGGGGCCGGGACCCTCCTCCGTGTCCTCCTGTGGCCCAGTCCAAGGGGCCTGGGCCTGGCCGGGGCTGCATTGGACCCCGACCACCCTGGCGTGTGGACTCGCTAAAAATCGGCCATTAGATATTGGATTCCAGCTTCCTGGAGGTCATTTCACTAATGAGTGCACCGGAAAGAGTTTCCTAATCCATCTGTGAGGGTGGCAACTGAAAGAGAATTTGAAAGCTGACAGAATAGGCGAGGGAAGGCATAGGAGATTTCCACACCCAGCAAGGAAGACTTTCCCGAAATGGAAGCAAGAAACGAGCAAACAGAGACACCGGTAGCCCGCCCGGAAAAGAGTCTGCCCCTGAGAGAAAGCACCCTGACCAGGTTCACCCGTGGGTGGGTGGCGAGCTAGCGGCATTCAGAAGAGCGAGGCCCGCAGTCTGTGCGGAAGACACCTGCGCTCGGGTGTGTGTGGCGGCGCGATTCACAAGCAGCTCTAGACGTTAAACCAAGGAGAAGCCAGGGAGTTCCCAACGCCCCAGGTGTCCTCAGCCCACGACTGGCTGCTGTGGGAATGCGAAGCCCGGCTCCTTGTCTCAGAGCGGGGTTCCCAGGAGGATCAGGCTGAAGCTGGGACTTGGCCTCAAAGTGTCCCCTCGCATGGCCACCCCCTTCCCCTTCCTGCTCCTCTACTCCTGGTGCCCCTCCATCCAGGGGCCAGACCTTAAAGAGTCACCGCAAGAGAATCCTGGTCCCAAAGGAGCCTTCTGGGGGACCGGTGCTGAGAGAGGTTGTGGGCATGGCCCGCTGGGGCTCTGCCCGACCCAGGGCTGAGAGATGCCACCTCCCAGCTCTGGGTCCCTGCAGGAAGTGTTGGCAAGCACAGGGCCGGTCCTCCAAAGGCCCAGGTGCAGGGAGCCCAGGCCAAGCAGCCTGTGGAAGAAGCCACTTGCCGTGCCACCCCGGGAACAGGACTGCAGGCCCCGGCCCTTCCCACCTCCTCCTCCTCCTCCCCCTGCCCCCCCCACAGGGCACAGGGCTCAGAGACACCTCAGACTCTTGCTACCCAAAGTGCAAAGGGCATCAGTTGCTCCTCCAACCCCCCCGCCCAGCAGACCACGTTGTCCAGCCAGCCCCCGGGCCTCCCTGGGGTGCCCAGCACAAAAGTGCAGACACCCACCGGACCCTCAATCTCAGTTTTCGGATGTTTTTGCCACTCTAAGGACCCGCAGGCCAGCTGGGCCTTCGGGCAGGACAGAGAGCCCCGGAATCCGACGTGGAGAGCTGCGTGTACGTCCCCATCAGGAGGCGGTCCCCACCTCCGCGGCTCTCCCCTTGTGGGGAGCGGCAGCCCAGCCGGCAGCCCCAGGGCCTCAGGGAAGACACCAGGCTGGGCCCCCGCGGCACAGCGGGGGCACGTCCCCCGCACTCAAGCGACTTAGGGACGGCTGCTGGAGACTGCTGCGGCCACCCTGCTGCCGGGTTCCTGGAGGGCTTCCTGGAAGCAGCGTCCACACCAAGCCCTTGGAAGGCCCAGGCGACGGAGGAGCCGGTCAGGCAGGGGCCGAGGACGGTGAGAGGCCGGGCGGGCGGGAAGGACCATGTCAGGCAGGGGCAGAGGACGGTGACAGGCCGGGCGGGGAGGAGCCGGACAGGCGGGGGCCCAGGACAGTGACGGGCCTGGCCGGGGAGGAGTGCGTCAGGCAGGGGCAGAGGAGACGGGCTGGGTAAGGGTTAGGGTTACAGTTAGGGCACAATTCACAATCGCAAAGACGTGGAAGCGACCCGAGTGCCCATCCATCCAGGAGTGCATGAATAAAATGTGGCGCGTGGACACCACGGAGTGCCATTCGGCTGTGAGGAGCAGCGGTGAGAGGGCGCCTCTCGTGTTCTCCTGGCCAGAGCTGGTACCCGTTCCAGTAAGCCAGGTATCCCAAGAATGGACACACGAGCACCACGTGAGCGCGCTCACCAGCAAATTGGTACGAACGGATGGACGCCTAAGTGGACAGAGAGGAATCACCTTCATCGGGTGGGTGTCGGGCGGGTGGGGGGAGGGGAGGGGCATACACATCCATTAGGCATGGGGTGGGTGCGCACCGACTGGGGGATGGGCGCACTTGAAGCTCTGACCCGAGGGGGGAGGCTTGGAGAGGGCAAGGCACCCGACCTTAACATTGGTACCCCCACAATACGCTGGAACAACCTGAGAGGTATATGAATAAGAACACAGGGGGGGCCGGGCGCGGTGGCTCACGCCTGTAATCCTAGCTCTCTGGGAGGCCGAGGCGGGCGGATTGCTCCAGGTCAGGAGTTCGAAACCAGCCTGAGCAAGAGCGAGACCCCGTCTCTACTAAAAATAGAAAGAAATTAATTGGCCAACTAATATATATAGAAAAACACAGCCGGGCGTGGTGGTGCATGCCTGTAGTCCCAACTACTCGGGAGGCTGAGGCAGCAGGATTGCTTGAGCCCGGAGATTGAGGTTGCTGTGAGCTAGGCTGACGCCATGGCACTCACTCTAGCCTGGGCAGCAAAACGAGACTCTGTCTCAAAAAAAAAAAAAAAAAAAGAACACAGGGGGGAGGGGGGCACGGGCAACACATGTCACCTGAATACTTGTACTCCCATCATCTGCTTGAAGAGAGAGAGAAAAGAAAATGCAATCATAGAGGTAAGAGACACTTTTTAAAAATAATGAATCCGAAGAGAAAAGTAAAAGGAGGCCTGTGGAGCAGGTCTGGGTGTGACTCCGGATCCCCCAACATCAGGTGCCACCACCAAAGATTCCTGCGTGTAGCCCATAGAACCCCAAAAGCAACGGGACGAGTTCTGGTCACATACTCCCTCAAAATGACATCCTGGCCTTCTTCTGGAACTCCCTCCCCTCTCAGACTCTCAAGGTTTCCTCCAGCGTGTCGGTTCCCACAGAGCAGACCTTTGGTCTGAGACCTGACAGTCCAGATGCCACGCATGCTGCCGCGTGGCGGCGGTGTCGCGGCTTGGGACAAGAGGAGGCCCCACGGTGCGGGCTGGGGCGCCAGGCACCGCGGGCGAGCGCTGAGGGTGGGGGTGACCCCCACCCCGGGCCGCCGCCACGCTCCCAGAAAGGGGACAGAAAAGAGGCAAAAAAAAAAAAAAAAAAAAGCAGCAGCCTGTGGCACCCGGTATTCCCAGGCGGTCTCCCATCCAAGTACTAACCAGGCCCGACCCTGCTTAGCTTCCGAGACCAGAGGAGATCGGGGGCGTTCAGGGTGGTGTGGCCCTAGACGGCGGCGGAGGGCGCCCCTGCCCCGCTCAAGAAGCCGAGCCTCTCTGGGCTTCCCCGCCGCCGCCTCCCGCCCCAGGCCCCGCGCCGGGCCGGGCCGGTTGAGTTCGCCGGCCGGGTCCCGCGGGCTCCCAGGGACGGGGGTGATGGGCGGGGCGGGGCGGGGCGGGGCGGGGGGCTGTCTCTCTATACACACACACACACACTCACACTCACTCACACTCACACAAGATGCGCCTCCACGGCTGGACTCGCCAAGGTGGAGCCCTCCCAGCCCCCCTCGTCTCCTCGCCCGGCCTCCTTCACCTACCCGCTGCCCACCCCCAGCGCGTCGCTGCCTGCCGCTGACTGCGCACGCGCGGGACGCTCGCCCTTTGACCCCAGCCAGGGGCCGCCCTCCCCCACAACCCCTTTCAGCTGCGCCCCCCCCCTCGCCCTGTGGGTGGGCTGCCGCCTATTCCCCCGGGCCAGGGCTGGGGCACAGCCAGTGTATGGGGCGTCTCTCTCTGGGGATGTGTCCCATGGGTGGGATGGGGTGGCGTGGTTTGGGGGGCGCTGAAGAAATCAGTCCCCTCCATCTCCTACCTCTGGAAAACGCCCAAGCCCGTGGAGAACTGCCGGCACCGCTTCGTGGGGGCCGGGACCCTCCTCCGTGTCCTCCTGTGGCCCAGTCCAAGGGGCCTGGGCCTGGCCGGGGCTGCATTGGACCCCGACCACCCTGGCGTGTGGACTCGCTAAAAATCGGCCATTAGATATTGGATTCCAGCTTCCTGGAGGTCATTTCACTAATGAGTGCACCGGAAAGAGTTTCCTAATCCATCTGTGAGGGTGGCAACTGAAAGAGAATTTGAAAGCTGACAGAATAGGTGAGGGAAGGCATAGGAGATTTCCACACCCAGCAAGGAAGACTTTCCCGAAATGGAAGAAAGAAACGAGCAAACAGAGACACCGGTAGCCCGCCCGGAAAAGAGTCTGCCCCTGAGAGAAAGCACCCTGACCAGGTTCACCCGTGGGTGGGTGGCGAGCCAGCGGCATTCAGAAGAGCGAGGCCCGCAGTCTGTGCGGAAGACACCTGCGCTCGGGTGTGTGTGGCGGCGCGATTCACAAGCAGCTCTAGACGTTAAACCAAGGAGAAGCCAGGGAGTTCCCAACGCCCCAGGTGTCCTCAGCCCACGACTGGCTGCTGTGGGAATGCGAAGCCCGGCTCCTTGTCTCAGAGCGGGGTTCCCAGGAGGATCAGGCTGAAGCTGGGACTTGGCCTCAAAGTGTCCCCTCGCATGGCCACCCCCTTCCCCTTCCTGCTCCTCTACTCCTGGTGCCCCTCCATCCAGGGGCCAGACCTTAAAGAGTCACCGCAAGAGAATCCTGGTCCCAAAGGAGCCTTCTGGGGGACCGGTGCTGAGAGAGGTTGTGGGCATGGCCCGCTGGGGCTCTGCCCGACCCAGGGCTGAGAGATGCCACCTCCCAGCTCTGGGTCCCTGCAGGAAGTGTTGGCAAGCACAGGGCCGGTCCTCCAAAGGCCCAGGTGCAGGGAGCCCAGGCCAAGCAGCCTGTGGAAGAAGCCACTTGCCGTGCCACCCCGGGAACAGGACTGCAGGCCCCGGCCCTTCCCACCTCCTCCTCCTCCTCCTCCTCCTCCTCCCCCCCGCCCCCCCCCCCAGGGCACAGGGCTCAGAGACACCTCAGACTCTTGCTACCCAAAGTGCAAAGGGCATCAGTTGCTCCTCCAACCCCCCCGCCCAGCAGACCACGTTGTCCAGCCAGCCCCCGGGCCTCCCTGGGGTGCCCAGCACAAAAGTGCAGACACCCACCGGACCCTCAATCTCAGTTTTCGGATGTTTTTGCCACTCTAAGGACCCGCAGGCCAGCTGGGCCTTCGGGCAGGACAGAGAGCCCCGGAATCCGACGTGGAGAGCTGCGTGTACGTCCCCATCAGGAGGCGGTCCCCACCTCCGCGGCTCTCCCCTTGTGGGGAGCGGCAGCCCAGCCGGCAGCCCCAGGGCCTCAGGGAAGACACCAGGCTGGGCCCCCGCGGCACAGCGGGGGCACGTCCCCCGCACTCAAGCGACTTAGGGACGGCTGCTGGAGACTGCTGCGGCCACCCTGCTGCCGGGTTCCTGGAGGGCTTCCTGGAAGCAGCGTCCACACCAAGCCCTTGGAAGGCCGAGGCGACGGAGGAGCCGGTCAGGCAGGGGCCGAGGACGGTGAGAGGCCGGGTGGGCGGGAAGGAGCATGTCAGGCAGGGGCAGAGGACGGTGACAGGCCGGGCGGGGAGGAGCCGGTCAGTCGGGGGCCCAGGACAGTGATGGGCCTGGCCGGGGAGGAGTGCGTCAGGCAGGGGCAGAGGAGACGGGCTGGGTAAGGGTTAGGGTTACAGTTAGGGCACAATTCACAATCGCAAAGACGTGGAAGCGACCCGAGTGCCCATC
The DNA here is from genome assembly GCF_040939455.1 of Microcebus murinus. Lineage (NCBI taxonomy): Eukaryota > Metazoa > Chordata > Mammalia > Primates > Cheirogaleidae > Microcebus > Microcebus murinus. The sequence goes on from NC_134131.1 coordinate 16,986,689, forward strand.
CATCCAGGAGTGCATGAATAAAATGTGGCGCGTGGACACCACGGAGTGCCATTCGGCTGTGAGGAGCAGCGGTGAGAGGGCGCCTCTCGTGTTCTCCTGGCCAGAGCTGGTACCCGTTCCAGTAAGCCAGGTATCCCAAGAATGGACACACGAGCACCACGTGAGCGCGCTCACCAGCAAATTGGTACGAACGGATGGACGCCTAAGTGGACAGAGAGGAATCACCTTCATCGGGTGGGTGTCGGGCGGGTGGGGGGAGGGGAGGGGCATACACATCCATTAGGCATGGGGTGGGTGCGCACCGACTGGGGGATGGGCGCACTTGAAGCTCTGACCCGAGGGGGGAGGCTTGGAGAGGGCAAGGCACCCGACCTTAACATTGGTACCCCCACAATACGCTGGAACAACCTGAGAGGTATAAGAATAAGAACACAGGGGGGGCCGGGCGCGGTGGCTCACGCCTGTAATCCTAGCTCTCTGGGAGGCCGAGGCGGGCGGATTGCTCCAGGTCAGGAGTTCGAAACCAGCCTGAGCAAGAGCGAGACCCCGTCTCTACTAAAAATAGAAAGAAATTAATTGGCCAACTAATATATATAGAAAAACACAGCCGGGCGTGGTGGTGCATGCCTGTAGTCCCAACTACTCGGGAGGCTGAGGCAGCAGGATTGCTTGAGCCCGGAGATTGAGGTTGCTGTGAGCTAGGCTGACGCCATGGCACTCACTCTAGCCTGGGCAGCAAAACGAGACTCTGTCTCAAAAAAAAAAAAAAAAAAAAAGAACACAGGGGGGAGGGGGGCACGGGCAACACATGTCACCTGAATACTTGTACTCCCATCATCTGCTTGAAGAGAGAGAGAAAAGAAAATGCAATCATAGAGGTAAGAGACACTTTTTAAAAATAATGAATCCGAAGAGAAAAGTAAAAGGAGGCCTGTGGAGCAGGTCTGGGTGTGACTCCGGATCCCCCAACATCAGGTGCCACCACCAAAGATTCCTGCGTGTAGCCCATAGAACCCCAAAAGCAACGGGACGAGTTCTGGTCACATGCTCCCTCAAAATGACATCCTGGCCTTCTTCTGGAACTCCCTCCCCTCTCAGACTCTCAAGGTTTCCTCCAGCGTGTCGGTTCCCACAGAGCAGACCTTTGGTCTGAGACCTGACAGTCCAGATGCCACGCATGCTGCCGCGTGGCGGCGGTGTCGCGGCTTGGGACAAGAGGAGGCCCCACGGTGCGGGCTGGGGCGCCAGGCAACGCGGGCGGGCGCTGAGGGTGGGGGTGAACCCCACCGCGGGCCGCCGCCACGCTCCCAGAAAGGGGACAGAACAAGAGGCAAAAAAAAAAAAAAAAAAAAAAAAAAAAGCAGCAGCCTGTGGCACCCGGTATTCCCAGGCGGTCTCCCATCCAAGTACTAACCAGGCCCGACCCTGCTTAGCTTCCGAGACCAGACGAGATCGGGGGCGTTCAGGGTGGTGTGGCCCTAGACGGCGGCGGAGGGCGCCCCTGCCCCGCTCGAGAAGCCGAGCCTCTCTGGGCTTCCCCGCCGCCGCCTCCCGCCCCAGGCCCCGCGCCGGGCCGGGCCGGTTGAGTTCGCCGGCCGGGTCCCGCGGGCTCCCAGGGACGGGGGTGATGGGCGGGGCGGGGCGGGGCGGGGGGCTGTCTCTCTCTACACACACACACACACTCACACTCACTCACACTCACACAAGATGCGCCTCCACGGCTGGACTCGCCAAGGTGGAGCCCTCCCAGCCCCCCTCGTCTCCTCGCCCGGCCTCCTTCACCTACCCGCTGCCCACCTCCAGCGCGTCGCTGCCTGCCGCTGACTGCGCACGCCGCGGGACGCTCGCCCTTTGACCCCAGCCAGGGGCCGCCCTCCCCCACAACCCCTTTCAGCTGCGCCCCCCCCCTCGCCCTGTGGGTGGGCTGCCGCCTATTCCCCGGGGCCAGGGCTGGGGCACAGCCAGTGTATGGGGCGTCTCTCTCTGGGGATGTGTCCCATGGGTGGGGTGGGGTGGCGTGGTTTGGGGGGCGCTGAAGAAATCAGTCCCCTCCATCTCCTACCTCTGGAAAACGCCCAAGCCCGTGGAGAACTGCCGGCACCGCTTCGTGGGGGCCGGGACCCTCCTCCGTGTCCTCCTGTGGCCCAGTCCAAGGGGCCTGGGCCTGGCCGGGGCTGCATTGGACCCCGACCACCCTGGCGTGTGGACTCGCTAAAAATCGGCCATTAGATATTGGATTCCAGCTTCCTGGAGGTCATTTCACTAATGAGTGCACCGGAAAGAGTTTCCTAATCCATCTGTGAGGGTGGCAACTGAAAGAGAATTTGAAAGCTGACAGAATAGGCGAGGGAAGGCATAGGAGATTTCCACACCCAGCAAGGAAGACTTTCCCGAAATGGAAGCAAGAAACGAGCAAACAGAGACACCGGTAGCCCGCCCGGAAAAGAGTCTGCCCCTGAGAGAAAGCACCCTGACCAGGTTCACCCGTGGGTGGGTGGCGAGCTAGCGGCATTCAGAAGAGCGAGGCCCGCAGTCTGTGCGGAAGACACCTGCGCTCGGGTGTGTGTGGCGGCGCGATTCACAAGCAGCTCTAGACGTTAAACCAAGGAGAAGCCAGGGAGTTCCCAACGCCCCAGGTGTCCTCAGCCCACGACTGGCTGCTGTGGGAATGCGAAGCCCGGCTCCTTGTCTCAGAGCGGGGTTCCCAGGAGGATCAGGCTGAAGCTGGGACTTGGCCTCAAAGTGTCCCCTCGCATGGCCACCCCCTTCCCCTTCCTGCTCCTCTACTCCTGGTGCCCCTCCATCCAGGGGCCAGACCTTAAAGAGTCACCGCAAGAGAATCCTGGTCCCAAAGGAGCCTTCTGGGGGACCGGTGCTGAGAGAGGTTGTGGGCATGGCCCGCTGGGGCTCTGCCCGACCCAGGGCTGAGAGATGCCACCTCCCAGCTCTGGGTCCCTGCAGGAAGTGTTGGCAAGCACAGGGCCGGTCCTCCAAAGGCCCAGGTGCAGGGAGCCCAGGCCAAGCAGCCTGTGGAAGAAGCCACTTGCCGTGCCACCCCGGGAACAGGACTGCAGGCCCCGGCCCTTCCCACCTCCTCCTCCTCCTCCCCCTGCCCCCCCCACAGGGCACAGGGCTCAGAGACACCTCAGACTCTTGCTACCCAAAGTGCAAAGGGCATCAGTTGCTCCTCCAACCCCCCCGCCCAGCAGACCACGTTGTCCAGCCAGCCCCCGGGCCTCCCTGGGGTGCCCAGCACAAAAGTGCAGACACCCACCGGACCCTCAATCTCAGTTTTCGGATGTTTTTGCCACTCTAAGGACCCGCAGGCCAGCTGGGCCTTCGGGCAGGACAGAGAGCCCCGGAATCCGACGTGGAGAGCTGCGTGTACGTCCCCATCAGGAGGCGGTCCCCACCTCCGCGGCTCTCCCCTTGTGGGGAGCGGCAGCCCAGCCGGCAGCCCCAGGGCCTCAGGGAAGACACCAGGCTGGGCCCCCGCGGCACAGCGGGGGCACGTCCCCCGCACTCAAGCGACTTAGGGACGGCTGCTGGAGACTGCTGCGGCCACCCTGCTGCCGGGTTCCTGGAGGGCTTCCTGGAAGCAGCGTCCACACCAAGCCCTTGGAAGGCCCAGGCGACGGAGGAGCCGGTCAGGCAGGGGCCGAGGACGGTGAGAGGCCGGGCGGGCGGGAAGGACCATGTCAGGCAGGGGCAGAGGACGGTGACAGGCCGGGCGGGGAGGAGCCGGACAGGCGGGGGCCCAGGACAGTGACGGGCCTGGCCGGGGAGGAGTGCGTCAGGCAGGGGCAGAGGAGACGGGCTGGGTAAGGGTTAGGGTTACAGTTAGGGCACAATTCACAATCGCAAAGACGTGGAAGCGACCCGAGTGCCCATCCATCCAGGAGTGCATGAATAAAATGTGGCGCGTGGACACCACGGAGTGCCATTCGGCTGTGAGGAGCAGCGGTGAGAGGGCGCCTCTCGTGTTCTCCTGGCCAGAGCTGGTACCCGTTCCAGTAAGCCAGGTATCCCAAGAATGGACACACGAGCACCACGTGAGCGCGCTCACCAGCAAATTGGTACGAACGGATGGACGCCTAAGTGGACAGAGAGGAATCACCTTCATCGGGTGGGTGTCGGGCGGGTGGGGGGAGGGGAGGGGCATACACATCCATTAGGCATGGGGTGGGTGCGCACCGACTGGGGGATGGGCGCACTTGAAGCTCTGACCCGAGGGGGGAGGCTTGGAGAGGGCAAGGCACCCGACCTTAACATTGGTACCCCCACAATACGCTGGAACAACCTGAGAGGTATATGAATAAGAACACAGGGGGGGCCGGGCGCGGTGGCTCACGCCTGTAATCCTAGCTCTCTGGGAGGCCGAGGCGGGCGGATTGCTCCAGGTCAGGAGTTCGAAACCAGCCTGAGCAAGAGCGAGACCCCGTCTCTACTAAAAATAGAAAGAAATTAATTGGCCAACTAATATATATAGAAAAACACAGCCGGGCGTGGTGGTGCATGCCTGTAGTCCCAACTACTCGGGAGGCTGAGGCAGCAGGATTGCTTGAGCCCGGAGATTGAGGTTGCTGTGAGCTAGGCTGACGCCATGGCACTCACTCTAGCCTGGGCAGCAAAACGAGACTCTGTCTCAAAAAAAAAAAAAAAAAAAGAACACAGGGGGGAGGGGGGCACGGGCAACACATGTCACCTGAATACTTGTACTCCCATCATCTGCTTGAAGAGAGAGAGAAAAGAAAATGCAATCATAGAGGTAAGAGACACTTTTTAAAAATAATGAATCCGAAGAGAAAAGTAAAAGGAGGCCTGTGGAGCAGGTCTGGGTGTGACTCCGGATCCCCCAACATCAGGTGCCACCACCAAAGATTTCTGCGTGTAGCCCATAGAACCCCAAAAGCAACGGGACGAGTTCTGGTCACATACTCCCTCAAAATGACATCCTGGCCTTCTTCTGGAACTCCCTCCCCTCTCAGACTCTCAAGGTTTCCTCCAGCGTGTCGGTTCCCACAGAGCAGACCTTTGGTCTGAGACCTGACAGTCCAGATGCCACGCATGCTGCCGCGTGGCGGCGGTGTCGCGGCTTGGGACAAGAGGAGGCCCCACGGTGCGGGCTGGGGCGCCAGGCACCGCGGGCGAGCGCTGAGGGTGGGGGTGACCCCCACCCCGGGCCGCCGCCACGCTCCCAGAAAGGGGACAGAAAAGAGGCAAAAAAAAAAAAAAAAAAAAGCAGCAGCCTGTGGCACCCGGTATTCCCAGGCGGTCTCCCATCCAAGTACTAACCAGGCCCGACCCTGCTTAGCTTCCGAGACCAGAGGAGATCGGGGGCGTTCAGGGTGGTGTGGCCCTAGACGGCGGCGGAGGGCGCCCCTGCCCCGCTCAAGAAGCCGAGCCTCTCTGGGCTTCCCCGCCGCCGCCTCCCGCCCCAGGCCCCGCGCCGGGCCGGGCCGGTTGAGTTCGCCGGCCGGGTCCCGCGGGCTCCCAGGGACGGGGGTGATGGGCGGGGCGGGGCGGGGCGGGGCGGGGGGCTGTCTCTCTATACACACACACACACACACACTCACACTCACTCACACTCACACAAGATGCGCCTCCACGGCTGGACTCGCCAAGGTGGAGCCCTCCCAGCCCCCCTCGTCTCCTCGCCCGGCCTCCTTCACCTACCCGCTGCCCACCCCCAGGGCGTCGCTGCCTGCCGCTGACTGCGCACGCGCGGGACGCTCGCCCTTTGACCCCAGCCAGGGGCCGCCCTCCCCCACAACCCCTTTCAGCTGTGCCCCCCCCCTCGCCCTGTGGGTGGGCTGCCGCCTATTCCCCCGGGCCAGGGCTGGGGCACAGCCAGTGTATGGGGCGTCTCTCTCTGGGGATGTGTCCCATGGGTGGGATGGGGTGGCGTGGTTTGGGGGGCGCTGAAGAAATCAGTCCCCTCCATCTCCTACCTCTGGAAAACGCCCAAGCCCGTGGAGAACTGCCGGCACCGCTTCGTGGGGGCCGGGACCCTCCTCCGTGTCCTCCTGTGGCCCAGTCCAAGGGGCCTGGGCCTGGCCGGGGCTGCATTGGACCCCGACCACCCTGGCGTGTGGACTCGCTAAAAATCGGCCATTAGATATTGGATTCCAGCTTCCTGGAGGTCATTTCACTAATGAGTGCACCGGAAAGAGTTTCCTAATCCATCTGTGAGGGTGGCAACTGAAAGAGAATTTGAAAGCTGACAGAATAGGTGAGGGAAGGCATAGGAGATTTCCACACCCAGCAAGGAAGACTTTCCCGAAATGGAAGAAAGAAACGAGCAAACAGAGACACCGGTAGCCCGCCCGGAAAAGAGTCTGCCCCTGAGAGAAAGCACCCTGACCAGGTTCACCCGTGGGTGGGTGGCGAGCTAGCGGCATTCAGAAGAGCGAGGCCCGCAGTCTGTGCGGAAGACACCTGCGCTCGGGTGTGTGTGGCGGCGCGATTCACAAGCAGCTCTAGACGTTAAACCAAGGAGAAGCCAGGGAGTTCCCAACGCCCCAGGTGTCCTCAGCCCACGACTGGCTGCTGTGGGAATGCGAAGCCCGGCTCCTTGTCTCAGAGCGGGGTTCCCAGGAGGATCAGGCTGAAGCTGGGACTTGGCCTCAAAGTGTCCCCTCGCATGGCCACCCCCTTCCCCTTCCTGCTCCTCTACTCCTGGTGCCCCTCCATCCAGGGGCCAGACCTTAAAGAGTCACCGCAAGAGAATCCTGGTCCCAAAGGAGCCTTCTGGGGGACCGGTGCTGAGAGAGGTTGTGGGCATGGCCCGCTGGGGCTCTGCCCGACCCAGGGCTGAGAGATGCCACCTCCCAGCTCTGGGTCCCTGCAGGAAGTGTTGGCAAGCACAGGGCCGGTCCTCCAAAGGCCCAGGTGCAGGGAGCCCAGGCCAAGCAGCCTGTGGAAGAAGCCACTTGCCGTGCCACGCCGGGAACAGGACTGCAGGCCCCGGCCCTTCCCACCTCCTCCTCCTCCTCCTCCTCCTCCTCCCCCCCGCCCCCCCCCCCAGGGCACAGGGCTCAGAGACACCTCAGACTCTTCCTACCCAAAGTGCAAAGGGCATCAGTTGCTCCTCCAACCCCCCCGCCCAGCAGACCACGTTGTCCAGCCAGCCCCCGGGCCTCCCTGGGGTGCCCAGCACAAAAGTGCAGACACCCACCGGACCCTCAATCTCAGTTTTCGGATGTTTTTGCCACTCTAAGGACCCGCAGGCCAGCTGGGCCTTCGGGCAGGACAGAGAGCCCCGGAATCCGACGTGGAGAGCTGCGTGTACGTCCCCATCAGGAGGCGGTCCCCACCTCCGCGGCTCTCCCCTTGTGGGGAGCGGCAGCCCAGCCGGCAGCCCCAGGGCCTCAGGGAAGACACCAGGCTGGGCCCCCGCGGCACAGCGGGGGCACGTCCCCCGCACTCAAGCGACTTAGGGACGGCTGCTGGAGACTGCTGCGGCCACCCTGCTGCCGGGTTCCTGGAGGGCTTCCTGGAAGCAGCGTCCACACCAAGCCCTTGGAAGGCCCAGGCGACGGAGGAGCCGGTCAGGCAGGGGCCGAGGACGGTGAGAGGCCGGGTGGGCGGGAAGGAGCATGTCAGGCAGGGGCAGAGGACGGTGACAGGCCGGGCGGGGAGGAGCCGGTCAGTCGGGGGCCCAGGACAGTGACGGGCCTGGCCGGGGAGGAGTGCGTCAGGCAGGGGCAGAGGAGACGGGCTGGGTAAGGGTTAGGGTTACAGTTAGGGCACAATTCACAATCGCAAAGACGTGGAAGCGACCCGAGTGCCCATCCATCCAGGAGTGCATGAATAAAATGTGGCGCGTGGACACCACGGAGTGCCATTCGGCTGTGAGGAGCAGCGGTGAGAGGGCGCCTCTCGTGTTCTCCTGGCCAGAGCTGGTACCCGTTCCAGTAAGCCAGGTATCCCAAGAATGGACACACGAGCACCACGTGAGCGCGCTCACCAGCAAATTGGTACGAACGGATGGACGCCTAAGTGGACAGAGAGGAATCACCTTCATCGGGTGGGTGTCGGGCGGGTGGGGGGAGGGGAGGGGCATACACATCCATTAGGCATGGGGTGGGTGCGCACCGACTGGGGGATGGGCGCACTTGAAGCTCTGACCCGAGGGGGGAGGCTTGGAGAGGGCAAGGCACCCGACCTTAACATTGGTACCCCCACAATACGCTGGAACAACCTGAGAGGTATAAGAATAAGAACACAGGGGGGGCCGGGCGCGGTGGCTCACGCCTGTAATCCTAGCTCTCTGGGAGGCCGAGGCGGGCGGATTGCTCCAGGTCAGGAGTTCGAAACCAGCCTGAGCAAGAGCGAGACCCCGTCTCTACTAAAAATAGAAAGAAATTAATTGGCCAACTAATATATATAGAAAAACACAGCCGGGCGTGGTGGTGCATGCCTGTAGTCCCAACTACTCGGGAGGCTGAGGCAGCAGGATTGCTTGAGCCCGGAGATTGAGGTTGCTGTGAGCTAGGCTGACGCCATGGCACTCACTCTAGCCTGGGCAGCAAAACGAGACTCTGTCTCAAAAAAAAAAAAAAAAAAAAAGAACACAGGGGGGAGGGGGGCACGGGCAACACATGTCACCTGAATACTTGTACTCCCATCATCTGCTTGAAGAGAGAGAGAAAAGAAAATGCAATCATAGAGGTAAGAGACACTTTTTAAAAATAATGAATCCGAAGAGAAAAGTAAAAGGAGGCCTGTGGAGCAGGTCTGGGTGTGACTCCGGATCCCCCAACATCAGGTGCCACCACCAAAGATTCCTGCGTGTAGCCCATAGAACCCCAAAAGCAACGGGACGAGTTCTGGTCACATGCTCCCTCAAAATGACATCCTGGCCTTCTTCTGGAACTCCCTCCCCTCTCAGACTCTCAAGGTTTCCTCCAGCGTGTCGGTTCCCACAGAGCAGACCTTTGGTCTGAGACCTGACAGTCCAGATGCCACGCATGCTGCCGCGTGGCGGCGGTGTCGCGGCTTGGGACAAGAGGAGGCCCCACGGTGCGGGCTGGGGCGCCAGGCAACGCGGGCGGGCGCTGAGGGTGGGGGTGACCCCCACCGCGGGCCGCCGCCACGCTCCCAGAAAGGGGACAGAACAAGAGGCAAAAAAAAAAAAAAAAAAAAAAAAAAAAGCAGCAGCCTGTGGCACCCGGTATTCCCAGGCGGTCTCCCATCCAAGTACTAACCAGGCCCGACCCTGCTTAGCTTCCGAGACCAGACGAGATCGGGGGCGTTCAGGGTGGTGTGGCCCTAGACGGCGGCGGAGGGCGCCCCTGCCCCGCTCGAGAAGCCGAGCCTCTCTGGGCTTCCCCGCCGCCGCCTCCCGCCCCAGGCCCCGCGCCGGGCCGGGCCGGTTGAGTTCGCCGGCCGGGTCCCGCGGGCTCCCAGGGACGGGGGTGATGGGCGGGGCGGGGCGGGGCGGGGGGCTGTCTCTCTCTACACACACACACACACTCACACTCACTCACACTCACACAAGATGCGCCTCCACGGCTGGACTCGCCAAGGTGGAGCCCTCCCAGCCCCCCTCGTCTCCTCGCCCGGCCTCCTTCACCTACCCGCTGCCCACCCCCAGCGCGTCGCTGCCTGCCGCTGACTGCGCACGCCGCGGGACGCTCGCCCTTTGACCCCAGCCAGGGGCCGCCCTCCCCCACAACCCCTTTCAGCTGCGCCCCCCCCTCGCCCTGTGGGTGGGCTGCCGCCTATTCCCCGGGGCCAGGGCTGGGGCACAGCCAGTGTATGGGGCGTCTCTCTCTGGGGATGTGTCCCATGGGTGGGGTGGGGTGGCGTGGTTTGGGGGGCGCTGAAGAAATCAGTCCCCTCCATCTCCTACCTCTGGAAAACGCCCAAGCCCGTGGAGAACTGCCGGCACCGCTTCGTGGGGGCCGGGACCCTCCTCCGTGTCCTCCTGTGGCCCAGTCCAAGGGGCCTGGGCCTGGCCGGGGCTGCATTGGACCCCGACCACCCTGGCGTGTGGACTCGCTAAAAATCGGCCATTAGATATTGGATTCCAGCTTCCTGGAGGTCATTTCACTAATGAGTGCACCGGAAAGAGTTTCCTAATCCATCTGTGAGGGTGGCAACTGAAAGAGAATTTGAAAGCTGACAGAATAGGCGAGGGAAGGCATAGGAGATTTCCACACCCAGCAAGGAAGACTTTCCCGAAATGGAAGCAAGAAACGAGCAAACAGAGACACCGGTAGCCCGCCCGGAAAAGAGTCTGCCCCTGAGAGAAAGCACCCTGACCAGGTTCACCCGTGGGTGGGTGGCGAGCTAGCGGCATTCAGAAGAGCGAGGCCCGCAGTCTGTGCGGAAGACACCTGCGCTCGGGTGTGTGTGGCGGCGCGATTCACAAGCAGCTCTAGACGTTAAACCAAGGAGAAGCCAGGGAGTTCCCAACGCCCCAGGTGTCCTCAGCCCACGACTGGCTGCTGTGGGAATGCGAAGCCCGGCTCCTTGTCTCAGAGCGGGGTTCCCAGGAGGATCAGGCTGAAGCTGGGACTTGGCCTCAAAGTGTCCCCTCGCATGGCCACCCCCTTCCCCTTCCTGCTCCTCTACTCCTGGTGCCCCTCCATCCAGGGGCCAGACCTTAAAGAGTCACCGCAAGAGAATCCTGGTCCCAAAGGAGCCTTCTGGGGGACCGGTGCTGAGAGAGGTTGTGGGCATGGCCCGCTGGGGCTCTGCCCGACCCAGGGCTGAGAGATGCCACCTCCCAGCTCTGGGTCCCTGCAGGAAGTGTTGGCAAGCACAGGGCCGGTCCTCCAAAGGCCCAGGTGCAGGGAGCCCAGGCCAAGCAGCCTGTGGAAGAAGCCACTTGCCGTGCCACCCCGGGAACAGGACTGCAGGCCCCGGCCCTTCCCACCTCCTCCTCCTCCTCCCCCTGCCCCCCCCACAGGGCACAGGGCTCAGAGACACCTCAGACTCTTGCTACCCAAAGTGCAAAGGGCATCAGTTGCTCCTCCAACCCCCCCGCCCAGCAGACCACGTTGTCCAGCCAGCCCCCGGGCCTCCCTGGGGTGCCCAGCACAAAAGTGCAGACACCCACCGGACCCTCAATCTCAGTTTTCGGATGTTTTTGCCACTCTAAGGACCCGCAGGCCAGCTGGGCCTTCGGGCAGGACAGAGAGCCCCGGAATCCGACGTGGAGAGCTGCGTGTACGTCCCCATCAGGAGGCGGTCCCCACCTCCGCGGCTCTCCCCTTGTGGGGAGCGGCAGCCCAGCCGGCAGCCCCAGGGCCTCAGGGAAGACACCAGGCTGGGCCCCCGCGGCACAGCGGGGGCACGTCCCCCGCACTCAAGCGACTTAGGGACGGCTGCTGGAGACTGCTGCGGCCACCCTGCTGCCGGGTTCCTGGAGGGCTTCCTGGAAGCAGCGTCCACACCAAGCCCTTGGAAGGCCCAGGCGACGGAGGAGCCGGTCAGGCAGGGGCCGAGGACGGTGAGAGGCCGGGCGGGCGGGAAGGACCATGTCAGGCAGGGGCAGAGGACGGTGACAGGCCGGGCGGGGAGGAGCCGGACAGGCGGGGGCCCAGGACAGTGACGGGCCTGGCCGGGGAGGAGTGCGTCAGGCAGGGGCAGAGGAGACGGGCTGGGTAAGGGTTAGGGTTACAGTTAGGGCACAATTCACAATCGCAAAGACGTGGAAGCGACCCGAGTGCCCATCCATCCAGGAGTGCATGAATAAAATGTGGCGCGTGGACACCACGGAGTGCCATTCGGCTGTGAGGAGCAGCGGTGAGAGGGCGCCTCTCGTGTTCTCCTGGCCAGAGCTGGTACCCGTTCCAGTAAGCCAGGTATCCCAAGAATGGACACACGAGCACCACGTGAGCGCGCTCACCAGCAAATTGGTACGAACGGATGGACGCCTAAGTGGACAGAGAGGAATCACCTTCATCGGGTGGGTGTCGGGCGGGTGGGGGGAGGGGAGGGGCATACACATCCATTAGGCATGGGGTGGGTGCGCACCGACTGGGGGATGGGCGCACTTGAAGCTCTGACCCGAGGGGGGAGGCTTGGAGAGGGCAAGGCACCCGACCTTAACATTGGTACCCCCACAATACGCTGGAACAACCTGAGAGGTATATGAATAAGAACACAGGGGGGGCCGGGCGCGGTGGCTCACGCCTGTAATCCTAGCTCTCTGGGAGGCCGAGGCGGGCGGATTGCTCCAGGTCAGGAGTTCGAAACCAGCCTGAGCAAGAGCGAGACCCCGTCTCTACTAAAAATAGAAAGAAATTAATTGGCCAACTAATATATATAGAAAAACACAGCCGGGCGTGGTGGTGCATGCCTGTAGTCCCAACTACTCGGGAGGCTGAGGCAGCAGGATTGCTTGAGCCCGGAGATTGAGGTTGCTGTGAGCTAGGCTGACGCCATGGCACTCACTCTAGCCTGGGCAGCAAAACGAGACTCTGTCTCAAAAAAAAAAAAAAAAAAGAACACAGGGGGGAGGGGGGCACGGGCAACACATGTCACCTGAATACTTGTACTCCCATCATCTGCTTGAAGAGAGAGAGAAAAGAAAATGCAATCATAGAGGTAAGAGACACTTTTTAAAAATAATGAATCCGAAGAGAAAAGTAAAAGGAGGCCTGTGGAGCAGGTCTGGGTGTGACTCCGGATCCCCCAACATCAGGTGCCACCACCAAAGATTCCTGCGTGTAGCCCATAGAACCCCAAAAGCAACGGGACGAGTTCTGGTCACATGCTCCCTCAAAATGACATCCTGGCCTTCTTCTGGAACTCCCTCCCCTCTCAGACTCTCAAGGTTTCCTCCAGCGTGTCGGTTCCCACAGAGCAGACCTTTGGTCTGAGACCTGACAGTCCAGATGCCACGCATGCTGCCGCGTGGCGGCGGTGTCGCGGCTTGGGACAAGAGGAGGCCCCACGGTGCGGGCTGGGGCGCCAGGCAACGCGGGCGGGCGCTGAGGGTGGGGGTGACCCCCACCGCGGGCCGCCGCCACGCTCCCAGAAAGGGGACAGAACAAGAGGCAAAAAAAAAAAAAAAAAAAAAAAAAAAGCAGCAGCCTGTGGCACCCGGTATTCCCAGGCGGTCTCCCATCCAAGTACTAACCAGGCCCGACCCTGCTTAGCTTCCGAGACCAGACGAGATCGGGGGCGTTCAGGGTGGTGTGGCCCTAGACGGCGGCGGAGGGCGCCCCTGCCCCGCTCGAGAAGCCGAGCCTCTCTGGGCTTCCCCGCCGCCGCCTCCCGCCCCAGGCCCCGCGCCGGGCCGGGCCGGTTGAGTTCGCCGGCCGGGTCCCGCGGGCTCCCAGGGACGGGGGTGATGGGCGGGGCGGGGCGGGGCGGGGGGCTGTCTCTCTATACACACACACACACACTCACACTCACTCACACTCACACAAGATGCGCCTCCACGGCTGGACTCGCCAAGGTGGAGCCCTCCCAGCCCCCCTCGTCTCCTCGCCCGGCCTCCTTCACCTACCCGCTGCCCACCCCCAGCGCGTCGCTGCCTGCCGCTGACTGCGCACGCCGCGGGACGCTCGCCCTTTGACCCCAGCCAGGGGCCGCCCTCCCCCACAACCCCTTTCAGCTGCGCCCCCCCCCTCGCCCTGTGGGTGGGCTGCCGCCTATTCCCCGGGGCCAGGGCTGGGGCACAGCCAGTGTATGGGGCGTCTCTCTCTGGGGATGTGTCCCATGGGTGGGGTGGGGTGGCGTGGTTTGGGGGGCGCTGAAGAAATCAGTCCCCTCCATCTCCTACCTCTGGAAAACGCCCAAGCCCGTGGAGAACTGCCGGCACCGCTTCGTGGGGGCCGGGACCCTCCTCCGTGTCCTCCTGTGGCCCAGTCCAAGGGGCCTGGGCCTGGCCGGGGCTGCATTGGACCCCGACCACCCTGGCGTGTGGACTCGCTAAAAATCGGCCATTAGATATTGGATTCCAGCTTCCTGGAGGTCATTTCACTAATGAGTGCACCGGAAAGAGTTTCCTAATCCATCTGTGAGGGTGGCAACTGAAAGAGAATTTGAAAGCTGACAGAATAGGCGAGGGAAGGCATAGGAGATTTCCACACCCAGCAAGGAAGACTTTCCCGAAATGGAAGCAAGAAACGAGCAAACAGAGACACCGGTAGCCCGCCCGGAAAAGAGTCTGCCCCTGAGAGAAAGCACCCTGACCAGGTTCACCCGTGGGTGGGTGGCGAGCTAGCGGCATTCAGAAGAGCGAGGCCCGCAGTCTGTGCGGAAGACACCTGCGCTCGGGTGTGTGTGGCGGCGCGATTCACAAGCAGCTCTAGACGTTAAACCAAGGAGAAGCCAGGGAGTTCCCAACGCCCCAGGTGTCCTCAGCCCACGACTGGCTGCTGTGGGAATGCGAAGCCCGGCTCCTTGTCTCAGAGCAGGGTTCCCAGGAGGATCAGGCTGAAGCTGGGACTTGGCCTCAAAGTGTCCCCTCGCATGGCCACCCCCTTCCCCTTCCTGCTCCTCTACTCCTGGTGCCCCTCCATCCAGGGGCCAGACCTTAAAGAGTCACCGCAAGAGAATCCTGGTCCCAAAGGAGCCTTCTGGGGGACCGGTGCTGAGAGAGGTTGTGGGCATGGCCCGCTGGGGCTCTGCCCGACCCAGGGCTGAGAGATGCCACCTCCCAGCTCTGGGTCCCTGCAGGAAGTGTTGGCAAGTACAGGGCCGGTCCTCCAAAGGCCCAGGTGCAGGGAGCCCAGGCCAAGCAGCCTGTGGAAGAAGCCACTTGCCGTGCCACCCCGGGAACAGGACTGCAGGCCCCGGCCCTTCCCACCTCCTCCTCCTCCTCCCCCTGCCCCCCCCACAGGGCACAGGGCTCAGAGACACCTCAGACTCTTGCTACCCAAAGTGCAAAGGGCATCAGTTGCTCCTCCAACCCCCCCGCCCAGCAGACCACGTTGTCCAGCCAGCCCCCGGGCCTCCCTGGGGTGCCCAGCACAAAAGTGCAGACACCCACCGGACCCTCAATCTCAGTTTTCGGATGTTTTTGCCACTCTAAGGACCCGCAGGCCAGCTGGGCCTTCGGGCAGGACAGAGAGCCCCGGAATCCGACGTGGAGAGCTGCGTGTACGTCCCCATCAGGAGGCGGTCCCCACCTCCGCGGCTCTCCCCTTGTGGGGAGCGGCAGCCCAGCCGGCAGCCCCAGGGCCTCAGGGAAGACACCAGGCTGGGCCCCCGCGGCACAGCGGGGGCACGTCCCCCGCACTCAAGCGACTTAGGGACGGCTGCTGGAGACTGCTGCGGCCACCCTGCTGCCGGGTTCCTGGAGGGCTTCCTGGAAGCAGCGTCCACACCAAGCCCTTGGAAGGCCCAGGCGACGGAGGAGCCGGTCAGGCAGGGGCCGAGGACGGTGAGAGGCCGGGCGGGCGGGAAGGACCATGTCAGGCAGGGGCAGAGGACGGTGACAGGCCGGGCGGGGAGGAGCCGGACAGGCGGGGGCCCAGGACAGTGACGGGCCTGGCCGGGGAGGAGTGCGTCAGGCAGGGGCAGAGGAGACGGGCTGGGTAAGGGTTAGGGTTACAGTTAGGGCACAATTCACAATCGCAAAGACGTGGAAGCGACCCGAGTGCCCATCCATCCAGGAGTGCATGAATAAAATGTGGCGCGTGGACACCACGGAGTGCCATTCGGCTGTGAGGAGCAGCGGTGAGAGGGCGCCTCTCGTGTTCTCCTGGCCAGAGCTGGTACCCGTTCCAGTAAGCCAGGTATCCCAAGAATGGACACACGAGCACCACGTGAGCGCGCTCACCAGCAAATTGGTACGAACGGATGGACGCCTAAGTGGACAGAGAGGAATCACCTTCATCGGGTGGGTGTCGGGCGGGTGGGGGGAGGGGAGGGGCATACACATCCATTAGGCATGGGGTGGGTGCGCACCGACTGGGGGATGGGCGCACTTGAAGCTCTGACCCGAGGGGGGAGGCTTGGAGAGGGCAAGGCACCCGACCTTAACATTGGTACCCCCACAATACGCTGGAACAACCTGAGAGGTATATGAATAAGAACACAGGGGGGGCCGGGCGCGGTGGCTCACGCCTGTAATCCTAGCTCTCTGGGAGGCCGAGGCGGGCGGATTGCTCCAGGTCAGGAGTTCGAAACCAGCCTGAGCAAGAGCGAGACCCCGTCTCTACTAAAAATAGAAAGAAATTAATTGGCCAACTAATATATATAGAAAAACACAGCCGGGCGTGGTGGTGCATGCCTGTAGTCCCAACTACTCGGGAGGCTGAGGCAGCAGGATTGCTTGAGCCCGGAGATTGAGGTTGCTGTGAGCTAGGCTGACGCCATGGCACTCACTCTAGCCTGGGCAGCAAAACGAGACTCTGTCTCAAAAAAAAAAAAAAAAAAAGAACACAGGGGGGAGGGGGGCACGGGCAACACATGTCACCTGAATACTTGTACTCCCATCATCTGCTTGAAGAGAGAGAGAAAAGAAAATGCAATCATAGAGGTAAGAGACACTTTTTAAAAATAATGAATCCGAAGAGAAAAGTAAAAGGAGGCCTGTGGAGCAGGTCTGGGTGTGACTCCGGATCCCCCAACATCAGGTGCCACCACCAAAGATTCCTGCGTGTAGCCCATAGAACCCCAAAAGCAACGGGACGAGTTCTGGTCACATACTCCCTCAAAATGACATCCTGGCCTTCTTCTGGAACTCCCTCCCCTCTCAGACTCTCAAGGTTTCCTCCAGCGTGTCGGTTCCCACAGAGCAGACCTTTGGTCTGAGACCTGACAGTCCAGATGCCACGCATGCTGCCGCGTGGCGGCGGTGTCGCGGCTTGGGACAAGAGGAGGCCCCACGGTGCGGGCTGGGGCGCCAGGCACCGCGGGCGAGCGCTGAGGGTGGGGGTGACCCCCACCCCGGGCCGCCGCCACGCTCCCAGAAAGGGGACAGAAAAGAGGCAAAAAAAAAAAAAAAAAAAGCAGCAGCCTGTGGCACCCGGTATTCCCAGGCGGTCTCCCATCCAAGTACTAACCAGGCCCGACCCTGCTTAGCTTCCGAGACCAGAGGAGATCGGGGGCGTTCAGGGTGGTGTGGCCCTAGACGGCGGCGGAGGGCGCCCCTGCCCCGCTCAAGAAGCCGAGCCTCTCTGGGCTTCCCCGCCGCCGCCTCCCGCCCCAGGCCCCGCGCCGGGCCGGGCCGGTTGAGTTCGCCGGCCGGGTCCCGCGGGCTCCCAGGGACGGGGGTGATGGGCGGGGCGGGGCGGGGCGGGGCGGGGGGCTGTCTCTCTATACACACACACACACACACACTCACACTCACTCACACTCACACAAGATGCGCCTCCACGGCTGGACTCGCCAAGGTGGAGCCCTCCCAGCCCCCCTCGTCTCCTCGCCCGGCCTCCTTCACCTACCCGCTGCCCACCCCCAGGGCGTCGCTGCCTGCCGCTGACTGCGCACGCGCGGGACGCTCGCCCTTTGACCCCAGCCAGGGGCCGCCCTCCCCCACAACCCCTTTCAGCTGTGCCCCCCCCCTCGCCCTGTGGGTGGGCTGCCGCCTATTCCCCCGGGCCAGGGCTGGGGCACAGCCAGTGTATGGGGCGTCTCTCTCTGGGGATGTGTCCCATGGGTGGGATGGGGTGGCGTGGTTTGGGGGGCGCTGAAGAAATCAGTCCCCTCCATCTCCTACCTCTGGAAAACGCCCAAGCCCGTGGAGAACTGCCGGCACCGCTTCGTGGGGGCCGGGACCCTCCTCCGTGTCCTCCTGTGGCCCAGTCCAAGGGGCCTGGGCCTGGCCGGGGCTGCATTGGACCCCGACCACCCTGGCGTGTGGACTCGCTAAAAATCGGCCATTAGATATTGGATTCCAGCTTCCTGGAGGTCATTTCACTAATGAGTGCACCGGAAAGAGTTTCCTAATCCATCTGTGAGGGTGGCAACTGAAAGAGAATTTGAAAGCTGACAGAATAGGTGAGGGAAGGCATAGGAGATTTCCACACCCAGCAAGGAAGACTTTCCCGAAATGGAAGAAAGAAACGAGCAAACAGAGACACCGGTAGCCCGCCCGGAAAAGAGTCTGCCCCTGAGAGAAAGCACCCTGACCAGGTTCACCCGTGGGTGGGTGGTGAGCTAGCGGCATTCAGAAGAGCGAGGCCCGCAGTCTGTGCGGAAGACACCTGCGCTCGGGTGTGTGTGGCGGCGCGATTCACAAGCAGCTCTAGACGTTAAACCAAGGAGAAGCCAGGGAGTTCCCAACGCCCCAGGTGTCCTCAGCCCACGACTGGCTGCTGTGGGAATGCGAAGCCCGGCTCCTTGTCTCAGAGCGGGGTTCCCAGGAGGATCAGGCTGAAGCTGGGACTTGGCCTCAAAGTGTCCCCTCGCATGGCCACCCCCTTCCCCTTCCTGCTCCTCTACTCCTGGTGCCCCTCCATCCAGGGGCCAGACCTTAAAGAGTCACCGCAAGAGAATCCTGGTCCCAAAGGAGCCTTCTGGGGGACCGGTGCTGAGAGAGGTTGTGGGCATGGCCCGCTGGGGCTCTGCCCGACCCAGGGCTGAGAGATGCCACCTCCCAGCTCTGGGTCCCTGCAGGAAGTGTTGGCAAGCACAGGGCCGGTCCTCCAAAGGCCCAGGTGCAGGGAGCCCAGGCCAAGCAGCCTGTGGAAGAAGCCACTTGCCGTGCCACGCCGGGAACAGGACTGCAGGCCCCGGCCCTTCCCACCTCCTCCTCCTCCTCCTCCTCCTCCTCCCCCCCGCCCCCCCCCCCAGGGCACAGGGCTCAGAGACACCTCAGACTCTTCCTACCCAAAGTGCAAAGGGCATCAGTTGCTCCTCCAACCCCCCCGCCCAGCAGACCACGTTGTCCAGCCAGCCCCCGGGCCTCCCTGGGGTGCCCAGCACAAAAGTGCAGACACCCACCGGACCCTCAATCTCAGTTTTCGGATGTTTTTGCCACTCTAAGGACCCGCAGGCCAGCTGGGCCTTCGGGCAGGACAGAGAGCCCCGGAATCCGACGTGGAGAGCTGCGTGTACGTCCCCATCAGGAGGCGGTCCCCACCTCCGCGGCTCTCCCCTTGTGGGGAGCGGCAGCCCAGCCGGCAGCCCCAGGGCCTCAGGGAAGACACCAGGCTGGGCCCCCGCGGCACAGCGGGGGCACGTCCCCCGCACTCAAGCGACTTAGGGACGGCTGCTGGAGACTGCTGCGGCCACCCTGCTGCCGGGTTCCTGGAGGGCTTCCTGGAAGCAGCGTCCACACCAAGCCCTTGGAAGGCCCAGGCGACGGAGGAGCCGGTCAGGCAGGGGCCGAGGACGGTGAGAGGCCGGGTGGGCGGGAAGGAGCATGTCAGGCAGGGGCAGAGGACGGTGACAGGCCGGGCGGGGAGGAGCCGGTCAGTCGGGGGCCCAGGACAGTGACGGGCCTGGCCGGGGAGGAGTGCGTCAGGCAGGGGCAGAGGAGACGGGCTGGGTAAGGGTTAGGGTTACAGTTAGGGCACAATTCACAATCGCAAAGACGTGGAAGCGACCCGAGTGCCCATCCATCCAGGAGTGCATGAATAAAATGTGGCGCGTGGACACCACGGAGTGCCATTCGGCTGTGAGGAGCAGCGGTGAGAGGGCGCCTCTCGTGTTCTCCTGGCCAGAGCTGGTACCCGTTCCAGTAAGCCAGGTATCCCAAGAATGGACACACGAGCACCACGTGAGCGCGCTCACCAGCAAATTGGTACGAACGGATGGACGCCTAAGTGGACAGAGAGGAATCACCTTCATCGGGTGGGTGTCGGGCGGGTGGGGGGAGGGGAGGGGCATACACATCCATTAGGCATGGGGTGGGTGCGCACCGACTGGGGGATGGGCGCACTTGAAGCTCTGACCCGAGGGGGGAGGCTTGGAGAGGGCAAGGCACCCGACCTTAACATTGGTACCCCCACAATACGCTGGAACAACCTGAGAGGTATAAGAATAAGAACACAGGGGGGGCCGGGCGCGGTGGCTCACGCCTGTAATCCTAGCTCTCTGGGAGGCCGAGGCGGGCGGATTGCTCCAGGTCAGGAGTTCGAAACCAGCCTGAGCAAGAGCGAGACCCCGTCTCTACTAAAAATAGAAAGAAATTAATTGGCCAACTAATATATATAGAAAAACACAGCCGGGCGTGGTGGTGCATGCCTGTAGTCCCAACTACTCGGGAGGCTGAGGCAGCAGGATTGCTTGAGCCCGGAGATTGAGGTTGCTGTGAGCTAGGCTGACGCCATGGCACTCACTCTAGCCTGGGCAGCAAAACGAGACTCTGTCTCAAAAAAAAAAAAAAAAAAAAGAACACAGGGGGGAGGGGGGCACGGGCAACACATGTCACCTGAATACTTGTACTCCCATCATCTGCTTGAAGAGAGAGAGAAAAGAAAATGCAATCATAGAGGTAAGAGACACTTTTTAAAAATAATGAATCCGAAGAGAAAAGTAAAAGGAGGCCTGTGGAGCAGGTCTGGGTGTGACTCCGGATCCCCCAACATCAGGTGCCACCACCAAAGATTCCTGCGTGTAGCCCATAGAACCCCAAAAGCAACGGGACGAGTTCTGGTCACATGCTCCCTCAAAATGACATCCTGGCCTTCTTCTGGAACTCCCTCCCCTCTCAGACTCTCAAGGTTTCCTCCAGCGTGTCGGTTCCCACAGAGCAGACCTTTGGTCTGAGACCTGACAGTCCAGATGCCACGCATGCTGCCGCGTGGCGGCGGTGTCGCGGCTTGGGACAAGAGGAGGCCCCACGGTGCGGGCTGGGGCGCCAGGCAACGCGGGCGGGCGCTGAGGGTGGGGGTGACCCCCACCGCGGGCCGCCGCCACGCTCCCAGAAAGGGGACAGAACAAGAGGCAAAAAAAAAAAAAAAAAAAAAAAAAAAAGCAGCAGCCTGTGGCACCCGGTATTCCCAGGCGGTCTCCCATCCAAGTACTAACCAGGCCCGACCCTGCTTAGCTTCCGAGACCAGACGAGATCGGGGGCGTTCAGGGTGGTGTGGCCCTAGACGGCGGCGGAGGGCGCCCCTGCCCCGCTCGAGAAGCCGAGCCTCTCTGGGCTTCCCCGCCGCCGCCTCCCGCCCCAGGCCCCGCGCCGGGCCGGGCCGGTTGAGTTCGCCGGCCGGGTCCCGCGGGCTCCCAGGGACGGGGGTGATGGGCGGGGCGGGGCGGGGCGGGGCGGGGCGGGGGGCTGTCTCTCTCTACACACACACACACACTCACACTCACTCACACTCACACAAGATGCGCCTCCACGGCTGGACTCGCCAAGGTGGAGCCCTCCCAGCCCCCCTCGTCTCCTCGCCCGGCCTCCTTCACCTACCCGCTGCCCACCCCCAGGGCGTCGCTGCCTGCCGCTGACTGCGCACGCGCGGGACGCTCGCCCTTTGACCCCAGCCAGGGGCCGCCCTCCCCCACAACCCCTTTCAGCTGTGCCCCCCCCCTCGCCCTGTGGGTGGGCTGCCGCCTATTCCCCCGGGCCAGGGCTGGGGCACAGCCAGTGTATGGGGCGTCTCTCTCTGGGGATGTGTCCCATGGGTGGGATGGGGTGGCGTGGTTTGGGGGGCGCTGAAGAAATCAGTCCCCTCCATCTCCTACCTCTGGAAAACGCCCAAGCCCG
Organism: Microcebus murinus; assembly: GCF_040939455.1. Taxonomy (NCBI): domain Eukaryota; kingdom Metazoa; phylum Chordata; class Mammalia; order Primates; family Cheirogaleidae; genus Microcebus; species Microcebus murinus. Next base: position 17,008,257 of record NC_134131.1, read on the forward strand.
TGGAGAACTGCCGGCACCGCTTCGTGGGGGCCGGGACCCTCCTCCGTGTCCTCCTGTGGCCCAGTCCAAGGGGCCTGGGCCTGGCCGGGGCTGCATTGGACCCCGACCACCCTGGCGTGTGGACTCGCTAAAAATCGGCCATTAGATATTGGATTCCAGCTTCCTGGAGGTCATTTCACTAATGAGTGCACCGGAAAGAGTTTCCTAATCCATCTGTGAGGGTGGCAACTGAAAGAGAATTTGAAAGCTGACAGAATAGGTGAGGGAAGGCATAGGAGATTTCCACACCCAGCAAGGAAGACTTTCCCGAAATGGAAGAAAGAAACGAGCAAACAGAGACACCGGTAGCCCGCCCGGAAAAGAGTCTGCCCCTGAGAGAAAGCACCCTGACCAGGTTCACCCGTGGGTGGGTGGTGAGCTAGCGGCATTCAGAAGAGCGAGGCCCGCAGTCTGTGCGGAAGACACCTGCGCTCGGGTGTGTGTGGCGGCGCGATTCACAAGCAGCTCTAGACGTTAAACCAAGGAGAAGCCAGGGAGTTCCCAACGCCCCAGGTGTCCTCAGCCCACGACTGGCTGCTGTGGGAATGCGAAGCCCGGCTCCTTGTCTCAGAGCGGGGTTCCCAGGAGGATCAGGCTGAAGCTGGGACTTGGCCTCAAAGTGTCCCCTCGCATGGCCACCCCCTTCCCCTTCCTGCTCCTCTACTCCTGGTGCCCCTCCATCCAGGGGCCAGACCTTAAAGAGTCACCGCAAGAGAATCCTGGTCCCAAAGGAGCCTTCTGGGGGACCGGTGCTGAGAGAGGTTGTGGGCATGGCCCGCTGGGGCTCTGCCCGACCCAGGGCTGAGAGATGCCACCTCCCAGCTCTGGGTCCCTGCAGGAAGTGTTGGCAAGCACAGGGCCGGTCCTCCAAAGGCCCAGGTGCAGGGAGCCCAGGCCAAGCAGCCTGTGGAAGAAGCCACTTGCCGTGCCACGCCGGGAACAGGACTGCAGGCCCCGGCCCTTCCCACCTCCTCCTCCTCCTCCTCCTCCTCCTCCCCCCCGCCCCCCCCCCCAGGGCACAGGGCTCAGAGACACCTCAGACTCTTGCTACCCAAAGTGCAAAGGGCATCAGTTGCTCCTCCAACCCCCCCGCCCAGCAGACCACGTTGTCCAGCCAGCCCCCGGGCCTCCCTGGGGTGCCCAGCACAAAAGTGCAGACACCCACCGGACCCTCAATCTCAGTTTTCGGATGTTTTTGCCACTCTAAGGACCCGCAGGCCAGCTGGGCCTTCGGGCAGGACAGAGAGCCCCGGAATCCGACGTGGAGAGCTGCGTGTACGTCCCCATCAGGAGGCGGTCCCCACCTCCGCGGCTCTCCCCTTGTGGGGAGCGGCAGCCCAGCCGGCAGCCCCAGGGCCTCAGGGAAGACACCAGGCTGGGCCCCCGCGGCACAGCGGGGGCACGTCCCCCGCACTCAAGCGACTTAGGGACGGCTGCTGGAGACTGCTGCGGCCACCCTGCTGCCGGGTTCCTGGAGGGCTTCCTGGAAGCAGCGTCCACACCAAGCCCTTGGAAGGCCGAGGCGACGGAGGAGCCGGTCAGGCAGGGGCCGAGGACGGTGAGAGGCCGGGTGGGCGGGAAGGAGCATGTCAGGCAGGGGCAGAGGACGGTGACAGGCCGGGCGGGGAGGAGCCGGTCAGTCGGGGGCCCAGGACAGTGACGGGCCTGGCCGGGGAGGAGTGCGTCAGGCAGGGGCAGAGGAGACGGGCTGGGTAAGGGTTAGGGTTACAGTTAGGGCACAATTCACAATCGCAAAGACGTGGAAGCGACCCGAGTGCCCATCCATCCAGGAGTGCATGAATAAAATGTGGCGCGTGGACACCACGGAGTGCCATTCGGCTGTGAGGAGCAGCGGTGAGAGGGCGCCTCTCGTGTTCTCCTGGCCAGAGCTGGTACCCGTTCCAGTAAGCCAGGTATCCCAAGAATGGACACACGAGCACCACGTGAGCGCGCTCACCAGCAAATTGGTACGAACGGATGGACGCCTAAGTGGACAGAGAGGAATCACCTTCATCGGGTGGGTGTCGGGCGGGTGGGGGGAGGGGAGGGGCATACACATCCATTAGGCATGGGGTGGGTGCGCACCGACTGGGGGATGGGCGCACTTGAAGCTCTGACCCGAGGGGGGAGGCTTGGAGAGGGCAAGGCACCCGACCTTAACATTGGTACCCCCACAATACGCTGGAACAACCTGAGAGGTATAAGAATAAGAACACAGGGGGGGCCGGGCGCGGTGGCTCACGCCTGTAATCCTAGCTCTCTGGGAGGCCGAGGCGGGCGGATTGCTCCAGGTCAGGAGTTCGAAACCAGCCTGAGCAAGAGCGAGACCCCGTCTCTACTAAAAATAGAAAGAAATTAATTGGCCAACTAATATATATAGAAAAACACAGCCGGGCGTGGTGGTGCATGCCTGTAGTCCCAACTACTCGGGAGGCTGAGGCAGCAGGATTGCTTGAGCCCGGAGATTGAGGTTGCTGTGAGCTAGGCTGACGCCATGGCACTCACTCTAGCCTGGGCAGCAAAACGAGACTCTGTCTCAAAAAAAAAAAAAAAAAAAAGAACACAGGGGGGAGGGGGGCACGGGCAACACATGTCACCTGAATACTTGTACTCCCATCATCTGCTTGAAGAGAGAGAGAAAAGAAAATGCAATCATAGAGGTAAGAGACACTTTTTAAAAATAATGAATCCGAAGAGAAAAGTAAAAGGAGGCCTGTGGAGCAGGTCTGGGTGTGACTCCGGATCCCCCAACATCAGGTGCCACCACCAAAGATTCCTGCGTGTAGCCCATAGAACCCCAAAAGCAACGGGACGAGTTCTGGTCACATGCTCCCTCAAAATGACATCCTGGCCTTCTTCTGGAACTCCCTCCCCTCTCAGACTCTCAAGGTTTCCTCCAGCGTGTCGGTTCCCACAGAGCAGACCTTTGGTCTGAGACCTGACAGTCCAGATGCCACGCATGCTGCCGCGTGGCGGCGGTGTCGCGGCTTGGGACAAGAGGAGGCCCCACGGTGCGGGCTGGGGCGCCAGGCAACGCGGGCGGGCGCTGAGGGTGGGGGTGAACCCCACCGCGGGCCGCCGCCACGCTCCCAGAAAGGGGACAGAACAAGAGGCAAAAAAAAAAAAAAAAAAAAAAAAAAAAGCAGCAGCCTGTGGCACCCGGTATTCCCAGGCGGTCTCCCATCCAAGTACTAACCAGGCCCGACCCTGCTTAGCTTCCGAGACCAGACGAGATCGGGGGCGTTCAGGGTGGTGTGGCCCTAGACGGCGGCGGAGGGCGCCCCTGCCCCGCTCGAGAAGCCGAGCCTCTCTGGGCTTCCCCGCCGCCGCCTCCCGCCCCAGGCCCCGCGCCGGGCCGGGCCGGTTGAGTTCGCCGGCCGGGTCCCGCGGGCTCCCAGGGACGGGGGTGATGGGCGGGGCGGGGCGGGGCGGGGGGCTGTCTCTCTCTACACACACACACACACTCACACTCACTCACACTCACACAAGATGCGCCTCCACGGCTGGACTCGCCAAGGTGGAGCCCTCCCAGCCCCCCTCGTCTCCTCGCCCGGCCTCCTTCACCTACCCGCTGCCCACCCCCAGCGCGTCGCTGCCTGCCGCTGACTGCGCACGCCGCGGGACGCTCGCCCTTTGACCCCAGCCAGGGGCCGCCCTCCCCCACAACCCCTTTCAGCTGCGCCCCCCCCCTCGCCCTGTGGGTGGGCTGCCGCCTATTCCCCGGGGCCAGGGCTGGGGCACAGCCAGTGTATGGGGCGTCTCTCTCTGGGGATGTGTCCCATGGGTGGGGTGGGGTGGCGTGGTTTGGGGGGCGCTGAAGAAATCAGTCCCCTCCATCTCCTACCTCTGGAAAACGCCCAAGCCCGTGGAGAACTGCCGGCACCGCTTCGTGGGGGCCGGGACCCTCCTCCGTGTCCTCCTGTGGCCCAGTCCAAGGGGCCTGGGCCTGGCCGGGGCTGCATTGGACCCCGACCACCCTGGCGTGTGGACTCGCTAAAAATCGGCCATTAGATATTGGATTCCAGCTTCCTGGAGGTCATTTCACTAATGAGTGCACCGGAAAGAGTTTCCTAATCCATCTGTGAGGGTGGCAACTGAAAGAGAATTTGAAAGCTGACAGAATAGGCGAGGGAAGGCATAGGAGATTTCCACACCCAGCAAGGAAGACTTTCCCGAAATGGAAGCAAGAAACGAGCAAACAGAGACACCGGTAGCCCGCCCGGAAAAGAGTCTGCCCCTGAGAGAAAGCACCCTGACCAGGTTCACCCGTGGGTGGGTGGCGAGCTAGCGGCATTCAGAAGAGCGAGGCCCGCAGTCTGTGCGGAAGACACCTGCGCTCGGGTGTGTGTGGCGGCGCGATTCACAAGCAGCTCTAGACGTTAAACCAAGGAGAAGCCAGGGAGTTCCCAACGCCCCAGGTGTCCTCAGCCCACGACTGGCTGCTGTGGGAATGCGAAGCCCGGCTCCTTGTCTCAGAGCGGGGTTCCCAGGAGGATCAGGCTGAAGCTGGGACTTGGCCTCAAAGTGTCCCCTCGCATGGCCACCCCCTTCCCCTTCCTGCTCCTCTACTCCTGGTGCCCCTCCATCCAGGGGCCAGACCTTAAAGAGTCACCGCAAGAGAATCCTGGTCCCAAAGGAGCCTTCTGGGGGACCGGTGCTGAGAGAGGTTGTGGGCATGGCCCGCTGGGGCTCTGCCCGACCCAGGGCTGAGAGATGCCACCTCCCAGCTCTGGGTCCCTGCAGGAAGTGTTGGCAAGCACAGGGCCGGTCCTCCAAAGGCCCAGGTGCAGGGAGCCCAGGCCAAGCAGCCTGTGGAAGAAGCCACTTGCCGTGCCACCCCGGGAACAGGACTGCAGGCCCCGGCCCTTCCCACCTCCTCCTCCTCCTCCCCCTGCCCCCCCCACAGGGCACAGGGCTCAGAGACACCTCAGACTCTTGCTACCCAAAGTGCAAAGGGCATCAGTTGCTCCTCCAACCCCCCCGCCCAGCAGACCACGTTGTCCAGCCAGCCCCCGGGCCTCCCTGGGGTGCCCAGCACAAAAGTGCAGACACCCACCGGACCCTCAATCTCAGTTTTCGGATGTTTTTGCCACTCTAAGGACCCGCAGGCCAGCTGGGCCTTCGGGCAGGACAGAGAGCCCCGGAATCCGACGTGGAGAGCTGCGTGTACGTCCCCATCAGGAGGCGGTCCCCACCTCCGCGGCTCTCCCCTTGTGGGGAGCGGCAGCCCAGCCGGCAGCCCCAGGGCCTCAGGGAAGACACCAGGCTGGGCCCCCGCGGCACAGCGGGGGCACGTCCCCCGCACTCAAGCGACTTAGGGACGGCTGCTGGAGACTGCTGCGGCCACCCTGCTGCCGGGTTCCTGGAGGGCTTCCTGGAAGCAGCGTCCACACCAAGCCCTTGGAAGGCCCAGGCGACGGAGGAGCCGGTCAGGCAGGGGCCGAGGACGGTGAGAGGCCGGGCGGGCGGGAAGGACCATGTCAGGCAGGGGCAGAGGACGGTGACAGGCCGGGCGGGGAGGAGCCGGACAGGCGGGGGCCCAGGACAGTGACGGGCCTGGCCGGGGAGGAGTGCGTCAGGCAGGGGCAGAGGAGACGGGCTGGGTAAGGGTTAGGGTTACAGTTAGGGCACAATTCACAATCGCAAAGACGTGGAAGCGACCCGAGTGCCCATCCATCCAGGAGTGCATGAATAAAATGTGGCGCGTGGACACCACGGAGTGCCATTCGGCTGTGAGGAGCAGCGGTGAGAGGGCGCCTCTCGTGTTCTCCTGGCCAGAGCTGGGACCCGTTCCAGTAAGCCAGGTATCCCAAGAATGGACACACGAGCACCACGTGAGCGCGCTCACCAGCAAATTGGTACGAACGGATGGACGCCTAAGTGGACAGAGAGGAATCACCTTCATCGGGTGGGTGTCGGGCGGGTGGGGGGAGGGGAGGGGCATACACATCCATTAGGCATGGGGTGGGTGCGCACCGACTGGGGGATGGGCGCACTTGAAGCTCTGACCCGAGGGGGGAGGCTTGGAGAGGGCAAGGCACCCGACCTTAACATTGGTACCCCCACAATACGCTGGAACAACCTGAGAGGTATATGAATAAGAACACAGGGGGGGCCGGGCGCGGTGGCTCACGCCTGTAATCCTAGCTCTCTGGGAGGCCGAGGCGGGCGGATTGCTCCAGGTCAGGAGTTCGAAACCAGCCTGAGCAAGAGCGAGACCCCGTCTCTACTAAAAATAGAAAGAAATTAATTGGCCAACTAATATATATAGAAAAACACAGCCGGGCGTGGTGGTGCATGCCTGTAGTCCCAACTACTCGGGAGGCTGAGGCAGCAGGATTGCTTGAGCCCGGAGATTGAGGTTGCTGTGAGCTAGGCTGACGCCATGGCACTCACTCTAGCCTGGGCAGCAAAACGAGACTCTGTCTCAAAAAAAAAAAAAAAAAAAGAACACAGGGGGGAGGGGGGCACGGGCAACACATGTCACCTGAATACTTGTACTCCCATCATCTGCTTGAAGAGAGAGAGAAAAGAAAATGCAATCATAGAGGTAAGAGACACTTTTTAAAAATAATGAATCCGAAGAGAAAAGTAAAAGGAGGCCTGTGGAGCAGGTCTGGGTGTGACTCCGGATCCCCCAACATCAGGTGCCACCACCAAAGATTCCTGCGTGTAGCCCATAGAACCCCAAAAGCAACGGGACGAGTTCTGGTCACATACTCCCTCAAAATGACATCCTGGCCTTCTTCTGGAACTCCCTCCCCTCTCAGACTCTCAAGGTTTCCTCCAGCGTGTCGGTTCCCACAGAGCAGACCTTTGGTCTGAGACCTGACAGTCCAGATGCCACGCATGCTGCCGCGTGGCGGCGGTGTCGCGGCTTGGGACAAGAGGAGGCCCCACGGTGCGGGCTGGGGCGCCAGGCACCGCGGGCGAGCGCTGAGGGTGGGGGTGACCCCCACCCCGGGCCGCCGCCACGCTCCCAGAAAGGGGACAGAAAAGAGGCAAAAAAAAAAAAAAAAAAAAGCAGCAGCCTGTGGCACCCGGTATTCCCAGGCGGTCTCCCATCCAAGTACTAACCAGGCCCGACCCTGCTTAGCTTCCGAGACCAGAGGAGATCGGGGGCGTTCAGGGTGGTGTGGCCCTAGACGGCGGCGGAGGGCGCCCCTGCCCCGCTCAAGAAGCCGAGCCTCTCTGGGCTTCCCCGCCGCCGCCTCCCGCCCCAGGCCCCGCGCCGGGCCGGGCCGGTTGAGTTCGCCGGCCGGGTCCCGCGGGCTCCCAGGGACGGGGGTGATGGGCGGGGCGGGGCGGGGCGGGGCGGGGGGCTGTCTCTCTATACACACACACACACACTCACACTCACTCACACTCACACAAGATGCGCCTCCACGGCTGGACTCGCCAAGGTGGAGCCCTCCCAGCCCCCCTCGTCTCCTCGCCCGGCCTCCTTCACCTACCCGCTGCCCACCCCCAGCGCGTCGCTGCCTGCCGCTGACTGCGCACGCGCGGGACGCTCGCCCTTTGACCCCAGCCAGGGGCCGCCCTCCCCCACAACCCCTTTCAGCTGCGCCCCCCCCCTCGCCCTGTGGGTGGGCTGCCGCCTATTCCCCCGGGCCAGGGCTGGGGCACAGCCAGTGTATGGGGCGTCTCTCTCTGGGGATGTGTCCCATGGGTGGGATGGGGTGGCGTGGTTTGGGGGGCGCTGAAGAAATCAGTCCCCTCCATCTCCTACCTCTGGAAAACGCCCAAGCCCGTGGAGAACTGCCGGCACCGCTTCGTGGGGGCCGGGACCCTCCTCCGTGTCCTCCTGTGGCCCAGTCCAAGGGGCCTGGGCCTGGCCGGGGCTGCATTGGACCCCGACCACCCTGGCGTGTGGACTCGCTAAAAATCGGCCATTAGATATTGGATTCCAGCTTCCTGGAGGTCATTTCACTAATGAGTGCACCGGAAAGAGTTTCCTAATCCATCTGTGAGGGTGGCAACTGAAAGAGAATTTGAAAGCTGACAGAATAGGTGAGGGAAGGCATAGGAGATTTCCACACCCAGCAAGGAAGACTTTCCCGAAATGGAAGAAAGAAACGAGCAAACAGAGACACCGGTAGCCCGCCCGGAAAAGAGTCTGCCCCTGAGAGAAAGCACCCTGACCAGGTTCACCCGTGGGTGGGTGGCGAGCCAGCGGCATTCAGAAGAGCGAGGCCCGCAGTCTGTGCGGAAGACACCTGCGCTCGGGTGTGTGTGGCGGCGCGATTCACAAGCAGCTCTAGACGTTAAACCAAGGAGAAGCCAGGGAGTTCCCAACGCCCCAGGTGTCCTCAGCCCACGACTGGCTGCTGTGGGAATGCGAAGCCCGGCTCCTTGTCTCAGAGCGGGGTTCCCAGGAGGATCAGGCTGAAGCTGGGACTTGGCCTCAAAGTGTCCCCTCGCATGGCCACCCCCTTCCCCTTCCTGCTCCTCTACTCCTGGTGCCCCTCCATCCAGGGGCCAGACCTTAAAGAGTCACCGCAAGAGAATCCTGGTCCCAAAGGAGCCTTCTGGGGGACCGGTGCTGAGAGAGGTTGTGGGCATGGCCCGCTGGGGCTCTGCCCGACCCAGGGCTGAGAGATGCCACCTCCCAGCTCTGGGTCCCTGCAGGAAGTGTTGGCAAGCACAGGGCCGGTCCTCCAAAGGCCCAGGTGCAGGGAGCCCAGGCCAAGCAGCCTGTGGAAGAAGCCACTTGCCGTGCCACCCCGGGAACAGGACTGCAGGCCCCGGCCCTTCCCACCTCCTCCTCCTCCTCCTCCTCCTCCTCCCCCCCGCCCCCCCCCCCAGGGCACAGGGCTCAGAGACACCTCAGACTCTTGCTACCCAAAGTGCAAAGGGCATCAGTTGCTCCTCCAACCCCCCCGCCCAGCAGACCACGTTGTCCAGCCAGCCCCCGGGCCTCCCTGGGGTGCCCAGCACAAAAGTGCAGACACCCACCGGACCCTCAATCTCAGTTTTCGGATGTTTTTGCCACTCTAAGGACCCGCAGGCCAGCTGGGCCTTCGGGCAGGACAGAGAGCCCCGGAATCCGACGTGGAGAGCTGCGTGTACGTCCCCATCAGGAGGCGGTCCCCACCTCCGCGGCTCTCCCCTTGTGGGGAGCGGCAGCCCAGCCGGCAGCCCCAGGGCCTCAGGGAAGACACCAGGCTGGGCCCCCGCGGCACAGCGGGGGCACGTCCCCCGCACTCAAGCGACTTAGGGACGGCTGCTGGAGACTGCTGCGGCCACCCTGCTGCCGGGTTCCTGGAGGGCTTCCTGGAAGCAGCGTCCACACCAAGCCCTTGGAAGGCCGAGGCGACGGAGGAGCCGGTCAGGCAGGGGCCGAGGACGGTGAGAGGCCGGGTGGGCGGGAAGGAGCATGTCAGGCAGGGGCAGAGGACGGTGACAGGCCGGGCGGGGAGGAGCCGGTCAGTCGGGGGCCCAGGACAGTGATGGGCCTGGCCGGGGAGGAGTGCGTCAGGCAGGGGCAGAGGAGACGGGCTGGGTAAGGGTTAGGGTTACAGTTAGGGCACAATTCACAATCGCAAAGACGTGGAAGCGACCCGAGTGCCCATCCATCCAGGAGTGCATGAATAAAATGTGGCGCGTGGACACCACGGAGTGCCATTCGGCTGTGAGGAGCAGCGGTGAGAGGGCGCCTCTCGTGTTCTCCTGGCCAGAGCTGGTACCCGTTCCAGTAAGCCAGGTATCCCAAGAATGGACACACGAGCACCACGTGAGCGCGCTCACCAGCAAATTGGTACGAACGGATGGACGCCTAAGTGGACAGAGAGGAATCACCTTCATCGGGTGGGTGTCGGGCGGGTGGGGGGAGGGGAGGGGCATACACATCCATTAGGCATGGGGTGGGTGCGCACCGACTGGGGGATGGGCGCACTTGAAGCTCTGACCCGAGGGGGGAGGCTTGGAGAGGGCAAGGCACCCGACCTTAACATTGGTACCCCCACAATACGCTGGAACAACCTGAGAGGTATAAGAATAAGAACACAGGGGGGGCCGGGCGCGGTGGCTCACGCCTGTAATCCTAGCTCTCTGGGAGGCCGAGGCGGGCGGATTGCTCCAGGTCAGGAGTTCGAAACCAGCCTGAGCAAGAGCGAGACCCCGTCTCTACTAAAAATAGAAAGAAATTAATTGGCCAACTAATATATATAGAAAAACACAGCCGGGCGTGGTGGTGCATGCCTGTAGTCCCAACTACTCGGGAGGCTGAGGCAGCAGGATTGCTTGAGCCCGGAGATTGAGGTTGCTGTGAGCTAGGCTGACGCCATGGCACTCACTCTAGCCTGGGCAGCAAAACGAGACTCTGTCTCAAAAAAAAAAAAAAAAAAAAAGAACACAGGGGGGAGGGGGGCACGGGCAACACATGTCACCTGAATACTTGTACTCCCATCATCTGCTTGAAGAGAGAGAGAAAAGAAAATGCAATCATAGAGGTAAGAGACACTTTTTAAAAATAATGAATCCGAAGAGAAAAGTAAAAGGAGGCCTGTGGAGCAGGTCTGGGTGTGACTCCGGATCCCCCAACATCAGGTGCCACCACCAAAGATTCCTGCGTGTAGCCCATAGAACCCCAAAAGCAACGGGACGAGTTCTGGTCACATGCTCCCTCAAAATGACATCCTGGCCTTCTTCTGGAACTCCCTCCCCTCTCAGACTCTCAAGGTTTCCTCCAGCGTGTCGGTTCCCACAGAGCAGACCTTTGGTCTGAGACCTGACAGTCCAGATGCCACGCATGCTGCCGCGTGGCGGCGGTGTCGCGGCTTGGGACAAGAGGAGGCCCCACGGTGCGGGCTGGGGCGCCAGGCAACGCGGGCGGGCGCTGAGGGTGGGGGTGAACCCCACCGCGGGCCGCCGCCACGCTCCCAGAAAGGGGACAGAACAAGAGGCAAAAAAAAAAAAAAAAAAAAAAAAAAAAGCAGCAGCCTGTGGCACCCGGTATTCCCAGGCGGTCTCCCATCCAAGTACTAACCAGGCCCGACCCTGCTTAGCTTCCGAGACCAGACGAGATCGGGGGCGTTCAGGGTGGTGTGGCCCTAGACGGCGGCGGAGGGCGCCCCTGCCCCGCTCGAGAAGCCGAGCCTCTCTGGGCTTCCCCGCCGCCGCCTCCCGCCCCAGGCCCCGCGCCGGGCCGGGCCGGTTGAGTTCGCCGGCCGGGTCCCGCGGGCTCCCAGGGACGGGGGTGATGGGCGGGGCGGGGCGGGGCGGGGGGCTGTCTCTCTCTACACACACACACACACTCACACTCACTCACACTCACACAAGATGCGCCTCCACGGCTGGACTCGCCAAGGTGGAGCCCTCCCAGCCCCCCTCGTCTCCTCGCCCGGCCTCCTTCACCTACCCGCTGCCCACCCCCAGCGCGTCGCTGCCTGCCGCTGACTGCGCACGCGCGGGACGCTCGCCCTTTGACCCCAGCCAGGGGCCGCCCTCCCCCACAACCCCTTTCAGCTGCGCCCCCCCCCTCGCCCTGTGGGTGGGCTGCCGCCTATTCCCCCGGGCCAGGGCTGGGGCACAGCCAGTGTATGGGGCGTCTCTCTCTGGGGATGTGTCCCATGGGTGGGATGGGGTGGCGTGGTTTGGGGGGCGCTGAAGAAATCAGTCCCCTCCATCTCCTACCTCTGGAAAACGCCCAAGCCCGTGGAGAACTGCCGGCACCGCTTCGTGGGGGCCGGGACCCTCCTCCGTGTCCTCCTGTGGCCCAGTCCAAGGGGCCTGGGCCTGGCCGGGGCTGCATTGGACCCCGACCACCCTGGCGTGTGGACTCGCTAAAAATCGGCCATTAGATATTGGATTCCAGCTTCCTGGAGGTCATTTCACTAATGAGTGCACCGGAAAGAGTTTCCTAATCCATCTGTGAGGGTGGCAACTGAAAGAGAATTTGAAAGCTGACAGAATAGGTGAGGGAAGGCATAGGAGATTTCCACACCCAGCAAGGAAGACTTTCCCGAAATGGAAGAAAGAAACGAGCAAACAGAGACACCGGTAGCCCGCCCGGAAAAGAGTCTGCCCCTGAGAGAAAGCACCCTGACCAGGTTCACCCGTGGGTGGGTGGCGAGCCAGCGGCATTCAGAAGAGCGAGGCCCGCAGTCTGTGCGGAAGACACCTGCGCTCGGGTGTGTGTGGCGGCGCGATTCACAAGCAGCTCTAGACGTTAAACCAAGGAGAAGCCAGGGAGTTCCCAACGCCCCAGGTGTCCTCAGCCCACGACTGGCTGCTGTGGGAATGCGAAGCCCGGCTCCTTGTCTCAGAGCGGGGTTCCCAGGAGGATCAGGCTGAAGCTGGGACTTGGCCTCAAAGTGTCCCCTCGCATGGCCACCCCCTTCCCCTTCCTGCTCCTCTACTCCTGGTGCCCCTCCATCCAGGGGCCAGACCTTAAAGAGTCACCGCAAGAGAATCCTGGTCCCAAAGGAGCCTTCTGGGGGACCGGTGCTGAGAGAGGTTGTGGGCATGGCCCGCTGGGGCTCTGCCCGACCCAGGGCTGAGAGATGCCACCTCCCAGCTCTGGGTCCCTGCAGGAAGTGTTGGCAAGCACAGGGCCGGTCCTCCAAAGGCCCAGGTGCAGGGAGCCCAGGCCAAGCAGCCTGTGGAAGAAGCCACTTGCCGTGCCACCCCGGGAACAGGACTGCAGGCCCCGGCCCTTCCCACCTCCTCCTCCTCCTCCTCCTCCTCCTCCCCCCCGCCCCCCCCCCCAGGGCACAGGGCTCAGAGACACCTCAGACTCTTGCTACCCAAAGTGCAAAGGGCATCAGTTGCTCCTCCAACCCCCCCGCCCAGCAGACCACGTTGTCCAGCCAGCCCCCGGGCCTCCCTGGGGTGCCCAGCACAAAAGTGCAGACACCCACCGGACCCTCAATCTCAGTTTTCGGATGTTTTTGCCACTCTAAGGACCCGCAGGCCAGCTGGGCCTTCGGGCAGGACAGAGAGCCCCGGAATCCGACGTGGAGAGCTGCGTGTACGTCCCCATCAGGAGGCGGTCCCCACCTCCGCGGCTCTCCCCTTGTGGGGAGCGGCAGCCCAGCCGGCAGCCCCAGGGCCTCAGGGAAGACACCAGGCTGGGCCCCCGCGGCACAGCGGGGGCACGTCCCCCGCACTCAAGCGACTTAGGGACGGCTGCTGGAGACTGCTGCGGCCACCCTGCTGCCGGGTTCCTGGAGGGCTTCCTGGAAGCAGCGTCCACACCAAGCCCTTGGAAGGCCGAGGCGACGGAGGAGCCGGTCAGGCAGGGGCCGAGGACGGTGAGAGGCCGGGTGGGCGGGAAGGAGCATGTCAGGCAGGGGCAGAGGACGGTGACAGGCCGGGCGGGGAGGAGCCGGTCAGTCGGGGGCCCAGGACAGTGATGGGCCTGGCCGGGGAGGAGTGCGTCAGGCAGGGGCAGAGGAGACGGGCTGGGTAAGGGTTAGGGTTACAGTTAGGGCACAATTCACAATCGCAAAGACGTGGAAGCGACCCGAGTGCCCATCCATCCAGGAGTGCATGAATAAAATGTGGCGCGTGGACACCACGGAGTGCCATTCGGCTGTGAGGAGCAGCGGTGAGAGGGCGCCTCTCGTGTTCTCCTGGCCAGAGCTGGTACCCGTTCCAGTAAGCCAGGTATCCCAAGAATGGACACACGAGCACCACGTGAGCGCGCTCACCAGCAAATTGGTACGAACGGATGGACGCCTAAGTGGACAGAGAGGAATCACCTTCATCGGGTGGGTGTCGGGCGGGTGGGGGGAGGGGAGGGGCATACACATCCATTAGGCATGGGGTGGGTGCGCACCGACTGGGGGATGGGCGCACTTGAAGCTCTGACCCGAGGGGGGAGGCTTGGAGAGGGCAAGGCACCCGACCTTAACATTGGTACCCCCACAATACGCTGGAACAACCTGAGAGGTATAAGAATAAGAACACAGGGGGGGCCGGGCGCGGTGGCTCACGCCTGTAATCCTAGCTCTCTGGGAGGCCGAGGCGGGCGGATTGCTCCAGGTCAGGAGTTCGAAACCAGCCTGAGCAAGAGCGAGACCCCGTCTCTACTAAAAATAGAAAGAAATTAATTGGCCAACTAATATATATAGAAAAACACAGCCGGGCGTGGTGGTGCATGCCTGTAGTCCCAACTACTCGGGAGGCTGAGGCAGCAGGATTGCTTGAGCCCGGAGATTGAGGTTGCTGTGAGCTAGGCTGACGCCATGGCACTCACTCTAGCCTGGGCAGCAAAACGAGACTCTGTCTCAAAAAAAAAAAAAAAAAAAAAGAACACAGGGGGGAGGGGGGCACGGGCAACACATGTCACCTGAATACTTGTACTCCCATCATCTGCTTGAAGAGAGAGAGAAAAGAAAATGCAATCATAGAGGTAAGAGACACTTTTTAAAAATAATGAATCCGAAGAGAAAAGTAAAAGGAGGCCTGTGGAGCAGGTCTGGGTGTGACTCCGGATCCCCCAACATCAGGTGCCACCACCAAAGATTCCTGCGTGTAGCCCATAGAACCCCAAAAGCAACGGGACGAGTTCTGGTCACATGCTCCCTCAAAATGACATCCTGGCCTTCTTCTGGAACTCCCTCCCCTCTCAGACTCTCAAGGTTTCCTCCAGCGTGTCGGTTCCCACAGAGCAGACCTTTGGTCTGAGACCTGACAGTCCAGATGCCACGCATGCTGCCGCGTGGCGGCGGTGTCGCGGCTTGGGACAAGAGGAGGCCCCACGGTGCGGGCTGGGGCGCCAGGCAACGCGGGCGGGCGCTGAGGGTGGGGGTGAACCCCACCGCGGGCCGCCGCCACGCTCCCAGAAAGGGGACAGAACAAGAGGCAAAAAAAAAAAAAAAAAAAAAAAAAAAAGCAGCAGCCTGTGGCACCCGGTATTCCCAGGCGGTCTCCCATCCAAGTACTAACCAGGCCCGACCCTGCTTAGCTTCCGAGACCAGACGAGATCGGGGGCGTTCAGGGTGGTGTGGCCCTAGACGGCGGCGGAGGGCGCCCCTGCCCCGCTCGAGAAGCCGAGCCTCTCTGGGCTTCCCCGCCGCCGCCTCCCGCCCCAGGCCCCGCGCCGGGCCGGGCCGGTTGAGTTCGCCGGCCGGGTCCCGCGGGCTCCCAGGGACGGGGGTGATGGGCGGGGCGGGGCGGGGCGGGGGGCTGTCTCTCTCTACACACACACACACACTCACACTCACTCACACTCACACAAGATGCGCCTCCACGGCTGGACTCGCCAAGGTGGAGCCCTCCCAGCCCCCCTCGTCTCCTCGCCCGGCCTCCTTCACCTACCCGCTGCCCACCTCCAGCGCGTCGCTGCCTGCCGCTGACTGCGCACGCCGCGGGACGCTCGCCCTTTGACCCCAGCCAGGGGCCGCCCTCCCCCACAACCCCTTTCAGCTGCGCCCCCCCCCTCGCCCTGTGGGTGGGCTGCCGCCTATTCCCCGGGGCCAGGGCTGGGGCACAGCCAGTGTATGGGGCGTCTCTCTCTGGGGATGTGTCCCATGGGTGGGGTGGGGTGGCGTGGTTTGGGGGGCGCTGAAGAAATCAGTCCCCTCCATCTCCTACCTCTGGAAAACGCCCAAGCCCGTGGAGAACTGCCGGCACCGCTTCGTGGGGGCCGGGACCCTCCTCCGTGTCCTCCTGTGGCCCAGTCCAAGGGGCCTGGGCCTGGCCGGGGCTGCATTGGACCCCGACCACCCTGGCGTGTGGACTCGCTAAAAATCGGCCATTAGATATTGGATTCCAGCTTCCTGGAGGTCATTTCACTAATGAGTGCACCGGAAAGAGTTTCCTAATCCATCTGTGAGGGTGGCAACTGAAAGAGAATTTGAAAGCTGACAGAATAGGCGAGGGAAGGCATAGGAGATTTCCACACCCAGCAAGGAAGACTTTCCCGAAATGGAAGCAAGAAACGAGCAAACAGAGACACCGGTAGCCCGCCCGGAAAAGAGTCTGCCCCTGAGAGAAAGCACCCTGACCAGGTTCACCCGTGGGTGGGTGGCGAGCTAGCGGCATTCAGAAGAGCGAGGCCCGCAGTCTGTGCGGAAGACACCTGCGCTCGGGTGTGTGTGGCGGCGCGATTCACAAGCAGCTCTAGACGTTAAACCAAGGAGAAGCCAGGGAGTTCCCAACGCCCCAGGTGTCCTCAGCCCACGACTGGCTGCTGTGGGAATGCGAAGCCCGGCTCCTTGTCTCAGAGCGGGGTTCCCAGGAGGATCAGGCTGAAGCTGGGACTTGGCCTCAAAGTGTCCCCTCGCATGGCCACCCCCTTCCCCTTCCTGCTCCTCTACTCCTGGTGCCCCTCCATCCAGGGGCCAGACCTTAAAGAGTCACCGCAAGAGAATCCTGGTCCCAAAGGAGCCTTCTGGGGGACCGGTGCTGAGAGAGGTTGTGGGCATGGCCCGCTGGGGCTCTGCCCGACCCAGGGCTGAGAGATGCCACCTCCCAGCTCTGGGTCCCTGCAGGAAGTGTTGGCAAGCACAGGGCCGGTCCTCCAAAGGCCCAGGTGCAGGGAGCCCAGGCCAAGCAGCCTGTGGAAGAAGCCACTTGCCGTGCCACCCCGGGAACAGGACTGCAGGCCCCGGCCCTTCCCACCTCCTCCTCCTCCTCCCCCTGCCCCCCCCACAGGGCACAGGGCTCAGAGACACCTCAGACTCTTGCTACCCAAAGTGCAAAGGGCATCAGTTGCTCCTCCAACCCCCCCGCCCAGCAGACCACGTTGTCCAGCCAGCCCCCGGGCCTCCCTGGGGTGCCCAGCACAAAAGTGCAGACACCCACCGGACCCTCAATCTCAGTTTTCGGATGTTTTTGCCACTCTAAGGACCCGCAGGCCAGCTGGGCCTTCGGGCAGGACAGAGAGCCCCGGAATCCGACGTGGAGAGCTGCGTGTACGTCCCCATCAGGAGGCGGTCCCCACCTCCGCGGCTCTCCCCTTGTGGGGAGCGGCAGCCCAGCCGGCAGCCCCAGGGCCTCAGGGAAGACACCAGGCTGGGCCCCCGCGGCACAGCGGGGGCACGTCCCCCGCACTCAAGCGACTTAGGGACGGCTGCTGGAGACTGCTGCGGCCACCCTGCTGCCGGGTTCCTGGAGGGCTTCCTGGAAGCAGCGTCCACACCAAGCCCTTGGAAGGCCCAGGCGACGGAGGAGCCGGTCAGGCAGGGGCCGAGGACGGTGAGAGGCCGGGCGGGCGGGAAGGACCATGTCAGGCAGGGGCAGAGGACGGTGACAGGCCGGGCGGGGAGGAGCCGGACAGGCGGGGGCCCAGGACAGTGACGGGCCTGGCCGGGGAGGAGTGCGTCAGGCAGGGGCAGAGGAGACGGGCTGGGTAAGGGTTAGGGTTACAGTTAGGGCACAATTCACAATCGCAAAGACGTGGAAGCGACCCGAGTGCCCATCCATCCAGGAGTGCATGAATAAAATGTGGCGCGTGGACACCACGGAGTGCCATTCGGCTGTGAGGAGCAGCGGTGAGAGGGCGCCTCTCGTGTTCTCCTGGCCAGAGCTGGTACCCGTTCCAGTAAGCCAGGTATCCCAAGAATGGACACACGAGCACCACGTGAGCGCGCTCACCAGCAAATTGGTACGAACGGATGGACGCCTAAGTGGACAGAGAGGAATCACCTTCATCGGGTGGGTGTCGGGCGGGTGGGGGGAGGGGAGGGGCATACACATCCATTAGGCATGGGGTGGGTGCGCACCGACTGGGGGATGGGCGCACTTGAAGCTCTGACCCGAGGGGGGAGGCTTGGAGAGGGCAAGGCACCCGACCTTAACATTGGTACCCCCACAATACGCTGGAACAACCTGAGAGGTATATGAATAAGAACACAGGGGGGGCCGGGCGCGGTGGCTCACGCCTGTAATCCTAGCTCTCTGGGAGGCCGAGGCGGGCGGATTGCTCCAGGTCAGGAGTTCGAAACCAGCCTGAGCAAGAGCGAGACCCCGTCTCTACTAAAAATAGAAAGAAATTAATTGGCCAACTAATATATATAGAAAAACACAGCCGGGCGTGGTGGTGCATGCCTGTAGTCCCAACTACTCGGGAGGCTGAGGCAGCAGGATTGCTTGAGCCCGGAGATTGAGGTTGCTGTGAGCTAGGCTGACGCCATGGCACTCACTCTAGCCTGGGCAGCAAAACGAGACTCTGTCTCAAAAAAAAAAAAAAAAAAAGAACACAGGGGGGAGGGGGGCACGGGCAACACATGTCACCTGAATACTTGTACTCCCATCATCTGCTTGAAGAGAGAGAGAAAAGAAAATGCAATCATAGAGGTAAGAGACACTTTTTAAAAATAATGAATCCGAAGAGAAAAGTAAAAGGAGGCCTGTGGAGCAGGTCTGGGTGTGACTCCGGATCCCCCAACATCAGGTGCCACCACCAAAGATTTCTGCGTGTAGCCCATAGAACCCCAAAAGCAACGGGACGAGTTCTGGTCACATACTCCCTCAAAATGACATCCTGGCCTTCTTCTGGAACTCCCTCCCCTCTCAGACTCTCAAGGTTTCCTCCAGCGTGTCGGTTCCCACAGAGCAGACCTTTGGTCTGAGACCTGACAGTCCAGATGCCACGCATGCTGCCGCGTGGCGGCGGTGTCGCGGCTTGGGACAAGAGGAGGCCCCACGGTGCGGGCTGGGGCGCCAGGCACCGCGGGCGAGCGCTGAGGGTGGGGGTGACCCCCACCCCGGGCCGCCGCCACGCTCCCAGAAAGGGGACAGAAAAGAGGCAAAAAAAAAAAAAAAAAAAAGCAGCAGCCTGTGGCACCCGGTATTCCCAGGCGGTCTCCCATCCAAGTACTAACCAGGCCCGACCCTGCTTAGCTTCCGAGACCAGAGGAGATCGGGGGCGTTCAGGGTGGTGTGGCCCTAGACGGCGGCGGAGGGCGCCCCTGCCCCGCTCAAGAAGCCGAGCCTCTCTGGGCTTCCCCGCCGCCGCCTCCCGCCCCAGGCCCCGCGCCGGGCCGGGCCGGTTGAGTTCGCCGGCCGGGTCCCGCGGGCTCCCAGGGACGGGGGTGATGGGCGGGGCGGGGCGGGGCGGGGCGGGGGGCTGTCTCTCTATACACACACACACACACACACTCACACTCACTCACACTCACACAAGATGCGCCTCCACGGCTGGACTCGCCAAGGTGGAGCCCTCCCAGCCCCCCTCGTCTCCTCGCCCGGCCTCCTTCACCTACCCGCTGCCCACCCCCAGGGCGTCGCTGCCTGCCGCTGACTGCGCACACGCGGGACGCTCGCCCTTTGACCCCAGCCAGGGGCCGCCCTCCCCCACAACCCCTTTCAGCTGTGCCCCCCCCCTCGCCCTGTGGGTGGGCTGCCGCCTATTCCCCCGGGCCAGGGCTGGGGCACAGCCAGTGTATGGGGCGTCTCTCTCTGGGGATGTGTCCCATGGGTGGGATGGGGTGGCGTGGTTTGGGGGGCGCTGAAGAAATCAGTCCCCTCCATCTCCTACCTCTGGAAAACGCCCAAGCCCGTGGAGAACTGCCGGCACCGCTTCGTGGGGGCCGGGACCCTCCTCCGTGTCCTCCTGTGGCCCAGTCCAAGGGGCCTGGGCCTGGCCGGGGCTGCATTGGACCCCGACCACCCTGGCGTGTGGACTCGCTAAAAATCGGCCATTAGATATTGGATTCCAGCTTCCTGGAGGTCATTTCACTAATGAGTGCACCGGAAAGAGTTTCCTAATCCATCTGTGAGGGTGGCAACTGAAAGAGAATTTGAAAGCTGACAGAATAGGTGAGGGAAGGCATAGGAGATTTCCACACCCAGCAAGGAAGACTTTCCCGAAATGGAAGAAAGAAACGAGCAAACAGAGACACCGGTAGCCCGCCCGGAAAAGAGTCTGCCCCTGAGAGAAAGCACCCTGACCAGGTTCACCCGTGGGTGGGTGGTGAGCTAGCGGCATTCAGAAGAGCGAGGCCCGCAGTCTGTGCGGAAGACACCTGCGCTCGGGTGTGTGTGGCGGCGCGATTCACAAGCAGCTCTAGACGTTAAACCAAGGAGAAGCCAGGGAGTTCCCAACGCCCCAGGTGTCCTCAGCCCACGACTGGCTGCTGTGGGAATGCGAAGCCCGGCTCCTTGTCTCAGAGCGGGGTTCCCAGGAGGATCAGGCTGAAGCTGGGACTTGGCCTCAAAGTGTCCCCTCGCATGGCCACCCCCTTCCCCTTCCTGCTCCTCTACTCCTGGTGCCCCTCCATCCAGGGGCCAGACCTTAAAGAGTCACCGCAAGAGAATCCTGGTCCCAAAGGAGCCTTCTGGGGGACCGGTGCTGAGAGAGGTTGTGGGCATGGCCCGCTGGGGCTCTGCCCGACCCAGGGCTGAGAGATGCCACCTCCCAGCTCTGGGTCCCTGCAGGAAGTGTTGGCAAGCACAGGGCCGGTCCTCCAAAGGCCCAGGTGCAGGGAGCCCAGGCCAAGCAGCCTGTGGAAGAAGCCACTTGCCGTGCCACGCCGGGAACAGGACTGCAGGCCCCGGCCCTTCCCACCTCCTCCTCCTCCTCCTCCTCCTCCTCCCCCCCGCCCCCCCCCCCCAGGGCACAGGGCTCAGAGACACCTCAGACTCTTCCTACCCAAAGTGCAAAGGGCATCAGTTGCTCCTCCAACCCCCCCGCCCAGCAGACCACGTTGTCCAGCCAGCCCCCGGGCCTCCCTGGGGTGCCCAGCACAAAAGTGCAGACACCCACCGGACCCTCAATCTCAGTTTTCGGATGTTTTTGCCACTCTAAGGACCCGCAGGCCAGCTGGGCCTTCGGGCAGGACAGAGAGCCCCGGAATCCGACGTGGAGAGCTGCGTGTACGTCCCCATCAGGAGGCGGTCCCCACCTCCGCGGCTCTCCCCTTGTGGGGAGCGGCAGCCCAGCCGGCAGCCCCAGGGCCTCAGGGAAGACACCAGGCTGGGCCCCCGCGGCACAGCGGGGGCACGTCCCCCGCACTCAAGCGACTTAGGGACGGCTGCTGGAGACTGCTGCGGCCACCCTGCTGCCGGGTTCCTGGAGGGCTTCCTGGAAGCAGCGTCCACACCAAGCCCTTGGAAGGCCCAGGCGACGGAGGAGCCGGTCAGGCAGGGGCCGAGGACGGTGAGAGGCCGGGTGGGCGGGAAGGAGCATGTCAGGCAGGGGCAGAGGACGGTGACAGGCCGGGCGGGGAGGAGCCGGTCAGTCGGGGGCCCAGGACAGTGACGGGCCTGGCCGGGGAGGAGTGCGTCAGGCAGGGGCAGAGGAGACGGGCTGGGTAAGGGTTAGGGTTACAGTTAGGGCACAATTCACAATCGCAAAGACGTGGAAGCGACCCGAGTGCCCATCCATCCAGGAGTGCATGAATAAAATGTGGCGCGTGGACACCACGGAGTGCCATTCGGCTGTGAGGAGCAGCGGTGAGAGGGCGCCTCTCGTGTTCTCCTGGCCAGAGCTGGTACCCGTTCCAGTAAGCCAGGTATCCCAAGAATGGACACACGAGCACCACGTGAGCGCGCTCACCAGCAAATTGGTACGAACGGATGGACGCCTAAGTGGACAGAGAGGAATCACCTTCATCGGGTGGGTGTCGGGCGGGTGGGGGGAGGGGAGGGGCATACACATCCATTAGGCATGGGGTGGGTGCGCACCGACTGGGGGATGGGCGCACTTGAAGCTCTGACCCGAGGGGGGAGGCTTGGAGAGGGCAAGGCACCCGACCTTAACATTGGTACCCCCACAATACGCTGGAACAACCTGAGAGGTATAAGAATAAGAACACAGGGGGGGCCGGGCGCGGTGGCTCACGCCTGTAATCCTAGCTCTCTGGGAGGCCGAGGCGGGCGGATTGCTCCAGGTCAGGAGTTCGAAACCAGCCTGAGCAAGAGCGAGACCCCGTCTCTACTAAAAATAGAAAGAAATTAATTGGCCAACTAATATATATAGAAAAACACAGCCGGGCGTGGTGGTGCATGCCTGTAGTCCCAACTACTCGGGAGGCTGAGGCAGCAGGATTGCTTGAGCCCGGAGATTGAGGTTGCTGTGAGCTAGGCTGACGCCATGGCACTCACTCTAGCCTGGGCAGCAAAACGAGACTCTGTCTCAAAAAAAAAAAAAAAAAAAAGAACACAGGGGGGAGGGGGGCACGGGCAACACATGTCACCTGAATACTTGTACTCCCATCATCTGCTTGAAGAGAGAGAGAAAAGAAAATGCAATCATAGAGGTAAGAGACACTTTTTAAAAATAATGAATCCGAAGAGAAAAGTAAAAGGAGGCCTGTGGAGCAGGTCTGGGTGTGACTCCGGATCCCCCAACATCAGGTGCCACCACCAAAGATTCCTGCGTGTAGCCCATAGAACCCCAAAAGCAACGGGACGAGTTCTGGTCACATGCTCCCTCAAAATGACATCCTGGCCTTCTTCTGGAACTCCCTCCCCTCTCAGACTCTCAAGGTTTCCTCCAGCGTGTCGGTTCCCACAGAGCAGACCTTTGGTCTGAGACCTGACAGTCCAGATGCCACGCATGCTGCCGCGTGGCGGCGGTGTCGCGGCTTGGGACAAGAGGAGGCCCCACGGTGCGGGCTGGGGCGCCAGGCAACGCGGGCGGGCGCTGAGGGTGGGGGTGACCCCCACCGCGGGCCGCCGCCACGCTCCCAGAAAGGGGACAGAACAAGAGGCAAAAAAAAAAAAAAAAAAAAAAAAAAAAGCAGCAGCCTGTGGCACCCGGTATTCCCAGGCGGTCTCCCATCCAAGTACTAACCAGGCCCGACCCTGCTTAGCTTCCGAGACCAGACGAGATCGGGGGCGTTCAGGGTGGTGTGGCCCTAGACGGCGGCGGAGGGCGCCCCTGCCCCGCTCGAGAAGCCGAGCCTCTCTGGGCTTCCCCGCCGCCGCCTCCCGCCCCAGGCCCCGCGCCGGGCCGGGCCGGTTGAGTTCGCCGGCCGGGTCCCGCGGGCTCCCAGGGACGGGGGTGATGGGCGGGGCGGGGCGGGGCGGGGGGCTGTCTCTCTCTACACACACACACACACTCACACTCACTCACACTCACACAAGATGCGCCTCCACGGCTGGACTCGCCAAGGTGGAGCCCTCCCAGCCCCCCTCGTCTCCTCGCCCGGCCTCCTTCACCTACCCGCTGCCCACCTCCAGCGCGTCGCTGCCTGCCGCTGACTGCGCACGCCGCGGGACGCTCGCCCTTTGACCCCAGCCAGGGGCCGCCCTCCCCCACAACCCCTTTCAGCTGCGCCCCCCCCCTCGCCCTGTGGGTGGGCTGCCGCCTATTCCCCGGGGCCAGGGCTGGGGCACAGCCAGTGTATGGGGCGTCTCTCTCTGGGGATGTGTCCCATGGGTGGGGTGGGGTGGCGTGGTTTGGGGGGCGCTGAAGAAATCAGTCCCCTCCATCTCCTACCTCTGGAAAACGCCCAAGCCCGTGGAGAACTGCCGGCACCGCTTCGTGGGGGCCGGGACCCTCCTCCGTGTCCTCCTGTGGCCCAGTCCAAGGGGCCTGGGCCTGGCCGGGGCTGCATTGGACCCCGACCACCCTGGCGTGTGGACTCGCTAAAAATCGGCCATTAGATATTGGATTCCAGCTTCCTGGAGGTCATTTCACTAATGAGTGCACCGGAAAGAGTTTCCTAATCCATCTGTGAGGGTGGCAACTGAAAGAGAATTTGAAAGCTGACAGAATAGGCGAGGGAAGGCATAGGAGATTTCCACACCCAGCAAGGAAGACTTTCCCGAAATGGAAGCAAGAAACGAGCAAACAGAGACACCGGTAGCCCGCCCGGAAAAGAGTCTGCCCCTGAGAGAAAGCACCCTGACCAGGTTCACCCGTGGGTGGGTGGCGAGCTAGCGGCATTCAGAAGAGCGAGGCCCGCAGTCTGTGCGGAAGACACCTGCGCTCGGGTGTGTGTGGCGGCGCGATTCACAAGCAGCTCTAGACGTTAAACCAAGGAGAAGCCAGGGAGTTCCCAACGCCCCAGGTGTCCTCAGCCCACGACTGGCTGCTGTGGGAATGCGAAGCCCGGCTCCTTGTCTCAGAGCGGGGTTCCCAGGAGGATCAGGCTGAAGCTGGGACTTGGCCTCAAAGTGTCCCCTCGCATGGCCACCCCCTTCCCCTTCCTGCTCCTCTACTCCTGGTGCCCCTCCATCCAGGGGCCAGACCTTAAAGAGTCACCGCAAGAGAATCCTGGTCCCAAAGGAGCCTTCTGGGGGACCGGTGCTGAGAGAGGTTGTGGGCATGGCCCGCTGGGGCTCTGCCCGACCCAGGGCTGAGAGATGCCACCTCCCAGCTCTGGGTCCCTGCAGGAAGTGTTGGCAAGCACAGGGCCGGTCCTCCAAAGGCCCAGGTGCAGGGAGCCCAGGCCAAGCAGCCTGTGGAAGAAGCCACTTGCCGTGCCACCCCGGGAACAGGACTGCAGGCCCCGGCCCTTCCCACCTCCTCCTCCTCCTCCCCCTGCCCCCCCCACAGGGCACAGGGCTCAGAGACACCTCAGACTCTTGCTACCCAAAGTGCAAAGGGCATCAGTTGCTCCTCCAACCCCCCCGCCCAGCAGACCACGTTGTCCAGCCAGCCCCCGGGCCTCCCTGGGGTGCCCAGCACAAAAGTGCAGACACCCACCGGACCCTCAATCTCAGTTTTCGGATGTTTTTGCCACTCTAAGGACCCGCAGGCCAGCTGGGCCTTCGGGCAGGACAGAGAGCCCCGGAATCCGACGTGGAGAGCTGCGTGTACGTCCCCATCAGGAGGCGGTCCCCACCTCCGCGGCTCTCCCCTTGTGGGGAGCGGCAGCCCAGCCGGCAGCCCCAGGGCCTCAGGGAAGACACCAGGCTGGGCCCCCGCGGCACAGCGGGGGCACGTCCCCCGCACTCAAGCGACTTAGGGACGGCTGCTGGAGACTGCTGCGGCCACCCTGCTGCCGGGTTCCTGGAGGGCTTCCTGGAAGCAGCGTCCACACCAAGCCCTTGGAAGGCCCAGGCGACGGAGGAGCCGGTCAGGCAGGGGCCGAGGACGGTGAGAGGCCGGGCGGGCGGGAAGGACCATGTCAGGCAGGGGCAGAGGACGGTGACAGGCCGGGCGGGGAGGAGCCGGACAGGCGGGGGCCCAGGACAGTGACGGGCCTGGCCGGGGAGGAGTGCGTCAGGCAGGGGCAGAGGAGACGGGCTGGGTAAGGGTTAGGGTTACAGTTAGGGCACAATTCACAATCGCAAAGACGTGGAAGCGACCCGAGTGCCCATCCATCCAGGAGTGCATGAATAAAATGTGGCGCGTGGACACCACGGAGTGCCATTCGGCTGTGAGGAGCAGCGGTGAGAGGGCGCCTCTCGTGTTCTCCTGGCCAGAGCTGGTACCCGTTCCAGTAAGCCAGGTATCCCAAGAATGGACACACGAGCACCACGTGAGCGCGCTCACCAGCAAATTGGTACGAACGGATGGACGCCTAAGTGGACAGAGAGGAATCACCTTCATCGGGTGGGTGTCGGGCGGGTGGGGGGAGGGGAGGGGCATACACATCCATTAGGCATGGGGTGGGTGCGCACCGACTGGGGGATGGGCGCACTTGAAGCTCTGACCCGAGGGGGGAGGCTTGGAGAGGGCAAGGCACCCGACCTTAACATTGGTACCCCCACAATACGCTGGAACAACCTGAGAGGTATATGAATAAGAACACAGGGGGGGCCGGGCGCGGTGGCTCACGCCTGTAATCCTAGCTCTCTGGGAGGCCGAGGCGGGCGGATTGCTCCAGGTCAGGAGTTCGAAACCAGCCTGAGCAAGAGCGAGACCCCGTCTCTACTAAAAATAGAAAGAAATTAATTGGCCAACTAATATATATAGAAAAACACAGCCGGGCGTGGTGGTGCATGCCTGTAGTCCCAACTACTCGGGAGGCTGAGGCAGCAGGATTGCTTGAGCCCGGAGATTGAGGTTGCTGTGAGCTAGGCTGACGCCATGGCACTCACTCTAGCCTGGGCAGCAAAACGAGACTCTGTCTCAAAAAAAAAAAAAAAAAAAGAACACAGGGGGGAGGGGGGCACGGGCAACACATGTCACCTGAATACTTGTACTCCCATCATCTGCTTGAAGAGAGAGAGAAAAGAAAATGCAATCATAGAGGTAAGAGACACTTTTTAAAAATAATGAATCCGAAGAGAAAAGTAAAAGGAGGCCTGTGGAGCAGGTCTGGGTGTGACTCCGGATCCCCCAACATCAGGTGCCACCACCAAAGATTTCTGCGTGTAGCCCATAGAACCCCAAAAGCAACGGGACGAGTTCTGGTCACATACTCCCTCAAAATGACATCCTGGCCTTCTTCTGGAACTCCCTCCCCTCTCAGACTCTCAAGGTTTCCTCCAGCGTGTCGGTTCCCACAGAGCAGACCTTTGGTCTGAGACCTGACAGTCCAGATGCCACGCATGCTGCCGCGTGGCGGCGGTGTCGCGGCTTGGGACAAGAGGAGGCCCCACGGTGCGGGCTGGGGCGCCAGGCACCGCGGGCGAGCGCTGAGGGTGGGGGTGACCCCCACCCCGGGCCGCCGCCACGCTCCCAGAAAGGGGACAGAAAAGAGGCAAAAAAAAAAAAAAAAAAAAGCAGCAGCCTGTGGCACCCGGTATTCCCAGGCGGTCTCCCATCCAAGTACTAACCAGGCCCGACCCTGCTTAGCTTCCGAGACCAGAGGAGATCGGGGGCGTTCAGGGTGGTGTGGCCCTAGACGGCGGCGGAGGGCGCCCCTGCCCCGCTCAAGAAGCCGAGCCTCTCTGGGCTTCCCCGCCGCCGCCTCCCGCCCCAGGCCCCGCGCCGGGCCGGGCCGGTTGAGTTCGCCGGCCGGGTCCCGCGGGCTCCCAGGGACGGGGGTGATGGGCGGGGCGGGGCGGGGCGGGGCGGGGGGCTGTCTCTCTATACACACACACACACACACACTCACACTCACTCACACTCACACAAGATGCGCCTCCACGGCTGGACTCGCCAAGGTGGAGCCCTCCCAGCCCCCCTCGTCTCCTCGCCCGGCCTCCTTCACCTACCCGCTGCCCACCCCCAGGGCGTCGCTGCCTGCCGCTGACTGCGCACACGCGGGACGCTCGCCCTTTGACCCCAGCCAGGGGCCGCCCTCCCCCACAACCCCTTTCAGCTGTGCCCCCCCCCTCGCCCTGTGGGTGGGCTGCCGCCTATTCCCCCGGGCCAGGGCTGGGGCACAGCCAGTGTATGGGGCGTCTCTCTCTGGGGATGTGTCCCATGGGTGGGATGGGGTGGCGTGGTTTGGGGGGCGCTGAAGAAATCAGTCCCCTCCATCTCCTACCTCTGGAAAACGCCCAAGCCCGTGGAGAACTGCCGGCACCGCTTCGTGGGGGCCGGGACCCTCCTCCGTGTCCTCCTGTGGCCCAGTCCAAGGGGCCTGGGCCTGGCCGGGGCTGCATTGGACCCCGACCACCCTGGCGTGTGGACTCGCTAAAAATCGGCCATTAGATATTGGATTCCAGCTTCCTGGAGGTCATTTCACTAATGAGTGCACCGGAAAGAGTTTCCTAATCCATCTGTGAGGGTGGCAACTGAAAGAGAATTTGAAAGCTGACAGAATAGGTGAGGGAAGGCATAGGAGATTTCCACACCCAGCAAGGAAGACTTTCCCGAAATGGAAGAAAGAAACGAGCAAACAGAGACACCGGTAGCCCGCCCGGAAAAGAGTCTGCCCCTGAGAGAAAGCACCCTGACCAGGTTCACCCGTGGGTGGGTGGTGAGCTAGCGGCATTCAGAAGAGCGAGGCCCGCAGTCTGTGCGGAAGACACCTGCGCTCGGGTGTGTGTGGCGGCGCGATTCACAAGCAGCTCTAGACGTTAAACCAAGGAGAAGCCAGGGAGTTCCCAACGCCCCAGGTGTCCTCAGCCCACGACTGGCTGCTGTGGGAATGCGAAGCCCGGCTCCTTGTCTCAGAGCGGGGTTCCCAGGAGGATCAGGCTGAAGCTGGGACTTGGCCTCAAAGTGTCCCCTCGCATGGCCACCCCCTTCCCCTTCCTGCTCCTCTACTCCTGGTGCCCCTCCATCCAGGGGCCAGACCTTAAAGAGTCACCGCAAGAGAATCCTGGTCCCAAAGGAGCCTTCTGGGGGACCGGTGCTGAGAGAGGTTGTGGGCATGGCCCGCTGGGGCTCTGCCCGACCCAGGGCTGAGAGATGCCACCTCCCAGCTCTGGGTCCCTGCAGGAAGTGTTGGCAAGCACAGGGCCGGTCCTCCAAAGGCCCAGGTGCAGGGAGCCCAGGCCAAGCAGCCTGTGGAAGAAGCCACTTGCCGTGCCACGCCGGGAACAGGACTGCAGGCCCCGGCCCTTCCCACCTCCTCCTCCTCCTCCTCCTCCTCCTCCCCCCCGCCCCCCCCCCCAGGGCACAGGGCTCAGAGACACCTCAGACTCTTCCTACCCAAAGTGCAAAGGGCATCAGTTGCTCCTCCAACCCCCCCGCCCAGCAGACCACGTTGTCCAGCCAGCCCCCGGGCCTCCCTGGGGTGCCCAGCACAAAAGTGCAGACACCCACCGGACCCTCAATCTCAGTTTTCGGATGTTTTTGCCACTCTAAGGACCCGCAGGCCAGCTGGGCCTTCGGGCAGGACAGAGAGCCCCGGAATCCGACGTGGAGAGCTGCGTGTACGTCCCCATCAGGAGGCGGTCCCCACCTCCGCGGCTCTCCCCTTGTGGGGAGCGGCAGCCCAGCCGGCAGCCCCAGGGCCTCAGGGAAGACACCAGGCTGGGCCCCCGCGGCACAGCGGGGGCACGTCCCCCGCACTCAAGCGACTTAGGGACGGCTGCTGGAGACTGCTGCGGCCACCCTGCTGCCGGGTTCCTGGAGGGCTTCCTGGAAGCAGCGTCCACACCAAGCCCTTGGAAGGCCCAGGCGACGGAGGAGCCGGTCAGGCAGGGGCCGAGGACGGTGAGAGGCCGGGTGGGCGGGAAGGAGCATGTCAGGCAGGGGCAGAGGACGGTGACAGGCCGGGCGGGGAGGAGCCGGTCAGTCGGGGGCCCAGGACAGTGACGGGCCTGGCCGGGGAGGAGTGCGTCAGGCAGGGGCAGAGGAGACGGGCTGGGTAAGGGTTAGGGTTACAGTTAGGGCACAATTCACAATCGCAAAGACGTGGAAGCGACCCGAGTGCCCATCCATCCAGGAGTGCATGAATAAAATGTGGCGCGTGGACACCACGGAGTGCCATTCGGCTGTGAGGAGCAGCGGTGAGAGGGCGCCTCTCGTGTTCTCCTGGCCAGAGCTGGTACCCGTTCCAGTAAGCCAGGTATCCCAAGAATGGACACACGAGCACCACGTGAGCGCGCTCACCAGCAAATTGGTACGAACGGATGGACGCCTAAGTGGACAGAGAGGAATCACCTTCATCGGGTGGGTGTCGGGCGGGTGGGGGGAGGGGAGGGGCATACACATCCATTAGGCATGGGGTGGGTGCGCACCGACTGGGGGATGGGCGCACTTGAAGCTCTGACCCGAGGGGGGAGGCTTGGAGAGGGCAAGGCACCCGACCTTAACATTGGTACCCCCACAATACGCTGGAACAACCTGAGAGGTATAAGAATAAGAACACAGGGGGGGCCGGGCGCGGTGGCTCACGCCTGTAATCCTAGCTCTCTGGGAGGCCGAGGCGGGCGGATTGCTCCAGGTCAGGAGTTCGAAACCAGCCTGAGCAAGAGCGAGACCCCGTCTCTACTAAAAATAGAAAGAAATTAATTGGCCAACTAATATATATAGAAAAACACAGCCGGGCGTGGTGGTGCATGCCTGTAGTCCCAACTACTCGGGAGGCTGAGGCAGCAGGATTGCTTGAGCCCGGAGATTGAGGTTGCTGTGAGCTAGGCTGACGCCATGGCACTCACTCTAGCCTGGGCAGCAAAACGAGACTCTGTCTCAAAAAAAAAAAAAAAAAAAAGAACACAGGGGGGAGGGGGGCACGGGCAACACATGTCACCTGAATACTTGTACTCCCATCATCTGCTTGAAGAGAGAGAGAAAAGAAAATGCAATCATAGAGGTAAGAGACACTTTTTAAAAATAATGAATCCGAAGAGAAAAGTAAAAGGAGGCCTGTGGAGCAGGTCTGGGTGTGACTCCGGATCCCCCAACATCAGGTGCCACCACCAAAGATTCCTGCGTGTAGCCCATAGAACCCCAAAAGCAACGGGACGAGTTCTGGTCACATGCTCCCTCAAAATGACATCCTGGCCTTCTTCTGGAACTCCCTCCCCTCTCAGACTCTCAAGGTTTCCTCCAGCGTGTCGGTTCCCACAGAGCAGACCTTTGGTCTGAGACCTGACAGTCCAGATGCCACGCATGCTGCCGCGTGGCGGCGGTGTCGCGGCTTGGGACAAGAGGAGGCCCCACGGTGCGGGCTGGGGCGCCAGGCAACGCGGGCGGGCGCTGAGGGTGGGGGTGACCCCCACCGCGGGCCGCCGCCACGCTCCCAGAAAGGGGACAGAACAAGAGGCAAAAAAAAAAAAAAAAAAAAAAAAAAAAGCAGCAGCCTGTGGCACCCGGTATTCCCAGGCGGTCTCCCATCCAAGTACTAACCAGGCCCGACCCTGCTTAGCTTCCGAGACCAGACGAGATCGGGGGCGTTCAGGGTGGTGTGGCCCTAGACGGCGGCGGAGGGCGCCCCTGCCCCGCTCGAGAAGCCGAGCCTCTCTGGGCTTCCCCGCCGCCGCCTCCCGCCCCAGGCCCCGCGCCGGGCCGGGCCGGTTGAGTTCGCCGGCCGGGTCCCGCGGGCTCCCAGGGACGGGGGTGATGGGCGGGGCGGGGCGGGGCGGGGGGCTGTCTCTCTCTACACACACACACACACTCACACTCACTCACACTCACACAAGATGCGCCTCCACGGCTGGACTCGCCAAGGTGGAGCCCTCCCAGCCCCCCTCGTCTCCTCGCCCGGCCTCCTTCACCTACCCGCTGCCCACCCCCAGCGCGTCGCTGCCTGCCGCTGACTGCGCACGCCGCGGGACGCTCGCCCTTTGACCCCAGCCAGGGGCCGCCCTCCCCCACAACCCCTTTCAGCTGCGCCCCCCCCTCGCCCTGTGGGTGGGCTGCCGCCTATTCCCCGGGGCCAGGGCTGGGGCACAGCCAGTGTATGGGGCGTCTCTCTCTGGGGATGTGTCCCATGGGTGGGGTGGGGTGGCGTGGTTTGGGGGGCGCTGAAGAAATCAGTCCCCTCCATCTCCTACCTCTGGAAAACGCCCAAGCCCGTGGAGAACTGCCGGCACCGCTTCGTGGGGGCCGGGACCCTCCTCCGTGTCCTCCTGTGGCCCAGTCCAAGGGGCCTGGGCCTGGCCGGGGCTGCATTGGACCCCGACCACCCTGGCGTGTGGACTCGCTAAAAATCGGCCATTAGATATTGGATTCCAGCTTCCTGGAGGTCATTTCACTAATGAGTGCACCGGAAAGAGTTTCCTAATCCATCTGTGAGGGTGGCAACTGAAAGAGAATTTGAAAGCTGACAGAATAGGCGAGGGAAGGCATAGGAGATTTCCACACCCAGCAAGGAAGACTTTCCCGAAATGGAAGCAAGAAACGAGCAAACAGAGACACCGGTAGCCCGCCCGGAAAAGAGTCTGCCCCTGAGAGAAAGCACCCTGACCAGGTTCACCCGTGGGTGGGTGGCGAGCTAGCGGCATTCAGAAGAGCGAGGCCCGCAGTCTGTGCGGAAGACACCTGCGCTCGGGTGTGTGTGGCGGCGCGATTCACAAGCAGCTCTAGACGTTAAACCAAGGAGAAGCCAGGGAGTTCCCAACGCCCCAGGTGTCCTCAGCCCACGACTGGCTGCTGTGGGAATGCGAAGCCCGGCTCCTTGTCTCAGAGCGGGGTTCCCAGGAGGATCAGGCTGAAGCTGGGACTTGGCCTCAAAGTGTCCCCTCGCATGGCCACCCCCTTCCCCTTCCTGCTCCTCTACTCCTGGTGCCCCTCCATCCAGGGGCCAGACCTTAAAGAGTCACCGCAAGAGAATCCTGGTCCCAAAGGAGCCTTCTGGGGGACCGGTGCTGAGAGAGGTTGTGGGCATGGCCCGCTGGGGCTCTGCCCGACCCAGGGCTGAGAGATGCCACCTCCCAGCTCTGGGTCCCTGCAGGAAGTGTTGGCAAGCACAGGGCCGGTCCTCCAAAGGCCCAGGTGCAGGGAGCCCAGGCCAAGCAGCCTGTGGAAGAAGCCACTTGCCGTGCCACCCCGGGAACAGGACTGCAGGCCCCGGCCCTTCCCACCTCCTCCTCCTCCTCCTCCTCCTCCTCCCCCCCGCCCCCCCCCCAGGGCACAGGGCTCAGAGACACCTCAGACTCTTGCTACCCAAAGTGCAAAGGGCATCAGTTGCTCCTCCAACCCCCCCGCCCAGCAGACCACGTTGTCCAGCCAGCCCCCGGGCCTCCCTGGGGTGCCCAGCACAAAAGTGCAGACACCCACCGGACCCTCAATCTCAGTTTTCGGATGTTTTTGCCACTCTAAGGACCCGCAGGCCAGCTGGGCCTTCGGGCAGGACAGAGAGCCCCGGAATCCGACGTGGAGAGCTGCGTGTACGTCCCCATCAGGAGGCGGTCCCCACCTCCGCGGCTCTCCCCTTGTGGGGAGCGGCAGCCCAGCCGGCAGCCCCAGGGCCTCAGGGAAGACACCAGGCTGGGCCCCCGCGGCACAGCGGGGGCACGTCCCCCGCACTCAAGCGACTTAGGGACGGCTGCTGGAGACTGCTGCGGCCACCCTGCTGCCGGGTTCCTGGAGGGCTTCCTGGAAGCAGCGTCCACACCAAGCCCTTGGAAGGCCCAGGCGACGGAGGAGCCGGTCAGGCAGGGGCCGAGGACGGTGAGAGGCCGGGCGGGCGGGAAGGACCATGTCAGGCAGGGGCAGAGGACGGTGACAGGCCGGGCGGGGAGGAGCCGGACAGGCGGGGGCCCAGGACAGTGACGGGCCTGGCCGGGGAGGAGTGCGTCAGGCAGGGGCAGAGGAGACGGGCTGGGTAAGGGTTAGGGTTACAGTTAGGGCACAATTCACAATCGCAAAGACGTGGAAGCGACCCGAGTGCCCATCCATCCAGGAGTGCATGAATAAAATGTGGCGCGTGGACACCACGGAGTGCCATTCGGCTGTGAGGAGCAGCGGTGAGAGGGCGCCTCTCGTGTTCTCCTGGCCAGAGCTGGTACCCGTTCCAGTAAGCCAGGTATCCCAAGAATGGACACACGAGCACCACGTGAGCGCGCTCACCAGCAAATTGGTACGAACGGATGGACGCCTAAGTGGACAGAGAGGAATCACCTTCATCGGGTGGGTGTCGGGCGGGTGGGGGGAGGGGAGGGGCATACACATCCATTAGGCATGGGGTGGGTGCGCACCGACTGGGGGATGGGCGCACTTGAAGCTCTGACCCGAGGGGGGAGGCTTGGAGAGGGCAAGGCACCCGACCTTAACATTGGTACCCCCACAATACGCTGGAACAACCTGAGAGGTATATGAATAAGAACACAGGGGGGGCCGGGCGCGGTGGCTCACGCCTGTAATCCTAGCTCTCTGGGAGGCCGAGGCGGGCGGATTGCTCCAGGTCAGGAGTTCGAAACCAGCCTGAGCAAGAGCGAGACCCCGTCTCTACTAAAAATAGAAAGAAATTAATTGGCCAACTAATATATATAGAAAAACACAGCCGGGCGTGGTGGTGCATGCCTGTAGTCCCAACTACTCGGGAGGCTGAGGCAGCAGGATTGCTTGAGCCCGGAGATTGAGGTTGCTGTGAGCTAGGCTGACGCCATGGCACTCACTCTAGCCTGGGCAGCAAAACGAGACTCTGTCTCAAAAAAAAAAAAAAAAAAGAACACAGGGGGGAGGGGGGCACGGGCAACACATGTCACCTGAATACTTGTACTCCCATCATCTGCTTGAAGAGAGAGAGAAAAGAAAATGCAATCATAGAGGTAAGAGACACTTTTTAAAAATAATGAATCCGAAGAGAAAAGTAAAAGGAGGCCTGTGGAGCAGGTCTGGGTGTGACTCCGGATCCCCCAACATCAGGTGCCACCACCAAAGATTCCTGCGTGTAGCCCATAGAACCCCAAAAGCAACGGGACGAGTTCTGGTCACATACTCCCTCAAAATGACATCCTGGCCTTCTTCTGGAACTCCCTCCCCTCTCAGACTCTCAAGGTTTCCTCCAGCGTGTCGGTTCCCACAGAGCAGACCTTTGGTCTGAGACCTGACAGTCCAGATGCCACGCATGCTGCCGCGTGGCGGCGGTGTCGCGGCTTGGGACAAGAGGAGGCCCCACGGTGCGGGCTGGGGCGCCAGGCACCGCGGGCGAGCGCTGAGGGTGGGGGTGACCCCCACCCCGGGCCGCCGCCACGCTCCCAGAAAGGGGACAGAAAAGAGGCAAAAAAAAAAAAAAAAAAAAGCAGCAGCCTGTGGCACCCGGTATTCCCAGGCGGTCTCCCATCCAAGTACTAACCAGGCCCGACCCTGCTTAGCTTCCGAGACCAGAGGAGATCGGGGGCGTTCAGGGTGGTGTGGCCCTAGACGGCGGCGGAGGGCGCCCCTGCCCCGCTCAAGAAGCCGAGCCTCTCTGGGCTTCCCCGCCGCCGCCTCCCGCCCCAGGCCCCGCGCCGGGCCGGGCCGGTTGAGTTCGCCGGCCGGGTCCCGCGGGCTCCCAGGGACGGGGGTGATGGGCGGGGCGGGGCGGGGCGGGGCGGGGGGCTGTCTCTCTATACACACACACACACACACACTCACACTCACTCACACTCACACAAGATGCGCCTCCACGGCTGGACTCGCCAAGGTGGAGCCCTCCCAGCCCCCCTCGTCTCCTCGCCCGGCCTCCTTCACCTACCCGCTGCCCACCCCCAGGGCGTCGCTGCCTGCCGCTGACTGCGCACGCGCGGGACGCTCGCCCTTTGACCCCAGCCAGGGGCCGCCCTCCCCCACAACCCCTTTCAGCTGTGCCCCCCCCCTCGCCCTGTGGGTGGGCTGCCGCCTATTCCCCCGGGCCAGGGCTGGGGCACAGCCAGTGTATGGGGCGTCTCTCTCTGGGGATGTGTCCCATGGGTGGGATGGGGTGGCGTGGTTTGGGGGGCGCTGAAGAAATCAGTCCCCTCCATCTCCTACCTCTGGAAAACGCCCAAGCCCGTGGAGAACTGCCGGCACCGCTTCGTGGGGGCCGGGACCCTCCTCCGTGTCCTCCTGTGGCCCAGTCCAAGGGGCCTGGGCCTGGCCGGGGCTGCATTGGACCCCGACCACCCTGGCGTGTGGACTCGCTAAAAATCGGCCATTAGATATTGGATTCCAGCTTCCTGGAGGTCATTTCACTAATGAGTGCACCGGAAAGAGTTTCCTAATCCATCTGTGAGGGTGGCAACTGAAAGAGAATTTGAAAGCTGACAGAATAGGTGAGGGAAGGCATAGGAGATTTCCACACCCAGCAAGGAAGACTTTCCCGAAATGGAAGAAAGAAACGAGCAAACAGAGACACCGGTAGCCCGCCCGGAAAAGAGTCTGCCCCTGAGAGAAAGCACCCTGACCAGGTTCACCCGTGGGTGGGTGGCGAGCTAGCGGCATTCAGAAGAGCGAGGCCCGCAGTCTGTGCGGAAGACACCTGCGCTCGGGTGTGTGTGGCGGCGCGATTCACAAGCAGCTCTAGACGTTAAACCAAGGAGAAGCCAGGGAGTTCCCAACGCCCCAGGTGTCCTCAGCCCACGACTGGCTGCTGTGGGAATGCGAAGCCCGGCTCCTTGTCTCAGAGCGGGGTTCCCAGGAGGATCAGGCTGAAGCTGGGACTTGGCCTCAAAGTGTCCCCTCGCATGGCCACCCCCTTCCCCTTCCTGCTCCTCTACTCCTGGTGCCCCTCCATCCAGGGGCCAGACCTTAAAGAGTCACCGCAAGAGAATCCTGGTCCCAAAGGAGCCTTCTGGGGGACCGGTGCTGAGAGAGGTTGTGGGCATGGCCCGCTGGGGCTCTGCCCGACCCAGGGCTGAGAGATGCCACCTCCCAGCTCTGGGTCCCTGCAGGAAGTGTTGGCAAGCACAGGGCCGGTCCTCCAAAGGCCCAGGTGCAGGGAGCCCAGGCCAAGCAGCCTGTGGAAGAAGCCACTTGCCGTGCCACCCCGGGAACAGGACTGCAGGCCCCGGCCCTTCCCACCTCCTCCTCCTCCTCCCCCCGCCCCCCCCACAGGGCACAGGGCTCAGAGACACCTCAGACTCTTGCTACCCAAAGTGCAAAGGGCATCAGTTGCTCCTCCAACCCCCCCGCCCAGCAGACCACGTTGTCCAGCCAGCCCCCGGGCCTCCCTGGGGTGCCCAGCACAAAAGTGCAGACACCCACCGGACCCTCAATCTCAGTTTTCGGATGTTTTTGCCACTCTAAGGACCCGCAGGCCAGCTGGGCCTTCGGGCAGGACAGAGAGCCCCGGAATCCGACGTGGAGAGCTGCGTGTACGTCCCCATCAGGAGGCGGTCCCCACCTCCGCGGCTCTCCCCTTGTGGGGAGCGGCAGCCCAGCCGGCAGCCCCAGGGCCTCAGGGAAGACACCAGGCTGGGCCCCCGCGGCACAGCGGGGGCACGTCCCCCGCACTCAAGCGACTTAGGGACGGCTGCTGGAGACTGCTGCGGCCACCCTGCTGCCGGGTTCCTGGAGGGCTTCCTGGAAGCAGCGTCCACACCAAGCCCTTGGAAGGCCCAGGCGACGGAGGAGCCGGTCAGGCAGGGGCCGAGGACGGTGAGAGGCCGGGCGGGCGGGAAGGACCATGTCAGGCAGGGGCAGAGGACGGTGACAGGCCGGGCGGGGAGGAGCCGGACAGGCGGGGGCCCAGGACAGTGACGGGCCTGGCCGGGGAGGAGTGCGTCAGGCAGGGGCAGAGGAGACGGGCTGGGTAAGGGTTAGGGTTACAGTTAGGGCACAATTCACAATCGCAAAGACGTGGAAGCGACCCGAGTGCCCATCCATCCAGGAGTGCATGAATAAAATGTGGCGCGTGGACACCACGGAGTGCCATTCGGCTGTGAGGAGCAGCGGTGAGAGGGCGCCTCTCGTGTTCTCCTGGCCAGAGCTGGTACCCGTTCCAGTAAGCCAGGTATCCCAAGAATGGACACACGAGCACCACGTGAGCGCGCTCACCAGCAAATTGGTACGAACGGATGGACGCCTAAGTGGACAGAGAGGAATCACCTTCATCGGGTGGGTGTCGGGCGGGTGGGGGGAGGGGAGGGGCATACACATCCATTAGGCATGGGGTGGGTGCGCACCGACTGGGGGATGGGCGCACTTGAAGCTCTGACCCGAGGGGGGAGGCTTGGAGAGGGCAAGGCACCCGACCTTAACATTGGTACCCCCACAATACGCTGGAACAACCTGAGAGGTATAAGAATAAGAACACAGGGGGGGCCGGGCGCGGTGGCTCACGCCTGTAATCCTAGCTCTCTGGGAGGCCGAGGCGGGCGGATTGCTCCAGGTCAGGAGTTCGAAACCAGCCTGAGCAAGAGCGAGACCCCGTCTCTACTAAAAATAGAAAGAAATTAATTGGCCAACTAATATATATAGAAAAACACAGCCGGGCGTGGTGGTGCATGCCTGTAGTCCCAACTACTCGGGAGGCTGAGGCAGCAGGATTGCTTGAGCCCGGAGATTGAGGTTGCTGTGAGCTAGGCTGACGCCATGGCACTCACTCTAGCCTGGGCAGCAAAACGAGACTCTGTCTCAAAAAAAAAAAAAAAAAAAAAGAACACAGGGGGGAGGGGGGCACGGGCAACACATGTCACCTGAATACTTGTACTCCCATCATCTGCTTGAAGAGAGAGAGAAAAGAAAATGCAATCATAGAGGTAAGAGACACTTTTTAAAAATAATGAATCCGAAGAGAAAAGTAAAAGGAGGCCTGTGGAGCAGGTCTGGGTGTGACTCCGGATCCCCCAACATCAGGTGCCACCACCAAAGATTCCTGCGTGTAGCCCATAGAACCCCAAAAGCAACGGGACGAGTTCTGGTCACATGCTCCCTCAAAATGACATCCTGGCCTTCTTCTGGAACTCCCTCCCCTCTCAGACTCTCAAGGTTTCCTCCAGCGTGTCGGTTCCCACAGAGCAGACCTTTGGTCTGAGACCTGACAGTCCAGATGCCACGCATGCTGCCGCGTGGCGGCGGTGTCGCGGCTTGGGACAAGAGGAGGCCCCACGGTGCGGGCTGGGGCGCCAGGCAACGCGGGCGGGCGCTGAGGGTGGGGGTGACCCCCACCGCGGGCCGCCGCCACGCTCCCAGAAAGGGGACAGAACAAGAGGCAAAAAAAAAAAAAAAAAAAAAAAAAAAAGCAGCAGCCTGTGGCACCCGGTATTCCCAGGCGGTCTCCCATCCAAGTACTAACCAGGCCCGACCCTGCTTAGCTTCCGAGACCAGACGAGATCGGGGGCGTTCAGGGTGGTGTGGCCCTAGACGGCGGCGGAGGGCGCCCCTGCCCCGCTCGAGAAGCCGAGCCTCTCTGGGCTTCCCCGCCGCCGCCTCCCGCCCCAGGCCCCGCGCCGGGCCGGGCCGGTTGAGTTCGCCGGCCGGGTCCCGCGGGCTCCCAGGGACGGGGGTGATGGGCGGGGCGGGGCGGGGCGGGGGGCTGTCTCTCTATACACACACACACACACTCACACTCACTCACACTCACACAAGATGCGCCTCCACGGCTGGACTCGCCAAGGTGGAGCCCTCCCAGCCCCCCTCGTCTCCTCGCCCGGCCTCCTTCACCTACCCGCTGCCCACCCCCAGCGCGTCGCTGCCTGCCGCTGACTGCGCACGCCGCGGGACGCTCGCCCTTTGACCCCAGCCAGGGGCCGCCCTCCCCCACAACCCCTTTCAGCTGCGCCCCCCCCCTCGCCCTGTGGGTGGGCTGCCGCCTATTCCCCGGGGCCAGGGCTGGGGCACAGCCAGTGTATGGGGCGTCTCTCTCTGGGGATGTGTCCCATGGGTGGGGTGGGGTGGCGTGGTTTGGGGGGCGCTGAAGAAATCAGTCCCCTCCATCTCCTACCTCTGGAAAACGCCCAAGCCCGTGGAGAACTGCCGGCACCGCTTCGTGGGGGCCGGGACCCTCCTCCGTGTCCTCCTGTGGCCCAGTCCAAGGGGCCTGGGCCTGGCCGGGGCTGCATTGGACCCCGACCACCCTGGCGTGTGGACTCGCTAAAAATCGGCCATTAGATATTGGATTCCAGCTTCCTGGAGGTCATTTCACTAATGAGTGCACCGGAAAGAGTTTCCTAATCCATCTGTGAGGGTGGCAACTGAAAGAGAATTTGAAAGCTGACAGAATAGGCGAGGGAAGGCATAGGAGATTTCCACACCCAGCAAGGAAGACTTTCCCGAAATGGAAGCAAGAAACGAGCAAACAGAGACACCGGTAGCCCGCCCGGAAAAGAGTCTGCCCCTGAGAGAAAGCACCCTGACCAGGTTCACCCGTGGGTGGGTGGCGAGCTAGCGGCATTCAGAAGAGCGAGGCCCGCAGTCTGTGCGGAAGACACCTGCGCTCGGGTGTGTGTGGCGGCGCGATTCACAAGCAGCTCTAGACGTTAAACCAAGGAGAAGCCAGGGAGTTCCCAACGCCCCAGGTGTCCTCAGCCCACGACTGGCTGCTGTGGGAATGCGAAGCCCGGCTCCTTGTCTCAGAGCGGGGTTCCCAGGAGGATCAGGCTGAAGCTGGGACTTGGCCTCAAAGTGTCCCCTCGCATGGCCACCCCCTTCCCCTTCCTGCTCCTCTACTCCTGGTGCCCCTCCATCCAGGGGCCAGACCTTAAAGAGTCACCGCAAGAGAATCCTGGTCCCAAAGGAGCCTTCTGGGGGACCGGTGCTGAGAGAGGTTGTGGGCATGGCCCGCTGGGGCTCTGCCCGACCCAGGGCTGAGAGATGCCACCTCCCAGCTCTGGGTCCCTGCAGGAAGTGTTGGCAAGCACAGGGCCGGTCCTCCAAAGGCCCAGGTGCAGGGAGCCCAGGCCAAGCAGCCTGTGGAAGAAGCCACTTGCCGTGCCACCCCGGGAACAGGACTGCAGGCCCCGGCCCTTCCCACCTCCTCCTCCTCCTCCCCCTGCCCCCCCCACAGGGCACAGGGCTCAGAGACACCTCAGACTCTTGCTACCCAAAGTGCAAAGGGCATCAGTTGCTCCTCCAACCCCCCCGCCCAGCAGACCACGTTGTCCAGCCAGCCCCCGGGCCTCCCTGGGGTGCCCAGCACAAAAGTGCAGACACCCACCGGACCCTCAATCTCAGTTTTCGGATGTTTTTGCCACTCTAAGGACCCGCAGGCCAGCTGGGCCTTCGGGCAGGACAGAGAGCCCCGGAATCCGACGTGGAGAGCTGCGTGTACGTCCCCATCAGGAGGCGGTCCCCACCTCCGCGGCTCTCCCCTTGTGGGGAGCGGCAGCCCAGCCGGCAGCCCCAGGGCCTCAGGGAAGACACCAGGCTGGGCCCCCGCGGCACAGCGGGGGCACGTCCCCCGCACTCAAGCGACTTAGGGACGGCTGCTGGAGACTGCTGCGGCCACCCTGCTGCCGGGTTCCTGGAGGGCTTCCTGGAAGCAGCGTCCACACCAAGCCCTTGGAAGGCCCAGGCGACGGAGGAGCCGGTCAGGCAGGGGCCGAGGACGGTGAGAGGCCGGGCGGGCGGGAAGGACCATGTCAGGCAGGGGCAGAGGACGGTGACAGGCCGGGCGGGGAGGAGCCGGACAGGCGGGGGCCCAGGACAGTGACGGGCCTGGCCGGGGAGGAGTGCGTCAGGCAGGGGCAGAGGAGACGGGCTGGGTAAGGGTTAGGGTTACAGTTAGGGCACAATTCACAATCGCAAAGACGTGGAAGCGACCCGAGTGCCCATCCATCCAGGAGTGCATGAATAAAATGTGGCGCGTGGACACCACGGAGTGCCATTCGGCTGTGAGGAGCAGCGGTGAGAGGGCGCCTCTCGTGTTCTCCTGGCCAGAGCTGGTACCCGTTCCAGTAAGCCAGGTATCCCAAGAATGGACACACGAGCACCACGTGAGCGCGCTCACCAGCAAATTGGTACGAACGGATGGACGCCTAAGTGGACAGAGAGGAATCACCTTCATCGGGTGGGTGTCGGGCGGGTGGGGGGAGGGGAGGGGCATACACATCCATTAGGCATGGGGTGGGTGCGCACCGACTGGGGGATGGGCGCACTTGAAGCTCTGACCCGAGGGGGGAGGCTTGGAGAGGGCAAGGCACCCGACCTTAACATTGGTACCCCCACAATACGCTGGAACAACCTGAGAGGTATATGAATAAGAACACAGGGGGGGCCGGGCGCGGTGGCTCACGCCTGTAATCCTAGCTCTCTGGGAGGCCGAGGCGGGCGGATTGCTCCAGGTCAGGAGTTCGAAACCAGCCTGAGCAAGAGCGAGACCCCGTCTCTACTAAAAATAGAAAGAAATTAATTGGCCAACTAATATATATAGAAAAACACAGCCGGGCGTGGTGGTGCATGCCTGTAGTCCCAACTACTCGGGAGGCTGAGGCAGCAGGATTGCTTGAGCCCGGAGATTGAGGTTGCTGTGAGCTAGGCTGACGCCATGGCACTCACTCTAGCCTGGGCAGCAAAACGAGACTCTGTCTCAAAAAAAAAAAAAAAAAAGAACACAGGGGGGAGGGGGGCACGGGCAACACATGTCACCTGAATACTTGTACTCCCATCATCTGCTTGAAGAGAGAGAGAAAAGAAAATGCAATCATAGAGGTAAGAGACACTTTTTAAAAATAATGAATCCGAAGAGAAAAGTAAAAGGAGGCCTGTGGAGCAGGTCTGGGTGTGACTCCGGATCCCCCAACATCAGGTGCCACCACCAAAGATTCCTGCGTGTAGCCCATAGAACCCCAAAAGCAACGGGACGAGTTCTGGTCACATGCTCCCTCAAAATGACATCCTGGCCTTCTTCTGGAACTCCCTCCCCTCTCAGACTCTCAAGGTTTCCTCCAGCGTGTCGGTTCCCACAGAGCAGACCTTTGGTCTGAGACCTGACAGTCCAGATGCCACGCATGCTGCCGCGTGGCGGCGGTGTCGCGGCTTGGGACAAGAGGAGGCCCCACGGTGCGGGCTGGGGCGCCAGGCAACGCGGGCGGGCGCTGAGGGTGGGGGTGACCCCCACCGCGGGCCGCCGCCACGCTCCCAGAAAGGGGACAGAACAAGAGGCAAAAAAAAAAAAAAAAAAAAAAAAAAAGCAGCAGCCTGTGGCACCCGGTATTCCCAGGCGGTCTCCCATCCAAGTACTAACCAGGCCCGACCCTGCTTAGCTTCCGAGACCAGACGAGATCGGGGGCGTTCAGGGTGGTGTGGCCCTAGACGGCGGCGGAGGGCGCCCCTGCCCCGCTCGAGAAGCCGAGCCTCTCTGGGCTTCCCCGCCGCCGCCTCCCGCCCCAGGCCCCGCGCCGGGCCGGGCCGGTTGAGTTCGCCGGCCGGGTCCCGCGGGCTCCCAGGGACGGGGGTGATGGGCGGGGCGGGGCGGGGCGGGGGGCTGTCTCTCTATACACACACACACACACTCACACTCACTCACACTCACACAAGATGCGCCTCCACGGCTGGACTCGCCAAGGTGGAGCCCTCCCAGCCCCCCTCGTCTCCTCGCCCGGCCTCCTTCACCTACCCGCTGCCCACCCCCAGCGCGTCGCTGCCTGCCGCTGACTGCGCACGCCGCGGGACGCTCGCCCTTTGACCCCAGCCAGGGGCCGCCCTCCCCCACAACCCCTTTCAGCTGCGCCCCCCCCCTCGCCCTGTGGGTGGGCTGCCGCCTATTCCCCGGGGCCAGGGCTGGGGCACAGCCAGTGTATGGGGCGTCTCTCTCTGGGGATGTGTCCCATGGGTGGGGTGGGGTGGCGTGGTTTGGGGGGCGCTGAAGAAATCAGTCCCCTCCATCTCCTACCTCTGGAAAACGCCCAAGCCCGTGGAGAACTGCCGGCACCGCTTCGTGGGGGCCGGGACCCTCCTCCGTGTCCTCCTGTGGCCCAGTCCAAGGGGCCTGGGCCTGGCCGGGGCTGCATTGGACCCCGACCACCCTGGCGTGTGGACTCGCTAAAAATCGGCCATTAGATATTGGATTCCAGCTTCCTGGAGGTCATTTCACTAATGAGTGCACCGGAAAGAGTTTCCTAATCCATCTGTGAGGGTGGCAACTGAAAGAGAATTTGAAAGCTGACAGAATAGGCGAGGGAAGGCATAGGAGATTTCCACACCCAGCAAGGAAGACTTTCCCGAAATGGAAGCAAGAAACGAGCAAACAGAGACACCGGTAGCCCGCCCGGAAAAGAGTCTGCCCCTGAGAGAAAGCACCCTGACCAGGTTCACCCGTGGGTGGGTGGCGAGCTAGCGGCATTCAGAAGAGCGAGGCCCGCAGTCTGTGCGGAAGACACCTGCGCTCGGGTGTGTGTGGCGGCGCGATTCACAAGCAGCTC
This sequence comes from Microcebus murinus, assembly GCF_040939455.1. Lineage (NCBI taxonomy): Eukaryota > Metazoa > Chordata > Mammalia > Primates > Cheirogaleidae > Microcebus > Microcebus murinus. The sequence continues at coordinate 17,051,634 of NC_134131.1, forward strand.
TAGACGTTAAACCAAGGAGAAGCCAGGGAGTTCCCAACGCCCCAGGTGTCCTCAGCCCACGACTGGCTGCTGTGGGAATGCGAAGCCCGGCTCCTTGTCTCAGAGCAGGGTTCCCAGGAGGATCAGGCTGAAGCTGGGACTTGGCCTCAAAGTGTCCCCTCGCATGGCCACCCCCTTCCCCTTCCTGCTCCTCTACTCCTGGTGCCCCTCCATCCAGGGGCCAGACCTTAAAGAGTCACCGCAAGAGAATCCTGGTCCCAAAGGAGCCTTCTGGGGGACCGGTGCTGAGAGAGGTTGTGGGCATGGCCCGCTGGGGCTCTGCCCGACCCAGGGCTGAGAGATGCCACCTCCCAGCTCTGGGTCCCTGCAGGAAGTGTTGGCAAGTACAGGGCCGGTCCTCCAAAGGCCCAGGTGCAGGGAGCCCAGGCCAAGCAGCCTGTGGAAGAAGCCACTTGCCGTGCCACCCCGGGAACAGGACTGCAGGCCCCGGCCCTTCCCACCTCCTCCTCCTCCTCCCCCTGCCCCCCCCACAGGGCACAGGGCTCAGAGACACCTCAGACTCTTGCTACCCAAAGTGCAAAGGGCATCAGTTGCTCCTCCAACCCCCCCGCCCAGCAGACCACGTTGTCCAGCCAGCCCCCGGGCCTCCCTGGGGTGCCCAGCACAAAAGTGCAGACACCCACCGGACCCTCAATCTCAGTTTTCGGATGTTTTTGCCACTCTAAGGACCCGCAGGCCAGCTGGGCCTTCGGGCAGGACAGAGAGCCCCGGAATCCGACGTGGAGAGCTGCGTGTACGTCCCCATCAGGAGGCGGTCCCCACCTCCGCGGCTCTCCCCTTGTGGGGAGCGGCAGCCCAGCCGGCAGCCCCAGGGCCTCAGGGAAGACACCAGGCTGGGCCCCCGCGGCACAGCGGGGGCACGTCCCCCGCACTCAAGCGACTTAGGGACGGCTGCTGGAGACTGCTGCGGCCACCCTGCTGCCGGGTTCCTGGAGGGCTTCCTGGAAGCAGCGTCCACACCAAGCCCTTGGAAGGCCCAGGCGACGGAGGAGCCGGTCAGGCAGGGGCCGAGGACGGTGAGAGGCCGGGCGGGCGGGAAGGACCATGTCAGGCAGGGGCAGAGGACGGTGACAGGCCGGGCGGGGAGGAGCCGGACAGGCGGGGGCCCAGGACAGTGACGGGCCTGGCCGGGGAGGAGTGCGTCAGGCAGGGGCAGAGGAGACGGGCTGGGTAAGGGTTAGGGTTACAGTTAGGGCACAATTCACAATCGCAAAGACGTGGAAGCGACCCGAGTGCCCATCCATCCAGGAGTGCATGAATAAAATGTGGCGCGTGGACACCACGGAGTGCCATTCGGCTGTGAGGAGCAGCGGTGAGAGGGCGCCTCTCGTGTTCTCCTGGCCAGAGCTGGTACCCGTTCCAGTAAGCCAGGTATCCCAAGAATGGACACACGAGCACCACGTGAGCGCGCTCACCAGCAAATTGGTACGAACGGATGGACGCCTAAGTGGACAGAGAGGAATCACCTTCATCGGGTGGGTGTCGGGCGGGTGGGGGGAGGGGAGGGGCATACACATCCATTAGGCATGGGGTGGGTGCGCACCGACTGGGGGATGGGCGCACTTGAAGCTCTGACCCGAGGGGGGAGGCTTGGAGAGGGCAAGGCACCCGACCTTAACATTGGTACCCCCACAATACGCTGGAACAACCTGAGAGGTATATGAATAAGAACACAGGGGGGGCCGGGCGCGGTGGCTCACGCCTGTAATCCTAGCTCTCTGGGAGGCCGAGGCGGGCGGATTGCTCCAGGTCAGGAGTTCGAAACCAGCCTGAGCAAGAGCGAGACCCCGTCTCTACTAAAAATAGAAAGAAATTAATTGGCCAACTAATATATATAGAAAAACACAGCCGGGCGTGGTGGTGCATGCCTGTAGTCCCAACTACTCGGGAGGCTGAGGCAGCAGGATTGCTTGAGCCCGGAGATTGAGGTTGCTGTGAGCTAGGCTGACGCCATGGCACTCACTCTAGCCTGGGCAGCAAAACGAGACTCTGTCTCAAAAAAAAAAAAAAAAAAAGAACACAGGGGGGAGGGGGGCACGGGCAACACATGTCACCTGAATACTTGTACTCCCATCATCTGCTTGAAGAGAGAGAGAAAAGAAAATGCAATCATAGAGGTAAGAGACACTTTTTAAAAATAATGAATCCGAAGAGAAAAGTAAAAGGAGGCCTGTGGAGCAGGTCTGGGTGTGACTCCGGATCCCCCAACATCAGGTGCCACCACCAAAGATTCCTGCGTGTAGCCCATAGAACCCCAAAAGCAACGGGACGAGTTCTGGTCACATACTCCCTCAAAATGACATCCTGGCCTTCTTCTGGAACTCCCTCCCCTCTCAGACTCTCAAGGTTTCCTCCAGCGTGTCGGTTCCCACAGAGCAGACCTTTGGTCTGAGACCTGACAGTCCAGATGCCACGCATGCTGCCGCGTGGCGGCGGTGTCGCGGCTTGGGACAAGAGGAGGCCCCACGGTGCGGGCTGGGGCGCCAGGCACCGCGGGCGAGCGCTGAGGGTGGGGGTGACCCCCACCCCGGGCCGCCGCCACGCTCCCAGAAAGGGGACAGAAAAGAGGCAAAAAAAAAAAAAAAAAAAGCAGCAGCCTGTGGCACCCGGTATTCCCAGGCGGTCTCCCATCCAAGTACTAACCAGGCCCGACCCTGCTTAGCTTCCGAGACCAGAGGAGATCGGGGGCGTTCAGGGTGGTGTGGCCCTAGACGGCGGCGGAGGGCGCCCCTGCCCCGCTCAAGAAGCCGAGCCTCTCTGGGCTTCCCCGCCGCCGCCTCCCGCCCCAGGCCCCGCGCCGGGCCGGGCCGGTTGAGTTCGCCGGCCGGGTCCCGCGGGCTCCCAGGGACGGGGGTGATGGGCGGGGCGGGGCGGGGCGGGGCGGGGGGCTGTCTCTCTATACACACACACACACACACACTCACACTCACTCACACTCACACAAGATGCGCCTCCACGGCTGGACTCGCCAAGGTGGAGCCCTCCCAGCCCCCCTCGTCTCCTCGCCCGGCCTCCTTCACCTACCCGCTGCCCACCCCCAGGGCGTCGCTGCCTGCCGCTGACTGCGCACGCGCGGGACGCTCGCCCTTTGACCCCAGCCAGGGGCCGCCCTCCCCCACAACCCCTTTCAGCTGTGCCCCCCCCCTCGCCCTGTGGGTGGGCTGCCGCCTATTCCCCCGGGCCAGGGCTGGGGCACAGCCAGTGTATGGGGCGTCTCTCTCTGGGGATGTGTCCCATGGGTGGGATGGGGTGGCGTGGTTTGGGGGGCGCTGAAGAAATCAGTCCCCTCCATCTCCTACCTCTGGAAAACGCCCAAGCCCGTGGAGAACTGCCGGCACCGCTTCGTGGGGGCCGGGACCCTCCTCCGTGTCCTCCTGTGGCCCAGTCCAAGGGGCCTGGGCCTGGCCGGGGCTGCATTGGACCCCGACCACCCTGGCGTGTGGACTCGCTAAAAATCGGCCATTAGATATTGGATTCCAGCTTCCTGGAGGTCATTTCACTAATGAGTGCACCGGAAAGAGTTTCCTAATCCATCTGTGAGGGTGGCAACTGAAAGAGAATTTGAAAGCTGACAGAATAGGTGAGGGAAGGCATAGGAGATTTCCACACCCAGCAAGGAAGACTTTCCCGAAATGGAAGAAAGAAACGAGCAAACAGAGACACCGGTAGCCCGCCCGGAAAAGAGTCTGCCCCTGAGAGAAAGCACCCTGACCAGGTTCACCCGTGGGTGGGTGGTGAGCTAGCGGCATTCAGAAGAGCGAGGCCCGCAGTCTGTGCGGAAGACACCTGCGCTCGGGTGTGTGTGGCGGCGCGATTCACAAGCAGCTCTAGACGTTAAACCAAGGAGAAGCCAGGGAGTTCCCAACGCCCCAGGTGTCCTCAGCCCACGACTGGCTGCTGTGGGAATGCGAAGCCCGGCTCCTTGTCTCAGAGCGGGGTTCCCAGGAGGATCAGGCTGAAGCTGGGACTTGGCCTCAAAGTGTCCCCTCGCATGGCCACCCCCTTCCCCTTCCTGCTCCTCTACTCCTGGTGCCCCTCCATCCAGGGGCCAGACCTTAAAGAGTCACCGCAAGAGAATCCTGGTCCCAAAGGAGCCTTCTGGGGGACCGGTGCTGAGAGAGGTTGTGGGCATGGCCCGCTGGGGCTCTGCCCGACCCAGGGCTGAGAGATGCCACCTCCCAGCTCTGGGTCCCTGCAGGAAGTGTTGGCAAGCACAGGGCCGGTCCTCCAAAGGCCCAGGTGCAGGGAGCCCAGGCCAAGCAGCCTGTGGAAGAAGCCACTTGCCGTGCCACCCCGGGAACAGGACTGCAGGCCCCGGCCCTTCCCACCTCCTCCTCCTCCTCCTCCTCCTCCTCCCCCCCGCCCCCCCCCCAGGGCACAGGGCTCAGAGACACCTCAGACTCTTGCTACCCAAAGTGCAAAGGGCATCAGTTGCTCCTCCAACCCCCCCGCCCAGCAGACCACGTTGTCCAGCCAGCCCCCGGGCCTCCCTGGGGTGCCCAGCACAAAAGTGCAGACACCCACCGGACCCTCAATCTCAGTTTTCGGATGTTTTTGCCACTCTAAGGACCCGCAGGCCAGCTGGGCCTTCGGGCAGGACAGAGAGCCCCGGAATCCGACGTGGAGAGCTGCGTGTACGTCCCCATCAGGAGGCGGTCCCCACCTCCGCGGCTCTCCCCTTGTGGGGAGCGGCAGCCCAGCCGGCAGCCCCAGGGCCTCAGGGAAGACACCAGGCTGGGCCCCCGCGGCACAGCGGGGGCACGTCCCCCGCACTCAAGCGACTTAGGGACGGCTGCTGGAGACTGCTGCGGCCACCCTGCTGCCGGGTTCCTGGAGGGCTTCCTGGAAGCAGCGTCCACACCAAGCCCTTGGAAGGCCGAGGCGACGGAGGAGCCGGTCAGGCAGGGGCCGAGGACGGTGAGAGGCCGGGTGGGCGGGAAGGAGCATGTCAGGCAGGGGCAGAGGACGGTGACAGGCCGGGCGGGGAGGAGCCGGTCAGTCGGGGGCCCAGGACAGTGATGGGCCTGGCCGGGGAGGAGTGCGTCAGGCAGGGGCAGAGGAGACGGGCTGGGTAAGGGTTAGGGTTACAGTTAGGGCACAATTCACAATCGCAAAGACGTGGAAGCGACCCGAGTGCCCATCCATCCAGGAGTGCATGAATAAAATGTGGCGCGTGGACACCACGGAGTGCCATTCGGCTGTGAGGAGCAGCGGTGAGAGGGCGCCTCTCGTGTTCTCCTGGCCAGAGCTGGTACCCGTTCCAGTAAGCCAGGTATCCCAAGAATGGACACACGAGCACCACGTGAGCGCGCTCACCAGCAAATTGGTACGAACGGATGGACGCCTAAGTGGACAGAGAGGAATCACCTTCATCGGGTGGGTGTCGGGCGGGTGGGGGGAGGGGAGGGGCATACACATCCATTAGGCATGGGGTGGGTGCGCACCGACTGGGGGATGGGCGCACTTGAAGCTCTGACCCGAGGGGGGAGGCTTGGAGAGGGCAAGGCACCCGACCTTAACATTGGTACCCCCACAATACGCTGGAACAACCTGAGAGGTATAAGAATAAGAACACAGGGGGGGCCGGGCGCGGTGGCTCACGCCTGTAATCCTAGCTCTCTGGGAGGCCGAGGCGGGCGGATTGCTCCAGGTCAGGAGTTCGAAACCAGCCTGAGCAAGAGCGAGACCCCGTCTCTACTAAAAATAGAAAGAAATTAATTGGCCAACTAATATATATAGAAAAACACAGCCGGGCGTGGTGGTGCATGCCTGTAGTCCCAACTACTCGGGAGGCTGAGGCAGCAGGATTGCTTGAGCCCGGAGATTGAGGTTGCTGTGAGCTAGGCTGACGCCATGGCACTCACTCTAGCCTGGGCAGCAAAACGAGACTCTGTCTCAAAAAAAAAAAAAAAAAAAAAGAACACAGGGGGGAGGGGGGCACGGGCAACACATGTCACCTGAATACTTGTACTCCCATCATCTGCTTGAAGAGAGAGAGAAAAGAAAATGCAATCATAGAGGTAAGAGACACTTTTTAAAAATAATGAATCCGAAGAGAAAAGTAAAAGGAGGCCTGTGGAGCAGGTCTGGGTGTGACTCCGGATCCCCCAACATCAGGTGCCACCACCAAAGATTCCTGCGTGTAGCCCATAGAACCCCAAAAGCAACGGGACGAGTTCTGGTCACATGCTCCCTCAAAATGACATCCTGGCCTTCTTCTGGAACTCCCTCCCCTCTCAGACTCTCAAGGTTTCCTCCAGCGTGTCGGTTCCCACAGAGCAGACCTTTGGTCTGAGACCTGACAGTCCAGATGCCACGCATGCTGCCGCGTGGCGGCGGTGTCGCGGCTTGGGACAAGAGGAGGCCCCACGGTGCGGGCTGGGGCGCCAGGCAACGCGGGCGGGCGCTGAGGGTGGGGGTGACCCCCACCGCGGGCCGCCGCCACGCTCCCAGAAAGGGGACAGAACAAGAGGCAAAAAAAAAAAAAAAAAAAAAAAAAAAAGCAGCAGCCTGTGGCACCCGGTATTCCCAGGCGGTCTCCCATCCAAGTACTAACCAGGCCCGACCCTGCTTAGCTTCCGAGACCAGACGAGATCGGGGGCGTTCAGGGTGGTGTGGCCCTAGACGGCGGCGGAGGGCGCCCCTGCCCCGCTCGAGAAGCCGAGCCTCTCTGGGCTTCCCCGCCGCCGCCTCCCGCCCCAGGCCCCGCGCCGGGCCGGGCCGGTTGAGTTCGCCGGCCGGGTCCCGCGGGCTCCCAGGGACGGGGGTGATGGGCGGGGCGGGGCGGGGCGGGGGGCTGTCTCTCTCTACACACACACACACACTCACACTCACTCACACTCACACAAGATGCGCCTCCACGGCTGGACTCGCCAAGGTGGAGCCCTCCCAGCCCCCCTCGTCTCCTCGCCCGGCCTCCTTCACCTACCCGCTGCCCACCCCCAGGGCGTCGCTGCCTGCCGCTGACTGCGCACGCCGCGGGACGCTCGCCCTTTGACCCCAGCCAGGGGCCGCCCTCCCCCACAACCCCTTTCAGCTGCGCCCCCCCCCTCGCCCTGTGGGTGGGCTGCCGCCTATTCCCCGGGGCCAGGGCTGGGGCACAGCCAGTGTATGGGGCGTCTCTCTCTGGGGATGTGTCCCATGGGTGGGGTGGGGTGGCGTGGTTTGGGGGGCGCTGAAGAAATCAGTCCCCTCCATCTCCTACCTCTGGAAAACGCCCAAGCCCGTGGAGAACTGCCGGCACCGCTTCGTGGGGGCCGGGACCCTCCTCCGTGTCCTCCTGTGGCCCAGTCCAAGGGGCCTGGGCCTGGCCGGGGCTGCATTGGACCCCGACCACCCTGGCGTGTGGACTCGCTAAAAATCGGCCATTAGATATTGGATTCCAGCTTCCTGGAGGTCATTTCACTAATGAGTGCACCGGAAAGAGTTTCCTAATCCATCTGTGAGGGTGGCAACTGAAAGAGAATTTGAAAGCTGACAGAATAGGCGAGGGAAGGCATAGGAGATTTCCACACCCAGCAAGGAAGACTTTCCCGAAATGGAAGCAAGAAACGAGCAAACAGAGACACCGGTAGCCCGCCCGGAAAAGAGTCTGCCCCTGAGAGAAAGCACCCTGACCAGGTTCACCCGTGGGTGGGTGGCGAGCTAGCGGCATTCAGAAGAGCGAGGCCCGCAGTCTGTGCGGAAGACACCTGCGCTCGGGTGTGTGTGGCGGCGCGATTCACAAGCAGCTCTAGACGTTAAACCAAGGAGAAGCCAGGGAGTTCCCAACGCCCCAGGTGTCCTCAGCCCACGACTGGCTGCTGTGGGAATGCGAAGCCCGGCTCCTTGTCTCAGAGCGGGGTTCCCAGGAGGATCAGGCTGAAGCTGGGACTTGGCCTCAAAGTGTCCCCTCGCATGGCCACCCCCTTCCCCTTCCTGCTCCTCTACTCCTGGTGCCCCTCCATCCAGGGGCCAGACCTTAAAGAGTCACCGCAAGAGAATCCTGGTCCCAAAGGAGCCTTCTGGGGGACCGGTGCTGAGAGAGGTTGTGGGCATGGCCCGCTGGGGCTCTGCCCGACCCAGGGCTGAGAGATGCCACCTCCCAGCTCTGGGTCCCTGCAGGAAGTGTTGGCAAGCACAGGGCCGGTCCTCCAAAGGCCCAGGTGCAGGGAGCCCAGGCCAAGCAGCCTGTGGAAGAAGCCACTTGCCGTGCCACCCCGGGAACAGGACTGCAGGCCCCGGCCCTTCCCACCTCCTCCTCCTCCTCCTCCTCCTCCTCCCCCCCGCCCCCCCCCCAGGGCACAGGGCTCAGAGACACCTCAGACTCTTGCTACCCAAAGTGCAAAGGGCATCAGTTGCTCCTCCAACCCCCCCGCCCAGCAGACCACGTTGTCCAGCCAGCCCCCGGGCCTCCCTGGGGTGCCCAGCACAAAAGTGCAGACACCCACCGGACCCTCAATCTCAGTTTTCGGATGTTTTTGCCACTCTAAGGACCCGCAGGCCAGCTGGGCCTTCGGGCAGGACAGAGAGCCCCGGAATCCGACGTGGAGAGCTGCGTGTACGTCCCCATCAGGAGGCGGTCCCCACCTCCGCGGCTCTCCCCTTGTGGGGAGCGGCAGCCCAGCCGGCAGCCCCAGGGCCTCAGGGAAGACACCAGGCTGGGCCCCCGCGGCACAGCGGGGGCACGTCCCCCGCACTCAAGCGACTTAGGGACGGCTGCTGGAGACTGCTGCGGCCACCCTGCTGCCGGGTTCCTGGAGGGCTTCCTGGAAGCAGCGTCCACACCAAGCCCTTGGAAGGCCCAGGCGACGGAGGAGCCGGTCAGGCAGGGGCCGAGGACGGTGAGAGGCCGGGTGGGCGGGAAGGAGCATGTCAGGCAGGGGCAGAGGACGGTGACAGGCCGGGCGGGGAGGAGCCGGTCAGTCGGGGGCCCAGGACAGTGATGGGCCTGGCCGGGGAGGAGTGCGTCAGGCAGGGGCAGAGGAGACGGGCTGGGTAAGGGTTAGGGTTACAGTTAGGGCACAATTCACAATCGCAAAGACGTGGAAGCGACCCGAGTGCCCATCCATCCAGGAGTGCATGAATAAAATGTGGCGCGTGGACACCACGGAGTGCCATTCGGCTGTGAGGAGCAGCGGTGAGAGGGCGCCTCTCGTGTTCTCCTGGCCAGAGCTGGTACCCGTTCCAGTAAGCCAGGTATCCCAAGAATGGACACACGAGCACCACGTGAGCGCGCTCACCAGCAAATTGGTACGAACGGATGGACGCCTAAGTGGACAGAGAGGAATCACCTTCATCGGGTGGGTGTCGGGCGGGTGGGGGGAGGGGAGGGGCATACACATCCATTAGGCATGGGGTGGGTGCGCACCGACTGGGGGATGGGCGCACTTGAAGCTCTGACCCGAGGGGGGAGGCTTGGAGAGGGCAAGGCACCCGACCTTAACATTGGTACCCCCACAATACGCTGGAACAACCTGAGAGGTATAAGAATAAGAACACAGGGGGGGCCGGGCGCGGTGGCTCACGCCTGTAATCCTAGCTCTCTGGGAGGCCGAGGCGGGCGGATTGCTCCAGGTCAGGAGTTCGAAACCAGCCTGAGCAAGAGCGAGACCCCGTCTCTACTAAAAATAGAAAGAAATTAATTGGCCAACTAATATATATAGAAAAACACAGCCGGGCGTGGTGGTGCATGCCTGTAGTCCCAACTACTCGGGAGGCTGAGGCAGCAGGATTGCTTGAGCCCGGAGATTGAGGTTGCTGTGAGCTAGGCTGACGCCATGGCACTCACTCTAGCCTGGGCAGCAAAACGAGACTCTGTCTCAAAAAAAAAAAAAAAAAAAAAGAACACAGGGGGGAGGGGGGCACGGGCAACACATGTCACCTGAATACTTGTACTCCCATCATCTGCTTGAAGAGAGAGAGAAAAGAAAATGCAATCATAGAGGTAAGAGACACTTTTTAAAAATAATGAATCCGAAGAGAAAAGTAAAAGGAGGCCTGTGGAGCAGGTCTGGGTGTGACTCCGGATCCCCCAACATCAGGTGCCACCACCAAAGATTCCTGCGTGTAGCCCATAGAACCCCAAAAGCAACGGGACGAGTTCTGGTCACATGCTCCCTCAAAATGACATCCTGGCCTTCTTCTGGAACTCCCTCCCCTCTCAGACTCTCAAGGTTTCCTCCAGCGTGTCGGTTCCCACAGAGCAGACCTTTGGTCTGAGACCTGACAGTCCAGATGCCACGCATGCTGCCGCGTGGCGGCGGTGTCGCGGCTTGGGACAAGAGGAGGCCCCACGGTGCGGGCTGGGGCGCCAGGCAACGCGGGCGGGCGCTGAGGGTGGGGGTGACCCCCACCGCGGGCCGCCGCCACGCTCCCAGAAAGGGGACAGAACAAGAGGCAAAAAAAAAAAAAAAAAAAAGCAGCAGCCTGTGGCACCCGGTATTCCCAGGCGGTCTCCCATCCAAGTACTAACCAGGCCCGACCCTGCTTAGCTTCCGAGACCAGACGAGATCGGGGGCGTTCAGGGTGGTGTGGCCCTAGACGGCGGCGGAGGGCGCCCCTGCCCCGCTCGAGAAGCCGAGCCTCTCTGGGCTTCCCCGCCGCCGCCTCCCGCCCCAGGCCCCGCGCCGGGCCGGGCCGGTTGAGTTCGCCGGCCGGGTCCCGCGGGCTCCCAGGGACGGGGGTGATGGGCGGGGCGGGGCGGGGCGGGGGGCTGTCTCTCTCTACACACACACACACACTCACACTCACTCACACTCACACAAGATGCGCCTCCACGGCTGGACTCGCCAAGGTGGAGCCCTCCCAGCCCCCCTCGTCTCCTCGCCCGGCCTCCTTCACCTACCCGCTGCCCACCCCCAGCGCGTCGCTGCCTGCCGCTGACTGCGCACGCCGCGGGACGCTCGCCCTTTGACCCCAGCCAGGGGCCGCCCTCCCCCACAACCCCTTTCAGCTGCGCCCCCCCCCTCGCCCTGTGGGTGGGCTGCCGCCTATTCCCCGGGGCCAGGGCTGGGGCACAGCCAGTGTATGGGGCGTCTCTCTCTGGGGATGTGTCCCATGGGTGGGGTGGGGTGGCGTGGTTTGGGGGGCGCTGAAGAAATCAGTCCCCTCCATCTCCTACCTCTGGAAAACGCCCAAGCCCGTGGAGAACTGCCGGCACCGCTTCGTGGGGGCCGGGACCCTCCTCCGTGTCCTCCTGTGGCCCAGTCCAAGGGGCCTGGGCCTGGCCGGGGCTGCATTGGACCCCGACCACCCTGGCGTGTGGACTCGCTAAAAATCGGCCATTAGATATTGGATTCCAGCTTCCTGGAGGTCATTTCACTAATGAGTGCACCGGAAAGAGTTTCCTAATCCATCTGTGAGGGTGGCAACTGAAAGAGAATTTGAAAGCTGACAGAATAGGCGAGGGAAGGCATAGGAGATTTCCACACCCAGCAAGGAAGACTTTCCCGAAATGGAAGCAAGAAACGAGCAAACAGAGACACCGGTAGCCCGCCCGGAAAAGAGTCTGCCCCTGAGAGAAAGCACCCTGACCAGGTTCACCCGTGGGTGGGTGGCGAGCTAGCGGCATTCAGAAGAGCGAGGCCCGCAGTCTGTGCGGAAGACACCTGCGCTCGGGTGTGTGTGGCGGCGCGATTCACAAGCAGCTCTAGACGTTAAACCAAGGAGAAGCCAGGGAGTTCCCAACGCCCCAGGTGTCCTCAGCCCACGACTGGCTGCTGTGGGAATGCGAAGCCCGGCTCCTTGTCTCAGAGCGGGGTTCCCAGGAGGATCAGGCTGAAGCTGGGACTTGGCCTCAAAGTGTCCCCTCGCATGGCCACCCCCTTCCCCTTCCTGCTCCTCTACTCCTGGTGCCCCTCCATCCAGGGGCCAGACCTTAAAGAGTCACCGCAAGAGAATCCTGGTCCCAAAGGAGCCTTCTGGGGGACCGGTGCTGAGAGAGGTTGTGGGCATGGCCCGCTGGGGCTCTGCCCGACCCAGGGCTGAGAGATGCCACCTCCCAGCTCTGGGTCCCTGCAGGAAGTGTTGGCAAGCACAGGGCCGGTCCTCCAAAGGCCCAGGTGCAGGGAGCCCAGGCCAAGCAGCCTGTGGAAGAAGCCACTTGCCGTGCCACCCCGGGAACAGGACTGCAGGCCCCGGCCCTTCCCACCTCCTCCTCCTCCTCCCCCTGCCCCCCCCACAGGGCACAGGGCTCAGAGACACCTCAGACTCTTGCTACCCAAAGTGCAAAGGGCATCAGTTGCTCCTCCAACCCCCCCGCCCAGCAGACCACGTTGTCCAGCCAGCCCCCGGGCCTCCCTGGGGTGCCCAGCACAAAAGTGCAGACACCCACCGGACCCTCAATCTCAGTTTTCGGATGTTTTTGCCACTCTAAGGACCCGCAGGCCAGCTGGGCCTTCGGGCAGGACAGAGAGCCCCGGAATCCGACGTGGAGAGCTGCGTGTACGTCCCCATCAGGAGGCGGTCCCCACCTCCGCGGCTCTCCCCTTGTGGGGAGCGGCAGCCCAGCCGGCAGCCCCAGGGCCTCAGGGAAGACACCAGGCTGGGCCCCCGCGGCACAGCGGGGGCACGTCCCCCGCACTCAAGCGACTTAGGGACGGCTGCTGGAGACTGCTGCGGCCACCCTGCTGCCGGGTTCCTGGAGGGCTTCCTGGAAGCAGCGTCCACACCAAGCCCTTGGAAGGCCCAGGCGACGGAGGAGCCGGTCAGGCAGGGGCCGAGGACGGTGAGAGGCCGGGCGGGCGGGAAGGACCATGTCAGGCAGGGGCAGAGGACGGTGACAGGCCGGGCGGGGAGGAGCCGGACAGGCGGGGGCCCAGGACAGTGACGGGCCTGGCCGGGGAGGAGTGCGTCAGGCAGGGGCAGAGGAGACGGGCTGGGTAAGGGTTAGGGTTACAGTTAGGGCACAATTCACAATCGCAAAGACGTGGAAGCGACCCGAGTGCCCATCCATCCAGGAGTGCATGAATAAAATGTGGCGCGTGGACACCACGGAGTGCCATTCGGCTGTGAGGAGCAGCGGTGAGAGGGCGCCTCTCGTGTTCTCCTGGCCAGAGCTGGGACCCGTTCCAGTAAGCCAGGTATCCCAAGAATGGACACACGAGCACCACGTGAGCGCGCTCACCAGCAAATTGGTACGAACGGATGGACGCCTAAGTGGACAGAGAGGAATCACCTTCATCGGGTGGGTGTCGGGCGGGTGGGGGGAGGGGAGGGGCATACACATCCATTAGGCATGGGGTGGGTGCGCACCGACTGGGGGATGGGCGCACTTGAAGCTCTGACCCGAGGGGGGAGGCTTGGAGAGGGCAAGGCACCCGACCTTAACATTGGTACCCCCACAATACGCTGGAACAACATGAGAGGTATATGAATAAGAACACAGGGGGGGCCGGGCGCGGTGGCTCACGCCTGTAATCCTAGCTCTCTGGGAGGCCGAGGCGGGCGGATTGCTCCAGGTCAGGAGTTCGAAACCAGCCTGAGCAAGAGCGAGACCCCGTCTCTACTAAAAATAGAAAGAAATTAATTGGCCAACTAATATATATAGAAAAACACAGCCGGGCGTGGTGGTGCATGCCTGTAGTCCCAACTACTCGGGAGGCTGAGGCAGCAGGATTGCTTGAGCCCGGAGATTGAGGTTGCTGTGAGCTAGGCTGACGCCATGGCACTCACTCTAGCCTGGGCAGCAAAACGAGACTCTGTCTCAAAAAAAAAAAAAAAAAAGAACACAGGGGGGAGGGGGGCACGGGCAACACATGTCACCTGAATACTTGTACTCCCATCATCTGCTTGAAGAGAGAGAGAAAAGAAAATGCAATCATAGAGGTAAGAGACACTATTTAAAAATAATGAATCCGAAGAGAAAAGTAAAAGGAGGCCTGTGGAGCAGGTCTGGGTGTGACTCCGGATCCCCCAACATCAGGTGCCACCACCAAAGATTCCTGCGTGTAGCCCATAGAACCCCAAAAGCAACGGGACGAGTTCTGGTCACATACTCCCTCAAAATGACATCCTGGCCTTCTTCTGGAACTCCCTCCCCTCTCAGACTCTCAAGGTTTCCTCCAGCGTGTCGGTTCCCACAGAGCAGACCTTTGGTCTGAGACCTGACAGTCCAGATGCCACGCATGCTGCCGCGTGGCGGCGGTGTCGCGGCTTGGGACAAGAGGAGGCCCCACGGTGCGGGCTGGGGCGCCAGGCACCGCGGGCGAGCGCTGAGGGTGGGGGTGACCCCCACCCCGGGCCGCCGCCACGCTCCCAGAAAGGGGACAGAACAAGAGGCAAAAAAAAAAAAAAAAAAGCAGCAGCCTGTGGCACCCGGTATTCCCAGGCGGTCTCCCATCCAAGTACTAACCAGGCCCGACCCTGCTTAGCTTCCGAGACCAGACGAGATCGGGGGCGTTCAGGGTGGTGTGGCCCTAGACGGCGGCGGAGGGCGCCCCTGCCCCGCTCGAGAAGCCGAGCCTCTCTGGGCTTCCCCGCCGCCGCCTCCCGCCCCAGGCCCCGCGCCGGGCCGGGCCGGTTGAGTTCGCCGGCCGGGTCCCGCGGGCTCCCAGGGACGGGGGTGATGGGCGGGGCGGGGCGGGGCGGGGGGCTGTCTCTCTCTACACACACACACACACTCACACTCACTCACACTCACACAAGATGCGCCTCCACGGCTGGACTCGCCAAGGTGGAGCCCTCCCAGCCCCCCTCGTCTCCTCGCCCGGCCTCCTTCACCTACCCGCTGCCCACCCCCAGCGCGTCGCTGCCTGCCGCTGACTGCGCACGCCGCGGGACGCTCGCCCTTTGACCCCAGCCAGGGGCCGCCCTCCCCCACAACCCCTTTCAGCTGCGCCCCCCCCCTCGCCCTGTGGGTGGGCTGCCGCCTATTCCCCGGGGCCAGGGCTGGGGCACAGCCAGTGTATGGGGCGTCTCTCTCTGGGGATGTGTCCCATGGGTGGGGTGGGGTGGCGTGGTTTGGGGGGCGCTGAAGAAATCAGTCCCCTCCATCTCCTACCTCTGGAAAACGCCCAAGCCCGTGGAGAACTGCCGGCACCGCTTCGTGGGGGCCGGGACCCTCCTCCGTGTCCTCCTGTGGCCCAGTCCAAGGGGCCTGGGCCTGGCCGGGGCTGCATTGGACCCCGACCACCCTGGCGTGTGGACTCGCTAAAAATCGGCCATTAGATATTGGATTCCAGCTTCCTGGAGGTCATTTCACTAATGAGTGCACCGGAAAGAGTTTCCTAATCCATCTGTGAGGGTGGCAACTGAAAGAGAATTTGAAAGCTGACAGAATAGGCGAGGGAAGGCATAGGAGATTTCCACACCCAGCAAGGAAGACTTTCCCGAAATGGAAGCAAGAAACGAGCAAACAGAGACACCGGTAGCCCGCCCGGAAAAGAGTCTGCCCCTGAGAGAAAGCACCCTGACCAGGTTCACCCGTGGGTGGGTGGCGAGCTAGCGGCATTCAGAAGAGCGAGGCCCGCAGTCTGTGCGGAAGACACCTGCGCTCGGGTGTGTGTGGCGGCGCGATTCACAAGCAGCTCTAGACGTTAAACCAAGGAGAAGCCAGGGAGTTCCCAACGCCCCAGGTGTCCTCAGCCCACGACTGGCTGCTGTGGGAATGCGAAGCCCGGCTCCTTGTCTCAGAGCGGGGTTCCCAGGAGGATCAGGCTGAAGCTGGGACTTGGCCTCAAAGTGTCCCCTCGCATGGCCACCCCCTTCCCCTTCCTGCTCCTCTACTCCTGGTGCCCCTCCATCCAGGGGCCAGACCTTAAAGAGTCACCGCAAGAGAATCCTGGTCCCAAAGGAGCCTTCTGGGGGACCGGTGCTGAGAGAGGTTGTGGGCATGGCCCGCTGGGGCTCTGCCCGACCCAGGGCTGAGAGATGCCACCTCCCAGCTCTGGGTCCCTGCAGGAAGTGTTGGCAAGCACAGGGCCGGTCCTCCAAAGGCCCAGGTGCAGGGAGCCCAGGCCAAGCAGCCTGTGGAAGAAGCCACTTGCCGTGCCACCCCGGGAACAGGACTGCAGGCCCCGGCCCTTCCCACCTCCTCCTCCTCCTCCCCCTGCCCCCCCCACAGGGCACAGGGCTCAGAGACACCTCAGACTCTTGCTACCCAAAGTGCAAAGGGCATCAGTTGCTCCTCCAACCCCCCCGCCCAGCAGACCACGTTGTCCAGCCAGCCCCCGGGCCTCCCTGGGGTGCCCAGCACAAAAGTGCAGACACCCACCGGACCCTCAATCTCAGTTTTCGGATGTTTTTGCCACTCTAAGGACCCGCAGGCCAGCTGGGCCTTCGGGCAGGACAGAGAGCCCCGGAATCCGACGTGGAGAGCTGCGTGTACGTCCCCATCAGGAGGCGGTCCCCACCTCCGCGGCTCTCCCCTTGTGGGGAGCGGCAGCCCAGCCGGCAGCCCCAGGGCCTCAGGGAAGACACCAGGCTGGGCCCCCGCGGCACAGCGGGGGCACGTCCCCCGCACTCAAGCGACTTAGGGACGGCTGCTGGAGACTGCTGCGGCCACCCTGCTGCCGGGTTCCTGGAGGGCTTCCTGGAAGCAGCGTCCACACCAAGCCCTTGGAAGGCCCAGGCGACGGAGGAGCCGGTCAGGCAGGGGCCGAGGACGGTGAGAGGCCGGGCGGGCGGGAAGGACCATGTCAGGCAGGGGCAGAGGACGGTGACAGGCCGGGCGGGGAGGAGCCGGACAGGCGGGGGCCCAGGACAGTGACGGGCCTGGCCGGGGAGGAGTGCGTCAGGCAGGGGCAGAGGAGACGGGCTGGGTAAGGGTTAGGGTTACAGTTAGGGCACAATTCACAATCGCAAAGACGTGGAAGCGACCCGAGTGCCCATCCATCCAGGAGTGCATGAATAAAATGTGGCGCGTGGACACCACGGAGTGCCATTCGGCTGTGAGGAGCAGCGGTGAGAGGGCGCCTCTCGTGTTCTCCTGGCCAGAGCTGGGACCCGTTCCAGTAAGCCAGGTATCCCAAGAATGGACACACGAGCACCACGTGAGCGCGCTCACCAGCAAATTGGTACGAACGGATGGACGCCTAAGTGGACAGAGAGGAATCACCTTCATCGGGTGGGTGTCGGGCGGGTGGGGGGAGGGGAGGGGCATACACATCCATTAGGCATGGGGTGGGTGCGCACCGACTGGGGGATGGGCGCACTTGAAGCTCTGACCCGAGGGGGGAGGCTTGGAGAGGGCAAGGCACCCGACCTTAACATTGGTACCCCCACAATACGCTGGAACAACATGAGAGGTATATGAATAAGAACACAGGGGGGGCCGGGCGCGGTGGCTCACGCCTGTAATCCTAGCTCTCTGGGAGGCCGAGGCGGGCGGATTGCTCCAGGTCAGGAGTTCGAAACCAGCCTGAGCAAGAGCGAGACCCCGTCTCTACTAAAAATAGAAAGAAATTAATTGGCCAACTAATATATATAGAAAAACACAGCCGGGCGTGGTGGTGCATGCCTGTAGTCCCAACTACTCGGGAGGCTGAGGCAGCAGGATTGCTTGAGCCCGGAGATTGAGGTTGCTGTGAGCTAGGCTGACGCCATGGCACTCACTCTAGCCTGGGCAGCAAAACGAGACTCTGTCTCAAAAAAAAAAAAAAAAAAGAACACAGGGGGGAGGGGGGCACGGGCAACACATGTCACCTGAATACTTGTACTCCCATCATCTGCTTGAAGAGAGAGAGAAAAGAAAATGCAATCATAGAGGTAAGAGACACTATTTAAAAATAATGAATCCGAAGAGAAAAGTAAAAGGAGGCCTGTGGAGCAGGTCTGGGTGTGACTCCGGATCCCCCAACATCAGGTGCCACCACCAAAGATTCCTGCGTGTAGCCCATAGAACCCCAAAAGCAACGGGACGAGTTCTGGTCACATACTCCCTCAAAATGACATCCTGGCCTTCTTCTGGAACTCCCTCCCCTCTCAGACTCTCAAGGTTTCCTCCAGCGTGTCGGTTCCCACAGAGCAGACCTTTGGTCTGAGACCTGACAGTCCAGATGCCACGCATGCTGCCGCGTGGCGGCGGTGTCGCGGCTTGGGACAAGAGGAGGCCCCACGGTGCGGGCTGGGGCGCCAGGCACCGCGGGCGAGCGCTGAGGGTGGGGGTGACCCCCACCCCGGGCCGCCGCCACGCTCCCAGAAAGGGGACAGAACAAGAGGCAAAAAAAAAAAAAAAAAAAGCAGCAGCCTGTGGCACCCGGTATTCCCAGGCGGTCTCCCATCCAAGTACTAACCAGGCCCGACCCTGCTTAGCTTCCGAGACCAGACGAGATCGGGGGCGTTCAGGGTGGTGTGGCCCTAGACGGCGGCGGAGGGCGCCCCTGCCCCGCTCAAGAAGCCGAGCCTCTCTGGGCTTCCCCGCCGCCGCCTCCCGCCCCAGGCCCCGCGCCGGGCCGGGCCGGTTGAGTTCGCCGGCCGGGTCCCGCGGGCTCCCAGGGACGGGGGTGATGGGCGGGGCGGGGCGGGGCGGGGCGGGGGGCTGTCTCTCTATACACACACACACACACTCACACTCACTCACACTCACACAAGATGCGCCTCCACGGCTGGACTCGCCAAGGTGGAGCCCTCCCAGCCCCCCTCGTCTCCTCGCCCGGCCTCCTTCACCTACCCGCTGCCCACCCCCAGCGCGTCGCTGCCTGCCGCTGACTGCGCACGCGCGGGACGCTCGCCCTTTGACCCCAGCCAGGGGCCGCCCTCCCCCACAACCCCTTTCAGCTGCGCCCCCCCCCTCGCCCTGTGGGTGGGCTGCCGCCTATTCCCCGGGGCCAGGGCTGGGGCACAGCCAGTGTATGGGGCGTCTCTCTCTGGGGATGTGTCCCATGGGTGGGGTGGGGTGGCGTGGTTTGGGGGGCGCTGAAGAAATCAGTCCCCTCCATCTCCTACCTCTGGAAAACGCCCAAGCCCGTGGAGAACTGCCGGCACCGCTTCGTGGGGGCCGGGACCCTCCTCCGTGTCCTCCTGTGGCCCAGTCCAAGGGGCCTGGGCCTGGCCGGGGCTGCATTGGACCCCGACCACCCTGGCGTGTGGACTCGCTAAAAATCGGCCATTAGATATTGGATTCCAGCTTCCTGGAGGTCATTTCACTAATGAGTGCACCGGAAAGAGTTTCCTAATCCATCTGTGAGGGTGGCAACTGAAAGAGAATTTGAAAGCTGACAGAATAGGCGAGGGAAGGCATAGGAGATTTCCACACCCAGCAAGGAAGACTTTCCCGAAATGGAAGCAAGAAACGAGCAAACAGAGACACCGGTAGCCCGCCCGGAAAAGAGTCTGCCCCTGAGAGAAAGCACCCTGACCAGGTTCACCCGTGGGTGGGTGGCGAGCTAGCGGCATTCAGAAGAGCGAGGCCCGCAGTCTGTGCGGAAGACACCTGAGCTCGGGTGTGTGTGGCGGCGCGATTCACAAGCAGCTCTAGACGTTAAACCAAGGAGAAGCCAGGGAGTTCCCAACGCCCCAGGTGTCCTCAGCCCACGACTGGCTGCTGTGGGAATGCGAAGCCCGGCTCCTTGTCTCAGAGCGGGGTTCCCAGGAGGATCAGGCTGAAGCTGGGACTTGGCCTCAAAGTGTCCCCTCGCATGGCCACCCCCTTCCCCTTCCTGCTCCTCTACTCCTGGTGCCCCTCCATCCAGGGGCCAGACCTTAAAGAGTCACCGCAAGAGAATCCTGGTCCCAAAGGAGCCTTCTGGGGGACCGGTGCTGAGAGAGGTTGTGGGCATGGCCCGCTGGGGCTCTGCCCGAACCAGGGCTGAGAGATGCCACCTCCCAGCTCTGGGTCCCTGCAGGAAGTGTTGGCAAGCACAGGGCCGGTCCTCCAAAGGCCCAGGTGCAGGGAGCCCAGGCCAAGCAGCCTGTGGAAGAAGCCACTTGCCGTGCCACCCCGGGAACAGGACTGCAGGCCCCGGCCCTTCCCACCTCCTCCTCCTCCTCCCCCCGCCCCCCCCACAGGGCACAGGGCTCAGAGACACCTCAGACTCTTGCTACCCAAAGTGCAAAGGGCATCAGTTGCTCCTCCAACCCCCCCGCCCAGCAGACCACGTTGTCCAGCCAGCCCCCGGGCCTCCCTGGGGTGCCCAGCACAAAAGTGCAGACACCCACCGGACCCTCAATCTCAGTTTTCGGATGTTTTTGCCACTCTAAGGACCCGCAGGCCAGCTGGGCCTTCGGGCAGGACAGAGAGCCCCGGAATCCGACGTGGAGAGCTGCGTGTACGTCCCCATCAGGAGGCGGTCCCCACCTCCGCGGCTCTCCCCTTGTGGGGAGCGGCAGCCCAGCCGGCAGCCCCAGGGCCTCAGGGAAGACACCAGGCTGGGCCCCCGCGGCACAGCGGGGGCACGTCCCCCGCACTCAAGCGACTTAGGGACGGCTGCTGGAGACTGCTGCGGCCACCCTGCTGCCGGGTTCCTGGAGGGCTTCCTGGAAGCAGCGTCCACACCAAGCCCTTGGAAGGCCCAGGCGACGGAGGAGCCGGTCAGGCAGGGGCCGAGGACGGTGAGAGGCCGGGCGGGCGGGAAGGACCATGTCAGGCAGGGGCAGAGGACGGTGACAGGCCGGGCGGGGAGGAGCCGGACAGGCGGGGGCCCAGGACAGTGACGGGCCTGGCCGGGGAGGAGTGCGTCAGGCAGGGGCAGAGGAGACGGGCTGGGTAAGGGTTAGGGTTACAGTTAGGGCACAATTCACAATCGCAAAGACGTGGAAGCGACCCGAGTGCCCATCCATCCAGGAGTGCATGAATAAAATGTGGCGCGTGGACACCACGGAGTGCCATTCGGCTGTGAGGAGCAGCGGTGAGAGGGCGCCTCTCGTGTTCTCCTGGCCAGAGCTGGGACCCGTTCCAGTAAGCCAGGTATCCCAAGAATGGACACACGAGCACCACGTGAGCGCGCTCACCAGCAAATTGGTACGAACGGATGGACGCCTAAGTGGACAGAGAGGAATCACCTTCATCGGGTGGGTGTCGGGCGGGTGGGGGGAGGGGAGGGGCATACACATCCATTAGGCATGGGGTGGGTGCGCACCGACTGGGGGATGGGCGCACTTGAAGCTCTGACCCGAGGGGGGAGGCTTGGAGAGGGCAAGGCACCCGACCTTAACATTGGTACCCCCACAATACGCTGGAACAACATGAGAGGTATATGAATAAGAACACAGGGGGGGCCGGGCGCGGTGGCTCACGCCTGTAATCCTAGCTCTCTGGGAGGCCGAGGCGGGCGGATTGCTCCAGGTCAGGAGTTCGAAACCAGCCTGAGCAAGAGCGAGACCCCGTCTCTACTAAAAATAGAAAGAAATTAATTGGCCAACTAATATATATAGAAAAACACAGCCGGGCGTGGTGGTGCATGCCTGTAGTCCCAACTACTCGGGAGGCTGAGGCAGCAGGATTGCTTGAGCCCGGAGATTGAGGTTGCTGTGAGCTAGGCTGACGCCATGGCACTCACTCTAGCCTGGGCAGCAAAACGAGACTCTGTCTCAAAAAAAAAAAAAAAAAAGAACACAGGGGGGAGGGGGGCACGGGCAACACATGTCACCTGAATACTTGTACTCCCATCATCTGCTTGAAGAGAGAGAGAAAAGAAAATGCAATCATAGAGGTAAGAGACACTTTTTAAAAATAATGAATCCGAAGAGAAAAGTAAAAGGAGGCCTGTGGAGCAGGTCTGGGTGTGACTCCGGATCCCCCAACATCAGGTGCCACCACCAAAGATTCCTGCGTGTAGCCCATAGAACCCCAAAAGCAACGGGACGAGTTCTGGTCACATGCTCCCTCAAAATGACATCCTGGCCTTCTTCTGGAACTCCCTCCCCTCTCAGACTCTCAAGGTTTCCTCCAGCGTGTCGGTTCCCACAGAGCAGACCTTTGGTCTGAGACCTGACAGTCCAGATGCCACGCATGCTGCCGCGTGGCGGCGGTGTCGCGGCTTGGGACAAGAGGAGGCCCCACGGTGCGGGCTGGGGCGCCAGGCACCGCGGGCGGGCGCTGAGGGTGGGGGTGACCCCCACCCCGGGCCGCCGCCACGCTCCCAGAAAGGGGACAGAACAAGAGGCAAAAAAAAAAAAAAAAAAAAAAAAAAAAGCAGCAGCCTGTGGCACCCGGTATTCCCAGGCGGTCTCCCATCCAAGTACTAACCAGGCCCGACCCTGCTTAGCTTCCGAGACCAGACGAGATCGGGGGCGTTCAGGGTGGTGTGGCCCTAGACGGCGGCGGAGGGCGCCCCTGCCCCGCTCGAGAAGCCGAGCCTCTCTGGGCTTCCCCGCCGCCGCCTCCCGCCCCAGGCCCCGCGCCGGGCCGGGCCGGTTGAGTTCGCCGGCCGGGTCCCGCGGGCTCCCAGGGACGGGGGTGATGGGCGGGGCGGGGCGGGGCGGGGGGCTGTCTCTCTCTACACACACACACACACTCACACTCACTCACACTCACACAAGATGCGCCTCCACGGCTGGACTCGCCAAGGTGGAGCCCTCCCAGCCCCCCTCGTCTCCTCGCCCGGCCTCCTTCACCTACCCGCTGCCCACCCCCAGCGCGTCGCTGCCTGCCGCTGACTGCGCACGCGCGGGACGCTCGCCCTTTGACCCCAGCCAGGGGCCGCCCTCCCCCACAACCCCTTTCAGCTGCGCCCCCCCCCTCGCCCTGTGGGTGGGCTGCCGCCTATTCCCCGGGGCCAGGGCTGGGGCACAGCCAGTGTATGGGGCGTCTCTCTCTGGGGATGTGTCCCATGGGTGGGGTGGGGTGGCGTGGTTTGGGGGGCGCTGAAGAAATCAGTCCCCTCCATCTCCTACCTCTGGAAAACGCCCAAGCCCGTGGAGAACTGCCGGCACCGCTTCGTGGGGGCCGGGACCCTCCTCCGTGTCCTCCTGTGGCCCAGTCCAAGGGGCCTGGGCCTGGCCGGGGCTGCATTGGACCCCGACCACCCTGGCGTGTGGACTCGCTAAAAATCGGCCATTAGATATTGGATTCCAGCTTCCTGGAGGTCATTTCACTAATGAGTGCACCGGAAAGAGTTTCCTAATCCATCTGTGAGGGTGGCAACTGAAAGAGAATTTGAAAGCTGACAGAATAGGCGAGGGAAGGCATAGGAGATTTCCACACCCAGCAAGGAAGACTTTCCCGAAATGGAAGCAAGAAACGAGCAAACAGAGACACCGGTAGCCCGCCCGGAAAAGAGTCTGCCCCTGAGAGAAAGCACCCTGACCAGGTTCACCCGTGGGTGGGTGGCGAGCTAGCGGCATTCAGAAGAGCGAGGCCCGCAGTCTGTGCGGAAGACACCTGAGCTCGGGTGTGTGTGGCGGCGCGATTCACAAGCAGCTCTAGACGTTAAACCAAGGAGAAGCCAGGGAGTTCCCAACGCCCCAGGTGTCCTCAGCCCACGACTGGCTGCTGTGGGAATGCGAAGCCCGGCTCCTTGTCTCAGAGCGGGGTTCCCAGGAGGATCAGGCTGAAGCTGGGACTTGGCCTCAAAGTGTCCCCTCGCATGGCCACCCCCTTCCCCTTCCTGCTCCTCTACTCCTGGTGCCCCTCCATCCAGGGGCCAGACCTTAAAGAGTCACCGCAAGAGAATCCTGGTCCCAAAGGAGCCTTCTGGGGGACCGGTGCTGAGAGAGGTTGTGGGCATGGCCCGCTGGGGCTCTGCCCGAACCAGGGCTGAGAGATGCCACCTCCCAGCTCTGGGTCCCTGCAGGAAGTGTTGGCAAGCACAGGGCCGGTCCTCCAAAGGCCCAGGTGCAGGGAGCCCAGGCCAAGCAGCCTGTGGAAGAAGCCACTTGCCGTGCCACCCCGGGAACAGGACTGCAGGCCCCGGCCCTTCCCACCTCCTCCTCCTCCTCCCCCCGCCCCCCCCACAGGGCACAGGGCTCAGAGACACCTCAGACTCTTGCTACCCAAAGTGCAAAGGGCATCAGTTGCTCCTCCAACCCCCCCGCCCAGCAGACCACGTTGTCCAGCCAGCCCCCGGGCCTCCCTGGGGTGCCCAGCACAAAAGTGCAGACACCCACCGGACCCTCAATCTCAGTTTTCGGATGTTTTTGCCACTCTAAGGACCCGCAGGCCAGCTGGGCCTTCGGGCAGGACAGAGAGCCCCGGAATCCGACGTGGAGAGCTGCGTGTACGTCCCCATCAGGAGGCGGTCCCCACCTCCGCGGCTCTCCCCTTGTGGGGAGCGGCAGCCCAGCCGGCAGCCCCAGGGCCTCAGGGAAGACACCAGGCTGGGCCCCCGCGGCACAGCGGGGGCACGTCCCCCGCACTCAAGCGACTTAGGGACGGCTGCTGGAGACTGCTGCGGCCACCCTGCTGCCGGGTTCCTGGAGGGCTTCCTGGAAGCAGCGTCCACACCAAGCCCTTGGAAGGCCCAGGCGACGGAGGAGCCGGTCAGGCAGGGGCCGAGGACGGTGAGAGGCCGGGCGGGCGGGAAGGACCATGTCAGGCAGGGGCAGAGGACGGTGACAGGCCGGGCGGGGAGGAGCCGGACAGGCGGGGGCCCAGGACAGTGACGGGCCTGGCCGGGGAGGAGTGCGTCAGGCAGGGGCAGAGGAGACGGGCTGGGTAAGGGTTAGGGTTACAGTTAGGGCACAATTCACAATCGCAAAGACGTGGAAGCGACCCGAGTGCCCATCCATCCAGGAGTGCATGAATAAAATGTGGCGCGTGGACACCACGGAGTGCCATTCGGCTGTGAGGAGCAGCGGTGAGAGGGCGCCTCTCGTGTTCTCCTGGCCAGAGCTGGGACCCGTTCCAGTAAGCCAGGTATCCCAAGAATGGACACACGAGCACCACGTGAGCGCGCTCACCAGCAAATTGGTACGAACGGATGGACGCCTAAGTGGACAGAGAGGAATCACCTTCATCGGGTGGGTGTCGGGCGGGTGGGGGGAGGGGAGGGGCATACACATCCATTAGGCATGGGGTGGGTGCGCACCGACTGGGGGATGGGCGCACTTGAAGCTCTGACCCGAGGGGGGAGGCTTGGAGAGGGCAAGGCACCCGACCTTAACATTGGTACCCCCACAATACGCTGGAACAACATGAGAGGTATATGAATAAGAACACAGGGGGGGCCGGGCGCGGTGGCTCACGCCTGTAATCCTAGCTCTCTGGGAGGCCGAGGCGGGCGGATTGCTCCAGGTCAGGAGTTCGAAACCAGCCTGAGCAAGAGCGAGACCCCGTCTCTACTAAAAATAGAAAGAAATTAATTGGCCAACTAATATATATAGAAAAACACAGCCGGGCGTGGTGGTGCATGCCTGTAGTCCCAACTACTCGGGAGGCTGAGGCAGCAGGATTGCTTGAGCCCGGAGATTGAGGTTGCTGTGAGCTAGGCTGACGCCATGGCACTCACTCTAGCCTGGGCAGCAAAACGAGACTCTGTCTCAAAAAAAAAAAAAAAAAAAAAAAGAACACAGGGGGGAGGGGGGCACGGGCAACACATGTCACCTGAATACGTGTACTCCCATCATCTGCTTGAAGAGAGAGAGAAAAGAAAATGCAATCATAGAGGTAAGAGACACTTTTTAAAAATAATGAATCCGAAGAGAAAAGTAAAAGGAGGCCTGTGGAGCAGGTCTGGGTGTGACTCCGGATCCCCCAACATCAGGTGCCACCACCAAAGATTCCTGCGTGTAGCCCATAGAACCCCAAAAGCAACGGGACGAGTTCTGGTCACATACTCCCTCAAAATGACATCCTGGCCTTCTTCTGGAACTCCCTCCCCTCTCAGACTCTCAAGGTTTCCTCCAGCGTGTCGGTTCCCACAGAGCAGACCTTTGGTCTGAGACCTGACAGTCCAGATGCCACGCATGCTGCCGCGTGGCGGCGGTGTCGCGGCTTGGGACAAGAGGAGGCCCCACGGTGCGGGCTGGGGCGCCAGGCACCGCGGGCGGGCGCTGAGGGTGGGGGTGACCCCCACCCCGGGCCGCCGCCACGCTCCCAGAAAGGGGACAGAACAAGAGGCAAAAAAAAAAAAAAAAAAAAAAAAAAAGCAGCAGCCTGTGGCACCCGGTATTCCCAGGCGGTCTCCCATCCAAGTACTAACCAGGCCCGACCCTGCTTAGCTTCCGAGACCAGACGAGATCGGGGGCGTTCAGGGTGGTGTGGCCCTAGACGGCGGCGGAGGGCGCCCCTGCCCCGCTCGAGAAGCCGAGCCTCTCTGGGCTTCCCCGCCGCCGCCTCCCGCCCCAGGCCCCGCGCCGGGCCGGGCCGGTTGAGTTCGCTGGCCGGGTCCCGCGGGCTCCCAGGGACGGGGGTGATGGGCGGGGCGGGGCGGGGGGCTGTCTCTCTACACACACACACACACTCACACTCACTCACACTCACACAAGATGCACCTCCACGGCTGGACTCGCCAAGGTGGAGCCCTCCCAGCCCCCCTCGTCTCCTCGCCCGGCCTCCTTCACCTACCCGCTGCCCACCCCCAGCGCGTCGCTGCCTGCCGCTGACTGCGCACGCGCGGGACGCTCGCCCTTTGACCCCAGCCAGGGGCCGCCCTCCCCCACAACCCCTTTCAGCTGCGCCCCCCCCCTCGCCCTGTGGGTGGGCTGCCGCCTATTCCCCGGGGCCAGGGCTGGGGCACAGCCAGTGTATGGGGCGTCTCTCTCTGGGGATGTGTCCCATGGGTGGGGTGGGGTGGCGTGGTTTGGGGGGCGCTGAAGAAATCAGTCCCCTCCATCTCCTACCTCTGGAAAACGCCCAAGCCCGTGGAGAACTGCCGGCACCGCTTCGTGGGGGCCGGGACCCTCCTCCGTGTCCTCCTGTGGCCCAGTCCAAGGGGCCTGGGCCTGGCCGGGGCTGCATTGGACCCCGACCACCCTGGCGTGTGGACTCGCTAAAAATCGGCCATTAGATATTGGATTCCAGCTTCCTGGAGGTCATTTCACTAATGAGTGCACCGGAAAGAGTTTCCTAATCCATCTGTGAGGGTGGCAACTGAAAGAGAATTTGAAAGCTGACAGAATAGGCGAGGGAAGGCATAGGAGATTTCCACACCCAGCAAGGAAGACTTTCCCGAAATGGAAGCAAGAAACGAGCAAACAGAGACACCGGTAGCCCGCCCGGAAAAGAGTCTGCCCCTGAGAGAAAGCACCCTGACCAGGTTCACCCGTGGGTGGGTGGCGAGCTAGCGGCATTCAGAAGAGCGAGGCCCGCAGTCTGTGCGGAAGACACCTGCGCTCGGGTGTGTGTGGCGGCGCGATTCACAAGCAGCTCTAGACGTTAAACCAAGGAGAAGCCAGGGAGTTCCCTACGCCCCAGGTGTCCTCAGCCCACGACTGGCTGCTGTGGGAATGCGAAGCCCGGCTCCTTGTCTCAGAGCGGGGTTCCCAGGAGGATCAGGCTGAAGCTGGGACTTGGCCTCAAAGTGTCCCCTCGCATGGCCACCCCCTTCCCCTTCCTGCTCCTCTACTCCTGGTGCCCCTCCATCCAGGGGCCAGACCTTAAAGAGTCACCGCAAGAGAATCCTGGTCCCAAAGGAGCCTTCTGGGGGACCGGTGCTGAGAGAGGTTGTGGGCATGGCCCGCTGGGGCTCTGCCCGACCCAGGGCTGAGAGATGCCACTTCCCAGCTCTGGGTCCCTGCAGGAAGTGTTGGCAAGCACAGGGCCGGTCCTCCAAAGGCCCAGGTGCAGGGAGCCCAGGCCAAGCAGCCTGTGGAAGAAGCCACTTGCCGTGCCACCCCGGGAACAGGACTGCAGGCCCCGGCCCTTCCCACCTCCTCCTCCTCCTCCTCCTCCTCCCCCCGCCCCCCCCACAGGGCACAGGGCTCAGAGACACCTCAGACTCTTGCTACCCAAAGTGCAAAGGGCATCAGTTGCTCCTCCAACCCCCCCGCCCAGCAGACCACGTTGTCCAGCCAGCCCCCGGGCCTCCCTGGGGTGCCCAGCTCAAAAGTGCAGACACCCACCGGACCCTCAATCTCAGTTTTCGGATGTTTTTGCCACTCTAAGGACCCGCAGGCCAGCTGGGCCTTCCGGCAGAACAGAGAGCCCCGGAATCCGACGTGGAGAGCTGCGTGTACGTCCCCATCAGGAGGCGGTCCCCACCTCCGCGGCTCTCCCCTTGTGGGGAGCGGCAGCCCAGCCGGCAGCCCCAGGGCCTCAGGGAAGACACCAGGCTGGGCCCCCGCGGCACAGCGGGGGCACGTCCCCCGCACTCAAGCGACTTAGGGACGGCTGCTGGAGACTGCTGCGGCCACCCTGCTGCCGGGTTCCTGGAGGGCTTCCTGGAAGCAGCGTCCACACCAAGCCCTTGGAAGGCCCAGGCGACGGAGGAGCCGGTCAGGCAGGGGCCGAGGACGGTGAGAGGCCGGGCGGGCGGGAAGGACCATGTCAGGCAGGGGCAGAGGACGGTGACAGGCCGGGCGGGGAGGAGCCGGACAGGCGGGGGCCCAGGACAGTGACGGGCCTGGCCGGGGAGGAGTGCGTCAGGCAGGGGCAGAGGAGACGGGCTGGGTAAGGGTTAGGGTTACAGTTAGGGCACAATTCACAATCGCAAAGACGTGGAAGCGACCCGAGTGCCCATCCATCCAGGAGTGCATGAATAAAATGTGGCGCGTGGACACCACGGAGTGCCATTCGGCTGTGAGGAGCAGCGGTGAGAGGGCGCCTCTCGTGTTCTCCTGGCCAGAGCTGGGACCCGTTCCAGTAAGCCAGGTATCCCAAGAATGGACACACGAGCACCACGTGAGCGCGCTCACCAGCAAATTGGTACGAACGGATGGACGCCTAAGTGGACAGAGAGGAATCACCTTCATCGGGTGGGTGTCGGGCGGGTGGGGGGAGGGGAGGGGCATACACATCCATTAGGCATGGGGTGGGTGCGCACCGACTGGGGGATGGGCACACTTGAAGCTCTGACCCGAGGGGGGAGGCTTGGAGAGGGCAAGGCACCCGACCTTAACATTGGTACCCCCACAATACGCTGGAACAACATGAGAGGTATATGAATAAGAACACAGGGGGGGCCGGGCGCGGTGGCTCACGCCTGTAATCCTAGCTCTCTGGGAGGCCGAGGCGGGCGGATTGCTCCAGGTCAGGAGTTCGAAACCAGCCTGAGCAAGAGCGAGACCCCGTCTCTACTAAAAATAGAAAGAAATTAATTGGCCAACTAATATATATAGAAAAACACAGCCGGGCGTGGTGGTGCATGCCTGTAGTCCCAACTACTCGGGAGGCTGAGGCAGCAGGATTGCTTGAGCCCGGAGATTGAGGTTGCTGTGAGCTAGGCTGACGCCATGGCACTCACTCTAGCCTGGGCAGCAAAACGAGACTCTGTCTCAAAAAAAAAAAAAAAAAAAAGAACACAGGGGGGAGGGGGGCACGGGCAACACATGTCACCTGAATACTTGTACTCCCATCATCTGCTTGAAGAGAGAGAGAAAAGAAAATGCAATCATAGAGGTAAGAGACACTTTTTAAAAATAATGAATCCGAAGAGAAAAGTAAAAGGAGGCCTGTGGAGCAGGTCTGGGTGTGACTCCGGATCCCCCAACATCAGGTGCCACCACCAAAGATTCCTGCGTGTAGCCCATAGAACCCCAAAAGCAACGGGACGAGTTCTGGTCACATACTCCCTCAAAATGACATCCTGGCCTTCTTCTGGAACTCCCTCCCCTCTCAGACTCTCAAGGTTTCCTCCAGCGTGTCGGTTCCCACAGAGCAGACCTTTGGTCTGAGACCTGACAGTCCAGATGCCACGCATGCTGCCGCGTGGCGGCGGTGTCGCGGCTTGGGACAAGAGGAGGCCCCACGGTGCGGGCTGGGGCGCCAGGCACCGCGGGCGAGCGCTGAGGGTGGGGGTGACCCCCACCCCGGGCCGCCGCCACGCTCCCAGAAAGGGGACAGAACAAGAGGCAAAAAAAAAAAAAAAAAAAAAAAAAAAAAGCAGCAGCCTGTGGCACCCGGTATTCCCAGGCGGTCTCCCATCCAAGTACTAACCAGGCCCGACCCTGCTTAGCTTCCGAGACCAGACGAGATCGGGGGCGTTCAGGGTGGTGTGGCCCTAGACGGCGGCGGAGGGCGCCCCTGCCCCGCTCGAGAAGCCGAGCCTCTCTGGGCTTCCCCGCCGCCGCCTCCCGCCCCAGGCCCCGCGCCGGGCCGGGCCGGTTGAGTTCGCCGGCCGGGTCCCGCGGGCTCCCAGGGACGGGGGTGATGGGCGGGGCGGGGCGGGGCGGGGCGGGGCGGGGGGCTGTCTCTCTCTACACACACACACACACTCACACTCACTCACACTCACACAAGATGCGCCTCCACGGCTGGACTCGCCAAGGTGGAGCCCTCCCAGCCCCCCTCGTCTCCTCGCCCGGCCTCCTTCACCTACCCGCTGCCCACCCCCAGCGCGTCGCTGCCTGCCGCTGACTGCGCACGCGCGGGACGCTCGCCCTTTGACCCCAGCCAGGGGCCGCCCTCCCCCACAACCCCTTTCAGCTGCGCCCCCCCCCTCGCCCTGTGGGTGGGCTGCCGCCTATTCCCCGGGGCCAGGGCTGGGGCACAGCCAGTGTATGGGGCGTCTCTCTCTGGGGATGTGTCCCATGGGTGGGGTGGGGTGGCGTGGTTTGGGGGGCGCTGAAGAAATCAGTCCCCTCCATCTCCTACCTCTGGAAAACGCCCAAGCCCGTGGAGAACTGCCGGCACCGCTTCGTGGGGGCCGGGACCCTCCTCCGTGTCCTCCTGTGGCCCAGTCCAAGGGGCCTGGGCCTGGCCGGGGCTGCATTGGACCCCGACCACCCTGGCGTGTGGACTCGCTAAAAATCGGCCATTAGATATTGGATTCCAGCTTCCTGGAGGTCATTTCACTAATGAGTGCACCGGAAAGAGTTTCCTAATCCATCTGTGAGGGTGGCAACTGAAAGAGAATTTGAAAGCTGACAGAATAGGCGAGGGAAGGCATAGGAGATTTCCACACCCAGCAAGGAAGACTTTCCCGAAATGGAAGCAAGAAACGAGCAAACAGAGACACCGGTAGCCCGCCCGGAAAAGAGTCTGCCCCTGAGAGAAAGCACCCTGACCAGGTTCACCCGTGGGTGGGTGGCGAGCTAGCGGCATTCAGAAGAGCGAGGCCCGCAGTCTGTGCGGAAGACACCTGAGCTCGGGTGTGTGTGGCGGCGCGATTCACAAGCAGCTCTAGACGTTAAACCAAGGAGAAGCCAGGGAGTTCCCAACGCCCCAGGTGTCCTCAGCCCACGACTGGCTGCTGTGGGAATGCGAAGCCCGGCTCCTTGTCTCAGAGCGGGGTTCCCAGGAGGATCAGGCTGAAGCTGGGACTTGGCCTCAAAGTGTCCCCTCGCATGGCCACCCCCTTCCCCTTCCTGCTCCTCTACTCCTGGTGCCCCTCCATCCAGGGGCCAGACCTTAAAGAGTCACCGCAAGAGAATCCTGGTCCCAAAGGAGCCTTCTGGGGGACCGGTGCTGAGAGAGGTTGTGGGCATGGCCCGCTGGGGCTCTGCCCGAACCAGGGCTGAGAGATGCCACCTCCCAGCTCTGGGTCCCTGCAGGAAGTGTTGGCAAGCACAGGGCCGGTCCTCCAAAGGCCCAGGTGCAGGGAGCCCAGGCCAAGCAGCCTGTGGAAGAAGCCACTTGCCGTGCCACCCCGGGAACAGGACTGCAGGCCCCGGCCCTTCCCACCTCCTCCTCCTCCTCCCCCCGCCCCCCCCACAGGGCACAGGGCTCAGAGACACCTCAGACTCTTGCTACCCAAAGTGCAAAGGGCATCAGTTGCT
This sequence comes from Microcebus murinus, assembly GCF_040939455.1. Lineage (NCBI taxonomy): Eukaryota > Metazoa > Chordata > Mammalia > Primates > Cheirogaleidae > Microcebus > Microcebus murinus. The sequence continues at coordinate 17,083,365 of NC_134131.1, forward strand.
CCTCCAACCCCCCCGCCCAGCAGACCACGTTGTCCAGCCAGCCCCCGGGCCTCCCTGGGGTGCCCAGCACAAAAGTGCAGACACCCACCGGACCCTCAATCTCAGTTTTCGGATGTTTTTGCCACTCTAAGGACCCGCAGGCCAGCTGGGCCTTCGGGCAGGACAGAGAGCCCCGGAATCCGACGTGGAGAGCTGCGTGTACGTCCCCATCAGGAGGCGGTCCCCACCTCCGCGGCTCTCCCCTTGTGGGGAGCGGCAGCCCAGCCGGCAGCCCCAGGGCCTCAGGGAAGACACCAGGCTGGGCCCCCGCGGCACAGCGGGGGCACGTCCCCCGCACTCAAGCGACTTAGGGACGGCTGCTGGAGACTGCTGCGGCCACCCTGCTGCCGGGTTCCTGGAGGGCTTCCTGGAAGCAGCGTCCACACCAAGCCCTTGGAAGGCCCAGGCGACGGAGGAGCCGGTCAGGCAGGGGCCGAGGACGGTGAGAGGCCGGGCGGGCGGGAAGGACCATGTCAGGCAGGGGCAGAGGACGGTGACAGGCCGGGCGGGGAGGAGCCGGACAGGCGGGGGCCCAGGACAGTGACGGGCCTGGCCGGGGAGGAGTGCGTCAGGCAGGGGCAGAGGAGACGGGCTGGGTAAGGGTTAGGGTTACAGTTAGGGCACAATTCACAATCGCAAAGACGTGGAAGCGACCCGAGTGCCCATCCATCCAGGAGTGCATGAATAAAATGTGGCGCGTGGACACCACGGAGTGCCATTCGGCTGTGAGGAGCAGCGGTGAGAGGGCGCCTCTCGTGTTCTCCTGGCCAGAGCTGGGACCCATTCCAGTAAGCCAGGTATCCCAAGAATGGACACACGAGCACCACGTGAGCGCGCTCACCAGCAAATTGGTACGAACGGATGGACGCCTAAGTGGACAGAGAGGAATCACCTTCATCGGGTGGGTGTCGGGCGGGTGGGGGGAGGGGAGGGGCATACACATCCATTAGGCATGGGGTGGGTGCGCACCGACTGGGGGATGGGCGCACTTGAAGCTCTGACCCGAGGGGGGAGGCTTGGAGAGGGCAAGGCACCCGACCTTAACATTGGTACCCCCACAATACGCTGGAACAACATGAGAGGTATATGAATAAGAACACAGGGGGGGCCGGGCGCGGTGGCTCACGCCTGTAATCCTAGCTCTCTGGGAGGCCGAGGCGGGCGGATTGCTCCAGGTCAGGAGTTCGAAACCAGCCTGAGCAAGAGCGAGACCCCGTCTCTACTAAAAATAGAAAGAAATTAATTGGCCAACTAATATATATAGAAAAACACAGCCGGGCGTGGTGGTGCATGCCTGTAGTCCCAACTACTCGGGAGGCTGAGGCAGCAGGATTGCTTGAGCCCGGAGATTGAGGTTGCTGTGAGCTAGGCTGACGCCATGGCACTCACTCTAGCCTGGGCAGCAAAACGAGACTCTGTCTCAAAAAAAAAAAAAAAAAAAAAAAAGAACACAGGGGGGAGGGGGGCACGGGCAACACATGTCACCTGAATACGTGTACTCCCATCATCTGCTTGAAGAGAGAGAGAAAAGAAAATGCAATCATAGAGGTAAGAGACACTTTTTAAAAATAATGAATCCGAAGAGAAAAGTAAAAGGAGGCCTGTGGAGCAGGTCTGGGTGTGACTCCGGATCCCCCAACATCAGGTGCCACCACCAAAGATTCCTGCGTGTAGCCCATAGAACCCCAAAAGCAACGGGACGAGTTCTGGTCACATACTCCCTCAAAATGACATCCTGGCCTTCTTCTGGAACTCCCTCCCCTCTCAGACTCTCAAGGTTTCCTCCAGCGTGTCGGTTCCCACAGAGCAGACCTTTGGTCTGAGACCTGACAGTCCAGATGCCACGCATGCTGCCGCGTGGCGGCGGTGTCGCGGCTTGGGACAAGAGGAGGCCCCACGGTGCGGGCTGGGGCGCCAGGCACCGCGGGCGGGCGCTGAGGGTGGGGGTGACCCCCACCCCGGGCCGCCGCCACGCTCCCAGAAAGGGGACAGAACAAGAGGCAAAAAAAAAAAAAAAAAAAAAAAAAAAGCAGCAGCCTGTGGCACCCGGTATTCCCAGGCGGTCTCCCATCCAAGTACTAACCAGGCCCGACCCTGCTTAGCTTCCGAGACCAGACGAGATCGGGGGCGTTCAGGGTGGTGTGGCCCTAGACGGCGGCGGAGGGCGCCCCTGCCCCGCTCGAGAAGCCGAGCCTCTCTGGGCTTCCCCGCCGCCGCCTCCCGCCCCAGGCCCCGCGCCGGGCCGGGCCGGTTGAGTTCGCTGGCCGGGTCCCGCGGGCTCCCAGGGACGGGGGTGATGGGCGGGGCGGGGCGGGGGGCTGTCTCTCTACACACACACACACACTCACACTCACTCACACTCACACAAGATGCACCTCCACGGCTGGACTCGCCAAGGTGGAGCCCTCCCAGCCCCCCTCGTCTCCTCGCCCGGCCTCCTTCACCTACCCGCTGCCCACCCCCAGCGCGTCGCTGCCTGCCGCTGACTGCGCACGCGCGGGACGCTCGCCCTTTGACCCCAGCCAGGGGCCGCCCTCCCCCACAACCCCTTTCAGCTGCGCCCCCCCCCTCGCCCTGTGGGTGGGCTGCCGCCTATTCCCCGGGGCCAGGGCTGGGGCACAGCCAGTGTATGGGGCGTCTCTCTCTGGGGATGTGTCCCATGGGTGGGGTGGGGTGGCGTGGTTTGGGGGGCGCTGAAGAAATCAGTCCCCTCCATCTCCTACCTCTGGAAAACGCCCAAGCCCGTGGAGAACTGCCGGCACCGCTTCGTGGGGGCCGGGACCCTCCTCCGTGTCCTCCTGTGGCCCAGTCCAAGGGGCCTGGGCCTGGCCGGGGCTGCATTGGACCCCGACCACCCTGGCGTGTGGACTCGCTAAAAATCGGCCATTAGATATTGGATTCCAGCTTCCTGGAGGTCATTTCACTAATGAGTGCACCGGAAAGAGTTTCCTAATCCATCTGTGAGGGTGGCAACTGAAAGAGAATTTGAAAGCTGACAGAATAGGCGAGGGAAGGCATAGGAGATTTCCACACCCAGCAAGGAAGACTTTCCCGAAATGGAAGCAAGAAACGAGCAAACAGAGACACCGGTAGCCCGCCCGGAAAAGAGTCTGCCCCTGAGAGAAAGCACCCTGACCAGGTTCACCCGTGGGTGGGTGGCGAGCTAGCGGCATTCAGAAGAGCGAGGCCCGCAGTCTGTGCGGAAGACACCTGCGCTCGGGTGTGTGTGGCGGCGCGATTCACAAGCAGCTCTAGACGTTAAACCAAGGAGAAGCCAGGGAGTTCCCTACGCCCCAGGTGTCCTCAGCCCACGACTGGCTGCTGTGGGAATGCGAAGCCCGGCTCCTTGTCTCAGAGCGGGGTTCCCAGGAGGATCAGGCTGAAGCTGGGACTTGGCCTCAAAGTGTCCCCTCGCATGGCCACCCCCTTCCCCTTCCTGCTCCTCTACTCCTGGTGCCCCTCCATCCAGGGGCCAGACCTTAAAGAGTCACCGCAAGAGAATCCTGGTCCCAAAGGAGCCTTCTGGGGGACCGGTGCTGAGAGAGGTTGTGGGCATGGCCCGCTGGGGCTCTGCCCGACCCAGGGCTGAGAGATGCCACTTCCCAGCTCTGGGTCCCTGCAGGAAGTGTTGGCAAGCACAGGGCCGGTCCTCCAAAGGCCCAGGTGCAGGGAGCCCAGGCCAAGCAGCCTGTGGAAGAAGCCACTTGCCGTGCCACCCCGGGAACAGGACTGCAGGCCCCGGCCCTTCCCACCTCCTCCTCCTCCTCCTCCTCCTCCCCCCGCCCCCCCCCACAGGGCACAGGGCTCAGAGACACCTCAGACTCTTGCTACCCAAAGTGCAAAGGGCATCAGTTGCTCCTCCAACCCCCCCGCCCAGCAGACCACGTTGTCCAGCCAGCCCCCGGGCCTCCCTGGGGTGCCCAGCTCAAAAGTGCAGACACCCACCGGACCCTCAATCTCAGTTTTCGGATGTTTTTGCCACTCTAAGGACCCGCAGGCCAGCTGGGCCTTCCGGCAGGACAGAGAGCCCCGGAATCCGACGTGGAGAGCTGCGTGTACGTCCCCATCAGGAGGCGGTCCCCACCTCCGCGGCTCTCCCCTTGTGGGGAGCGGCAGCCCAGCCGGCAGCCCCAGGGCCTCAGGGAAGACACCAGGCTGGGCCCCCGCGGCACAGCGGGGGCACGTCCCCCGCACTCAAGCGACTTAGGGACGGCTGCTGGAGACTGCTGCGGCCACCCTGCTGCCGGGTTCCTGGAGGGCTTCCTGGAAGCAGCGTCCACACCAAGCCCTTGGAAGGCCCAGGCGACGGAGGAGCCGGTCAGGCAGGGGCCGAGGACGGTGAGAGGCCGGGCGGGCGGGAAGGACCATGTCAGGCAGGGGCAGAGGACGGTGACAGGCCGGGCGGGGAGGAGCCGGACAGGCGGGGGCCCAGGACAGTGACGGGCCTGGCCGGGGAGGAGTGCGTCAGGCAGGGGCAGAGGAGACGGGCTGGGTAAGGGTTAGGGTTACAGTTAGGGCACAATTCACAATCGCAAAGACGTGGAAGCGACCCGAGTGCCCATCCATCCAGGAGTGCATGAATAAAATGTGGCGCGTGGACACCACGGAGTGCCATTCGGCTGTGAGGAGCAGCGGTGAGAGGGCGCCTCTCGTGTTCTCCTGGCCAGAGCTGGGACCCGTTCCAGTAAGCCAGGTATCCCAAGAATGGACACACGAGCACCACGTGAGCGCGCTCACCAGCAAATTGGTACGAACGGATGGACGCCTAAGTGGACAGAGAGGAATCACCTTCATCGGGTGGGTGTCGGGCGGGTGGGGGGAGGGGAGGGGCATACACATCCATTAGGCATGGGGTGGGTGCGCACCGACTGGGGGATGGGCACACTTGAAGCTCTGACCCGAGGGGGGAGGCTTGGAGAGGGCAAGGCACCCGACCTTAACATTGGTACCCCCACAATACGCTGGAACAACATGAGAGGTATATGAATAAGAACACAGGGGGGGCCGGGCGCGGTGGCTCACGCCTGTAATCCTAGCTCTCTGGGAGGCCGAGGCGGGCGGATTGCTCCAGGTCAGGAGTTCGAAACCAGCCTGAGCAAGAGCGAGACCCCGTCTCTACTAAAAATAGAAAGAAATTAATTGGCCAACTAATATATATAGAAAAACACAGCCGGGCGTGGTGGTGCATGCCTGTAGTCCCAACTACTCGGGAGGCTGAGGCAGCAGGATTGCTTGAGCCCGGAGATTGAGGTTGCTGTGAGCTAGGCTGACGCCATGGCACTCACTCTAGCCTGGGCAGCAAAACGAGACTCTGTCTCAAAAAAAAAAAAAAAAAAAAGAACACAGGGGGGAGGGGGGCACGGGCAACACATGTCACCTGAATACTTGTACTCCCATCATCTGCTTGAAGAGAGAGAGAAAAGAAAATGCAATCATAGAGGTAAGAGACACTTTTTAAAAATAATGAATCCGAAGAGAAAAGTAAAAGGAGGCCTGTGGAGCAGGTCTGGGTGTGACTCCGGATCCCCCAACATCAGGTGCCACCACCAAAGATTCCTGCGTGTAGCCCATAGAACCCCAAAAGCAACGGGACGAGTTCTGGTCACATACTCCCTCAAAATGACATCCTGGCCTTCTTCTGGAACTCCCTCCCCTCTCAGACTCTCAAGGTTTCCTCCAGCGTGTCGGTTCCCACAGAGCAGACCTTTGGTCTGAGACCTGACAGTCCAGATGCCACGCATGCTGCCGCGTGGCGGCGGTGTCGCGGCTTGGGACAAGAGGAGGCCCCACGGTGCGGGCTGGGGCGCCAGGCACCGCGGGCGAGCGCTGAGGGTGGGGGTGACCCCCACCCCGGGCCGCCGCCACGCTCCCAGAAAGGGGACAGAACAAGAGGCAAAAAAAAAAAAAAAAAAAAAAAAAAAAAGCAGCAGCCTGTGGCACCCGGTATTCCCAGGCGGTCTCCCATCCAAGTACTAACCAGGCCCGACCCTGCTTAGCTTCCGAGACCAGACGAGATCGGGGGCGTTCAGGGTGGTGTGGCCCTAGACGGCGGCGGAGGGCGCCCCTGCCCCGCTCGAGAAGCCGAGCCTCTCTGGGCTTCCCCGCCGCCGCCTCCCGCCCCAGGCCCCGCGCCGGGCCGGGCCGGTTGAGTTCGCCGGCCGGGTCCCGCGGGCTCCCAGGGACGGGGGTGATGGGCGGGGCGGGGCGGGGCGGGGCGGGGCGGGGGGCTGTCTCTCTCTACACACACACACACACTCACACTCACTCACACTCACACAAGATGCGCCTCCACGGCTGGACTCGCCAAGGTGGAGCCCTCCCAGCCCCCCTCGTCTCCTCGCCCGGCCTCCTTCACCTACCCGCTGCCCACCCCCAGCGCGTCGCTGCCTGCCGCTGACTGCGCACGCGCGGGACGCTCGCCCTTTGACCCCAGCCAGGGGCCGCCCTCCCCCACAACCCCTTTCAGCTGCGCCCCCCCCCTCGCCCTGTGGGTGGGCTGCCGCCTATTCCCCGGGGCCAGGGCTGGGGCACAGCCAGTGTATGGGGCGTCTCTCTCTGGGGATGTGTCCCATGGGTGGGGTGGGGTGGCGTGGTTTGGGGGGCGCTGAAGAAATCAGTCCCCTCCATCTCCTACCTCTGGAAAACGCCCAAGCCCGTGGAGAACTGCCGGCACCGCTTCGTGGGGGCCGGGACCCTCCTCCGTGTCCTCCTGTGGCCCAGTCCAAGGGGCCTGGGCCTGGCCGGGGCTGCATTGGACCCCGACCACCCTGGCGTGTGGACTCGCTAAAAATCGGCCATTAGATATTGGATTCCAGCTTCCTGGAGGTCATTTCACTAATGAGTGCACCGGAAAGAGTTTCCTAATCCATCTGTGAGGGTGGCAACTGAAAGAGAATTTGAAAGCTGACAGAATAGGCGAGGGAAGGCATAGGAGATTTCCACACCCAGCAAGGAAGACTTTCCCGAAATGGAAGCAAGAAACGAGCAAACAGAGACACCGGTAGCCCGCCCGGAAAAGAGTCTGCCCCTGAGAGAAAGCACCCTGACCAGGTTCACCCGTGGGTGGGTGGCGAGCTAGCGGCATTCAGAAGAGCGAGGCCCGCAGTCTGTGCGGAAGACACCTGAGCTCGGGTGTGTGTGGCGGCGCGATTCACAAGCAGCTCTAGACGTTAAACCAAGGAGAAGCCAGGGAGTTCCCAACGCCCCAGGTGTCCTCAGCCCACGACTGGCTGCTGTGGGAATGCGAAGCCCGGCTCCTTGTCTCAGAGCGGGGTTCCCAGGAGGATCAGGCTGAAGCTGGGACTTGGCCTCAAAGTGTCCCCTCGCATGGCCACCCCCTTCCCCTTCCTGCTCCTCTACTCCTGGTGCCCCTCCATCCAGGGGCCAGACCTTAAAGAGTCACCGCAAGAGAATCCTGGTCCCAAAGGAGCCTTCTGGGGGACCGGTGCTGAGAGAGGTTGTGGGCATGGCCCGCTGGGGCTCTGCCCGAACCAGGGCTGAGAGATGCCACCTCCCAGCTCTGGGTCCCTGCAGGAAGTGTTGGCAAGCACAGGGCCGGTCCTCCAAAGGCCCAGGTGCAGGGAGCCCAGGCCAAGCAGCCTGTGGAAGAAGCCACTTGCCGTGCCACCCCGGGAACAGGACTGCAGGCCCCGGCCCTTCCCACCTCCTCCTCCTCCTCCCCCCGCCCCCCCCACAGGGCACAGGGCTCAGAGACACCTCAGACTCTTGCTACCCAAAGTGCAAAGGGCATCAGTTGCTCCTCCAACCCCCCCGCCCAGCAGACCACGTTGTCCAGCCAGCCCCCGGGCCTCCCTGGGGTGCCCAGCACAAAAGTGCAGACACCCACCGGACCCTCAATCTCAGTTTTCGGATGTTTTTGCCACTCTAAGGACCCGCAGGCCAGCTGGGCCTTCGGGCAGGACAGAGAGCCCCGGAATCCGACGTGGAGAGCTGCGTGTACGTCCCCATCAGGAGGCGGTCCCCACCTCCGCGGCTCTCCCCTTGTGGGGAGCGGCAGCCCAGCCGGCAGCCCCAGGGCCTCAGGGAAGACACCAGGCTGGGCCCCCGCGGCACAGCGGGGGCACGTCCCCCGCACTCAAGCGACTTAGGGACGGCTGCTGGAGACTGCTGCGGCCACCCTGCTGCCGGGTTCCTGGAGGGCTTCCTGGAAGCAGCGTCCACACCAAGCCCTTGGAAGGCCCAGGCGACGGAGGAGCCGGTCAGGCAGGGGCCGAGGACGGTGAGAGGCCGGGCGGGCGGGAAGGACCATGTCAGGCAGGGGCAGAGGACGGTGACAGGCCGGGCGGGGAGGAGCCGGACAGGCGGGGGCCCAGGACAGTGACGGGCCTGGCCGGGGAGGAGTGCGTCAGGCAGGGGCAGAGGAGACGGGCTGGGTAAGGGTTAGGGTTACAGTTAGGGCACAATTCACAATCGCAAAGACGTGGAAGCGACCCGAGTGCCCATCCATCCAGGAGTGCATGAATAAAATGTGGCGCGTGGACACCACGGAGTGCCATTCGGCTGTGAGGAGCAGCGGTGAGAGGGCGCCTCTCGTGTTCTCCTGGCCAGAGCTGATACCCGTTCCAGTAAGCCAGGTATCCCAAGAATGGACACACGAGCACCACGTGAGCGCGCTCACCAGCAAATTGGTACGAACGGATGGACGCCTAAGTGGACAGAGAGGAATCACCTTCATCGGGTGGGTGTCGGGCGGGTGGGGGGAGGGGAGGGGCATACACATCCATTAGGCATGGGGTGGGTGCGCACCGACTGGGGGATGGGCGCACTTGAAGCTCTGACCCGAGGGGGGAGGCTTGGAGAGGGCAAGGCACCCGACCTTAACATTGGTACCCCCACAATACGCTGGAACAACCTGAGAGGTATAAGAATAAGAACACAGGGGGGGCCGGGCGCGGTGGCTCACGCCTGTAATCCTAGCTCTCTGGGAGGCCGAGGCGGGCGGATTGCTCCAGGTCAGGAGTTCGAAACCAGCCTGAGCAAGAGCGAGACCCCGTCTCTACTAAAAATAGAAAGAAATTAATTGGCCAACTAATATATATAGAAAAACACAGCCGGGCGTGGTGGTGCATGCCTGTAGTCCCAACTACTCGGGAGGCTGAGGCAGCAGGATTGCTTGAGCCCGGAGATTGAGGTTGCTGTGAGCTAGGCTGACGCCATGGCACTCACTCTAGCCTGGGCAGCAAAACGAGACTCTGTCTCAAAAAAAAAAAAAAAAAAAGAACACAGGGGGGAGGGGGGCACGGGCAACACATGTCACCTGAATACTTGTACTCCCATCATCTGCTTGAAGAGAGAGAGAAAAGAAAATGCAATCATAGAGGTAAGAGACACTTTTTAAAAATAATGAATCCGAAGAGAAAAGTAAAAGGAGGCCTGTGGAGCAGGTCTGGGTGTGACTCCGGATCCCCCAACATCAGGTGCCACCACCAAAGATTCCTGCGTGTAGCCCATAGAACCCCAAAAGCAACGGGACGAGTTCTGGTCACATACTCCCTCAAAATGACATCCTGGCCTTCTTCTGGAACTCCCTCCCCTCTCAGACTCTCAAGGTTTCCTCCAGCGTGTCGGTTCCCACAGAGCAGACCTTTGGTCTGAGACCTGACAGTCCAGATGCCACGCATGCTGCCGCGTGGCGGCGGTGTCGCGGCTTGGGACAAGAGGAGGCCCCACGGTGCGGGCTGGGGCGCCAGGCACCGCGGGCGGGCGCTGAGGGTGGGGGTGACCCCCACCCCGGGCCGCCGCCACGCTCCCAGAAAGGGGACAGAACAAGAGGCAAAAAAAAAAAAAAAAAAAAAAAAAAAAGCAGCAGCCTGTGGCACCCGGTATTCCCAGGCGGTCTCCCATCCAAGTACTAACCAGGCCCGACCCTGCTTAGCTTCCGAGACCAGACGAGATCGGGGGCGTTCAGGGTGGTGTGGCCCTAGACGGCGGTGGAGGGCGCCCCTGCCCCGCTCGAGAAGCCGAGCCTCTCTGGGCTTCCCCGCCGCCGCCGCCTCCCGCCCCAGGCCCCGCGCCGGGCCGGGCCGGTTGAGTTCGCCGGCCGGGTCCCGCGGGCTCCCAGGGACGGGGGTGATGGGCGGGGCGGGGCGGGGCGGGGCGGGGGGCTGTCTCTCTATACACACACACACACACTCACACTCACTCACACTCACACAAGATGCGCCTCCACGGCTGGACTCGCCAAGGTGGAGCCCTCCCAGCCCCCCTCGTCTCCTCGCCCGGCCTCCTTCACCTACCCGCTGCCCACCCCCAGCGCGTCGCTGCCTGCCGCTGACTGCGCACGCGCGGGACGCTCGCCCTTTGACCCCAGCCAGGGGCCGCCCTCCCCCACAACCCCTTTCAGCTGCGCCCCCCCCTCGCCCTGTGGGTGGGCTGCCGCCTATTCCCCGGGGCCAGGGCTGGGGCACAGCCAGTGTATGGGGCGTCTCTCTCTGGGGATGTGTCCCATGGGTGGGGTGGGGTGGCGTGGTTTGGGGGGCGCTGAAGAAATCAGTCCCCTCCATCTCCTACCTCTGGAAAACGCCCAAGCCCGTGGAGAACTGCCGGCACCGCTTCGTGGGGGCCGGGACCCTCCTCCGTGTCCTCCTGTGGCCCAGTCCAAGGGGCCTGGGCCTGGCCGGGGCTGCATTGGACCCCGACCACCCTGGCGTGTGGACTCGCTAAAAATCGGCCATTAGATATTGGATTCCAGCTTCCTGGAGGTCATTTCACTAATGAGTGCACCGGAAAGAGTTTCCTAATCCATCTGTGAGGGTGGCAACTGAAAGAGAATTTGAAAGCTGACAGAATAGGCGAGGGAAGGCATAGGAGATTTCCACACCCAGCAAGGAAGACTTTCCCGAAATGGAAGCAAGAAACGAGCAAACAGAGACACCGGTAGCCCGCCCGGAAAAGAGTCTGCCCCTGAGAGAAAGCACCCTGACCAGGTTCACCTGTGGGTGGGTGGCGAGCTAGCGGCATTCAGAAGAGCGAGGCCCGCAGTCTGTGCGGAAGACACCTGAGCTCGGGTGTGTGTGGCGGCGCGATTCACAAGCAGCTCTAGACGTTAAACCAAGGAGAAGCCAGGGAGTTCCCAACGCCCCAGGTGTCCTCAGCCCACGACTGGCTGCTGTGGGAATGCGAAGCCCGGCTCCTTGTCTCAGAGCGGGGTTCCCAGGAGGATCAGGCTGAAGCTGGGACTTGGCCTCAAAGTGTCCCCTCGCATGGCCACCCCCTTCCCCTTCCTGCTCCTCTACTCCTGGTGCCCCTCCATCCAGGGGCCAGACCTTAAAGAGTCACCGCAAGAGAATCCTGGTCCCAAAGGAGCCTTCTGGGGGACCGGTGCTGAGAGAGGTTGTGGGCATGGCCCGCTGGGGCTCTGCCCGAACCAGGGCTGAGAGATGCCACCTCCCAGCTCTGGGTCCCTGCAGGAAGTGTTGGCAAGCACAGGGCCGGTCCTCCAAAGGCCCAGGTGCAGGGAGCCCAGGCCAAGCAGCCTGTGGAAGAAGCCACTTGCCGTGCCACCCCGGGAACAGGACTGCAGGCCCCGGCCCTTCCCACCTCCTCCTCCTCCTCCCCCCGCCCCCCCCACATGGCACAGGGCTCAGAGACACCTCAGACTCTTGCTACCCAAAGTGCAAAGGGCATCAGTTGCTCCTCCAACCCCCCCGCCCAGCAGACCACGTTGTCCAGCCAGCCCCCGGGCCTCCCTGGGGTGCCCAGCACAAAAGTGCAGACACCCACCGGACCCTCAATCTCAGTTTTCGGATGTTTTTGCCACTCTAAGGACCCGCAGGCCAGCTGGGCCTTCGGGCAGGACAGAGAGCCCCGGAATCCGACGTGGAGAGCTGCGTGTACGTCCCCATCAGGAGGCGGTCCCCACCTCCGCGGCTCTCCCCTTGTGGGGAGCGGCAGCCCAGCCGGCAGCCCCAGGGCCTCAGGGAAGACACCAGGCTGGGCCCCCGCGGCACAGCGGGGGCACGTCCCCCGCACTCAAGCGACTTAGGGACGGCTGCTGGAGACTGCTGCGGCCACCCTGCTGCCGGGTTCCTGGAGGGCTTCCTGGAAGCAGCGTCCACACCAAGCCCTTGGAAGGCCCAGGCGACGGAGGAGCCGGTCAGGCAGGGGCCGAGGACGGTGAGAGGCCGGGCGGGCGGGAAGGACCATGTCAGGCAGGGGCAGAGGACGGTGACAGGCCGGGCGGGGAGGAGCCGGACAGGCGGGGGCCCAGGACAGTGACGGGCCTGGCCGGGGAGGAGTGCGTCAGGCAGGGGCAGAGGAGACGGGCTGGGTAAGGGTTAGGGTTACAGTTAGGGCACAATTCACAATCGCAAAGACGTGGAAGCGACCCGAGTGCCCATCCATCCAGGAGTGCATGAATAAAATGTGGCGCGTGGACACCACGGAGTGCCATTCGGCTGTGAGGAGCAGCGGTGAGAGGGCGCCTCTCGTGTTCTCCTGGCCAGAGCTGGGACCCGTTCCAGTAAGCCAGGTATCCCAAGAATGGACACACGAGCACCACGTGAGCGCGCTCACCAGCAAACTGGTACGAACGGATGGACGCCTAAGTGGACAGAGAGGAATCACCTTCATCGGGTGGGTGTCGGGCGGGTGGGGGGAGGGGAGGGGCATACACATCCATTAGGCATGGGGTGGGTGCGCACCGACTGGGGGATGGGCGCACTTGAAGCTCTGACCCGAGGGGGGAGGCTTGGAGAGGGCAAGGCACCCGACCTTAACATTGGTACCCCCACAATACGCTGGAACAACATGAGAGGTATATGAATAAGAACACAGGGGGGGCCGGGCGCGGTGGCTCACGCCTGTAATCCTAGCTCTCTGGGAGGCCGAGGCGGGCGGATTGCTCCAGGTCAGGAGTTCGAAACCAGCCTGAGCAAGAGCGAGACCCCGTCTCTACTAAAAATAGAAAGAAATTAATTGGCCAACTAATATATATAGAAAAACACAGCCGGGCGTGGTGGTGCATGCCTGTAGTCCCAACTACTCGGGAGGCTGAGGCAGCAGGATTGCTTGAGCCCGGAGATTGAGGTTGCTGTGAGCTAGGCTGACGCCATGGCACTCACTCTAGCCTGGGCAGCAAAACGAGACTCTGTCTCAAAAAAAAAAAAAAAAAAAAAAAAGAACACAGGGGGGAGGGGGGCACGGGCAACACATGTCACCTGAATACGTGTACTCCCATCATCTGCTTGAAGAGAGAGAGAAAAGAAAATGCAATCATAGAGGTAAGAGACACTTTTTAAAAATAATGAATCCGAAGAGAAAAGTAAAAGGAGGCCTGTGGAGCAGGTCTGGGTGTGACTCCGGATCCCCCAACATCAGGTGCCACCACCAAAGATTCCTGCGTGTAGCCCATAGAACCCCAAAAGCAACGGGACGAGTTCTGGTCACATACTCCCTCAAAATGACATCCTGGCCTTCTTCTGGAACTCCCTCCCCTCTCAGACTCTCAAGGTTTCCTCCAGCGTGTCGGTTCCCACAGAGCAGACCTTTGGTCTGAGACCTGACAGTCCAGATGCCACGCATGCTGCCGCGTGGCGGCGGTGTCGCGGCTTGGGACAAGAGGAGGCCCCACGGTGCGGGCTGGGGCGCCAGGCACCGCGGGCGGGCGCTGAGGGTGGGGGTGACCCCCACCCCGGGCCGCCGCCACGCTCCCAGAAAGGGGACAGAACAAGAGGCAAAAAAAAAAAAAAAAAAAAAAAAAAAGCAGCAGCCTGTGGCACCCGGTATTCCCAGGCGGTCTCCCATCCAAGTACTAACCAGGCCCGACCCTGCTTAGCTTCCGAGACCAGACGAGATCGGGGGCGTTCAGGGTGGTGTGGCCCTAGACGGCGGCGGAGGGCGCCCCTGCCCCGCTCGAGAAGCCGAGCCTCTCTGGGCTTCCCCGCCGCCGCCTCCCGCCCCAGGCCCCGCGCCGGGCCGGGCCGGTTGAGTTCGCTGGCCGGGTCCCGCGGGCTCCCAGGGACGGGGGTGATGGGCGGGGCGGGGCGGGGGGCTGTCTCTCTACACACACACACACACTCACACTCACTCACACTCACACAAGATGCACCTCCACGGCTGGACTCGCCAAGGTGGAGCCCTCCCAGCCCCCCTCGTCTCCTCGCCCGGCCTCCTTCACCTACCCGCTGCCCACCCCCAGCGCGTCGCTGCCTGCCGCTGACTGCGCACGCGCGGGACGCTCGCCCTTTGACCCCAGCCAGGGGCCGCCCTCCCCCACAACCCCTTTCAGCTGCGCCCCCCCCCTCGCCCTGTGGGTGGGCTGCCGCCTATTCCCCGGGGCCAGGGCTGGGGCACAGCCAGTGTATGGGGCGTCTCTCTCTGGGGATGTGTCCCATGGGTGGGGTGGGGTGGCGTGGTTTGGGGGGCGCTGAAGAAATCAGTCCCCTCCATCTCCTACCTCTGGAAAACGCCCAAGCCCGTGGAGAACTGCCGGCACCGCTTCGTGGGGGCCGGGACCCTCCTCCGTGTCCTCCTGTGGCCCAGTCCAAGGGGCCTGGGCCTGGCCGGGGCTGCATTGGACCCCGACCACCCTGGCGTGTGGACTCGCTAAAAATCGGCCATTAGATATTGGATTCCAGCTTCCTGGAGGTCATTTCACTAATGAGTGCACCGGAAAGTGTTTCCTAATCCATCTGTGAGGGTGGCAACTGAAAGAGAATTTGAAAGCTGACAGAATAGGCGAGGGAAGGCATAGGAGATTTCCACACCCAGCAAGGAAGACTTTCCCGAAATGGAAGCAAGAAACGAGCAAACAGAGACACCGGTAGCCCGCCCGGAAAAGAGTCTGCCCCTGAGAGAAAGCACCCTGACCAGGTTCACCCGTGGGTGGGTGGCGAGCTAGCGGCATTCAGAAGAGCGAGGCCCGCAGTCTGTGCGGAAGACACCTGCGCTCGGGTGTGTGTGGCGGCGCGATTCACAAGCAGCTCTAGACGTTAAACCAAGGAGAAGCCAGGGAGTTCCCTACGCCCCAGGTGTCCTCAGCCCACGACTGGCTGCTGTGGGAATGCGAAGCCCGGCTCCTTGTCTCAGAGCGGGGTTCCCAGGAGGATCAGGCTGAAGCTGGGACTTGGCCTCAAAGTGTCCCCTCGCATGGCCACCCCCTTCCCCTTCCTGCTCCTCTACTCCTGGTGCCCCTCCATCCAGGGGCCAGACCTTAAAGAGTCACCGCAAGAGAATCCTGGTCCCAAAGGAGCCTTCTGGGGGACCGGTGCTGAGAGAGGTTGTGGGCATGGCCCGCTGGGGCTCTGCCCGACCCAGGGCTGAGAGATGCCACCTCCCAGCTCTGGGTCCCTGCAGGAAGTGTTGGCAAGCACAGGGCCGGTCCTCCAAAGGCCCAGGTGCAGGGAGCCCAGGCCAAGCAGCCTGTGGAAGAAGCCACTTGCCGTGCCACCCCGGGAACAGGACTGCAGGCCCCGGCCCTTCCCACCTCCTCCTCCTCCTCCTCCTCCTCCCCCCGCCCCCCCCCACAGGGCACAGGGCTCAGAGACACCTCAGACTCTTGCTACCCAAAGTGCAAAGGGCATCAGTTGCTCCTCCAACCCCCCCGCCCAGCAGACCACGTTGTCCAGCCAGCCCCCGGGCCTCCCTGGGGTGCCCAGCTCAAAAGTGCAGACACCCACCGGACCCTCAATCTCAGTTTTCGGATGTTTTTGCCACTCTAAGGACCCGCAGGCCAGCTGGGCCTTCCGGCAGGACAGAGAGCCCCGGAATCCGACGTGGAGAGCTGCGTGTACGTCCCCATCAGGAGGCGGTCCCCACCTCCGCGGCTCTCCCCTTGTGGGGAGCGGCAGCCCAGCCGGCAGCCCCAGGGCCTCAGGGAAGACACCAGGCTGGGCCCCCGCGGCACAGCGGGGGCACGTCCCCCGCACTCAAGCGACTTAGGGACGGCTGCTGGAGACTGCTGCGGCCACCCTGCTGCCGGGTTCCTGGAGGGCTTCCTGGAAGCAGCGTCCACACCAAGCCCTTGGAAGGCCCAGGCGACGGAGGAGCCGGTCAGGCAGGGGCCGAGGACGGTGAGAGGCCGGGCGGGCGGGAAGGACCATGTCAGGCAGGGGCAGAGGACGGTGACAGGCCGGGCGGGGAGGAGCCGGACAGGCGGGGGCCCAGGACAGTGACGGGCCTGGCCGGGGAGGAGTGCGTCAGGCAGGGGCAGAGGAGACGGGCTGGGTAAGGGTTAGGGTTACAGTTAGGGCACAATTCACAATCGCAAAGACGTGGAAGCGACCCGAGTGCCCATCCATCCAGGAGTGCATGAATAAAATGTGGCGCGTGGACACCACGGAGTGCCATTCGGCTGTGAGGAGCAGCGGTGAGAGGGCGCCTCTCGTGTTCTCCTGGCCAGAGCTGGGACCCGTTCCAGTAAGCCAGGTATCCCAAGAATGGACACACGAGCACCACGTGAGCGCGCTCACCAGCAAATTGGTACGAACGGATGGACGCCTAAGTGGACAGAGAGGAATCACCTTCATCGGGTGGGTGTCGGGCGGGTGGGGGGAGGGGAGGGGCATACACATCCATTAGGCATGGGGTGGGTGCGCACCGACTGGGGGATGGGCGCACTTGAAGCTCTGACCCGAGGGGGGAGGCTTGGAGAGGGCAAGGCACCCGACCTTAACATTGGTACCCCCACAATACGCTGGAACAACATGAGAGGTATATGAATAAGAACACAGGGGGGGCCGGGCGCGGTGGCTCACGCCTGTAATCCTAGCTCTCTGGGAGGCCGAGGCGGGCGGATTGCTCCAGGTCAGGAGTTCGAAACCAGCCTGAGCAAGAGCGAGACCCCGTCTCTACTAAAAATAGAAAGAAATTAATTGGCCAACTAATATATATAGAAAAACACAGCCGGGCGTGGTGGTGCATGCCTGTAGTCCCAACTACTCGGGAGGCTGAGGCAGCAGGATTGCTTGAGCCCGGAGATTGAGGTTGCTGTGAGCTAGGCTGACGCCATGGCACTCACTCTAGCCTGGGCAGCAAAACGAGACTCTGTCTCAAAAAAAAAAAAAAAAAAAAAAAGAACACAGGGGGGAGGGGGGCACGGGCAACACATGTCACCTGAATACGTGTACTCCCATCATCTGCTTGAAGAGAGAGAGAAAAGAAAATGCAATCATAGAGGTAAGAGACACTTTTTAAAAATAATGAATCCGAAGAGAAAAGTAAAAGGAGGCCTGTGGAGCAGGTCTGGGTGTGACTCCGGATCCCCCAACATCAGGTGCCACCACCAAAGATTCCTGCGTGTAGCCCATAGAACCCCAAAAGCAACGGGACGAGTTCTGGTCACATACTCCCTCAAAATGACATCCTGGCCTTCTTCTGGAACTCCCTCCCCTCTCAGACTCTCAAGGTTTCCTCCAGCGTGTCGGTTCCCACAGAGCAGACCTTTGGTCTGAGACCTGACAGTCCAGATGCCACGCATGCTGCCGCGTGGCGGCGGTGTCGCGGCTTGGGACAAGAGGAGGCCCCACGGTGCGGGCTGGGGCGCCAGGCACCGCGGGCGGGCGCTGAGGGTGGGGGTGACCCCCACCCCGGGCCGCCGCCACGCTCCCAGAAAGGGGACAGAACAAGAGGCAAAAAAAAAAAAAAAAAAAAAAAAAAAGCAGCAGCCTGTGGCACCCGGTATTCCCAGGCGGTCTCCCATCCAAGTACTAACCAGGCCCGACCCTGCTTAGCTTCCGAGACCAGACGAGATCGGGGGCGTTCAGGGTGGTGTGGCCCTAGACGGCGGCGGAGGGCGCCCCTGCCCCGCTCGAGAAGCCGAGCCTCTCTGGGCTTCCCCGCCGCCGCCTCCCGCCCCAGGCCCCGCGCCGGGCCGGGCCGGTTGAGTTCGCTGGCCGGGTCCCGCGGGCTCCCAGGGACGGGGGTGATGGGCGGGGCGGGGCGGGGGGCTGTCTCTCTACACACACACACACACTCACACTCACTCACACTCACACAAGATGCACCTCCACGGCTGGACTCGCCAAGGTGGAGCCCTCCCAGCCCCCCTCGTCTCCTCGCCCGGCCTCCTTCACCTACCCGCTGCCCACCCCCAGCGCGTCGCTGCCTGCCGCTGACTGCGCACGCGCGGGACGCTCGCCCTTTGACCCCAGCCAGGGGCCGCCCTCCCCCACAACCCCTTTCAGCTGCGCCCCCCCCCTCGCCCTGTGGGTGGGCTGCCGCCTATTCCCCGGGGCCAGGGCTGGGGCACAGCCAGTGTATGGGGCGTCTCTCTCTGGGGATGTGTCCCATGGGTGGGGTGGGGTGGCGTGGTTTGGGGGGCGCTGAAGAAATCAGTCCCCTCCATCTCCTACCTCTGGAAAACGCCCAAGCCCGTGGAGAACTGCCGGCACCGCTTCGTGGGGGCCGGGACCCTCCTCCGTGTCCTCCTGTGGCCCAGTCCAAGGGGCCTGGGCCTGGCCGGGGCTGCATTGGACCCCGACCACCCTGGCGTGTGGACTCGCTAAAAATCGGCCATTAGATATTGGATTCCAGCTTCCTGGAGGTCATTTCACTAATGAGTGCACCGGAAAGAGTTTCCTAATCCATCTGTGAGGGTGGCAACTGAAAGAGAATTTGAAAGCTGACAGAATAGGCGAGGGAAGGCATAGGAGATTTCCACACCCAGCAAGGAAGACTTTCCCGAAATGGAAGCAAGAAACGAGCAAACAGAGACACCGGTAGCCCGCCCGGAAAAGAGTCTGCCCCTGAGAGAAAGCACCCTGACCAGGTTCACCCGTGGGTGGGTGGCGAGCTAGCGGCATTCAGAAGAGCGAGGCCCGCAGTCTGTGCGGAAGACACCTGCGCTCGGGTGTGTGTGGCGGCGCGATTCACAAGCAGCTCTAGACGTTAAACCAAGGAGAAGCCAGGGAGTTCCCTACGCCCCAGGTGTCCTCAGCCCACGACTGGCTGCTGTGGGAATGCGAAGCCCGGCTCCTTGTCTCAGAGCGGGGTTCCCAGGAGGATCAGGCTGAAGCTGGGACTTGGCCTCAAAGTGTCCCCTCGCATGGCCACCCCCTTCCCCTTCCTGCTCCTCTACTCCTGGTGCCCCTCCATCCAGGGGCCAGACCTTAAAGAGTCACCGCAAGAGAATCCTGGTCCCAAAGGAGCCTTCTGGGGGACCGGTGCTGAGAGAGGTTGTGGGCATGGCCCGCTGGGGCTCTGCCCGACCCAGGGCTGAGAGATGCCACTTCCCAGCTCTGGGTCCCTGCAGGAAGTGTTGGCAAGCACAGGGCCGGTCCTCCAAAGGCCCAGGTGCAGGGAGCCCAGGCCAAGCAGCCTGTGGAAGAAGCCACTTGCCGTGCCACCCCGGGAACAGGACTGCAGGCCCCGGCCCTTCCCACCTCCTCCTCCTCCTCCTCCTCCTCCCCCCGCCCCCCCCCACAGGGCACAGGGCTCAGAGACACCTCAGACTCTTGCTACCCAAAGTGCAAAGGGCATCAGTTGCTCCTCCAACCCCCCCGCCCAGCAGACCACGTTGTCCAGCCAGCCCCCGGGCCTCCCTGGGGTGCCCAGCACAAAAGTGCAGACACCCACCGGACCCTCAATCTCAGTTTTCGGATGTTTTTGCCACTCTAAGGACCCGCAGGCCAGCTGGGCCTTCGGGCAGGACAGAGAGCCCCGGAATCCGACGTGGAGAGCTGCGTGTACGTCCCCATCAGGAGGCGGTCCCCACCTCCGCGGCTCTCCCCTTGTGGGGAGCGGCAGCCCAGCCGGCAGCCCCAGGGCCTCAGGGAAGACACCAGGCTGGGCCCCCGCGGCACAGCGGGGGCACGTCCCCCGCACTCAAGCGACTTAGGGACGGCTGCTGGAGACTGCTGCGGCCACCCTGCTGCCGGGTTCCTGGAGGGCTTCCTGGAAGCAGCGTCCACACCAAGCCCTTGGAAGGCCCAGGCGACGGAGGAGCCGGTCAGGCAGGGGCCGAGGACGGTGAGAGGCCGGGCGGGCGGGAAGGACCATGTCAGGCAGGGGCAGAGGACGGTGACAGGCCGGGCGGGGAGGAGCCGGACAGGCGGGGGCCCAGGACAGTGACGGGCCTGGCCGGGGAGGAGTGCGTCAGGCAGGGGCAGAGGAGACGGGCTGGGTAAGGGTTAGGGTTACAGTTAGGGCACAATTCACAATCGCAAAGACGTGGAAGCGACCCGAGTGCCCATCCATCCAGGAGTGCATGAATAAAATGTGGCGCGTGGACACCACGGAGTGCCATTCGGCTGTGAGGAGCAGCGGTGAGAGGGCGCCTCTCGTGTTCTCCTGGCCAGAGCTGGGACCCGTTCCAGTAAGCCAGGTATCCCAAGAATGGACACACGAGCACCACGTGAGCGCGCTCACCAGCAAATTGGTACGAACGGATGGACGCCTAAGTGGACAGAGAGGAATCACCTTCATCGGGTGGGTGTCGGGCGGGTGGGGGGAGGGGAGGGGCATACACATCCATTAGGCATGGGGTGGGTGCGCACCGACTGGGGGATGGGCGCACTTGAAGCTCTGACCCGAGGGGGGAGGCTTGGAGAGGGCAAGGCACCCGACCTTAACATTGGTACCCCCACAATACGCTGGAACAACATGAGAGGTATATGAATAAGAACACAGGGGGGGCCGGGCGCGGTGGCTCACGCCTGTAATCCTAGCTCTCTGGGAGGCCGAGGCGGGCGGATTGCTCCAGGTCAGGAGTTCGAAACCAGCCTGAGCAAGAGCGAGACCCCGTCTCTACTAAAAATAGAAAGAAATTAATTGGCCAACTAATATATATAGAAAAACACAGCCGGGCGTGGTGGTGCATGCCTGTAGTCCCAACTACTCGGGAGGCTGAGGCAGCAGGATTGCTTGAGCCCGGAGATTGAGGTTGCTGTGAGCTAGGCTGACGCCATGGCACTCACTCTAGCCTGGGCAGCAAAACGAGACTCTGTCTCAAAAAAAAAAAAAAAAAAAGAACACAGGGGGGAGGGGGGCACGGGCAACACATGTCACCTGAATACTTGTACTCCCATCATCTGCTTGAAGAGAGAGAGAAAAGAAAATGCAATCATAGAGGTAAGAGACACTTTTTAAAAATAATGAATCCGAAGAGAAAAGTAAAAGGAGGCCTGTGGAGCAGGTCTGGGTGTGACTCCGGATCCCCCAACATCAGGTGCCACCACCAAAGATTCCTGCGTGTAGCCCATAGAACCCCAAAAGCAACGGGACGAGTTCTGGTCACATACTCCCTCAAAATGACATCCTGGCCTTCTTCTGGAACTCCCTCCCCTCTCAGACTCTCAAGGTTTCCTCCAGCGTGTCGGTTCCCACAGAGCAGACCTTTGGTCTGAGACCTGACAGTCCAGATGCCACGCATGCTGCCGCGTGGCGGCGGTGTCGCGGCTTGGGACAAGAGGAGGCCCCACGGTGCGGGCTGGGGCGCCAGGCACCGCGGGCGGGCGCTGAGGGTGGGGGTGACCCCCACCCCGGGCCGCCGCCACGCTCCCAGAAAGGGGACAGAACAAGAGGCAAAAAAAAAAAAAAAAAAAAAAAAAAAGCAGCAGCCTGTGGCACCCGGTATTCCCAGGCGGTCTCCCATCCAAGTACTAACCAGGCCCGACCCTGCTTAGCTTCCGAGACCAGACGAGATCGGGGGCGTTCAGGGTGGTGTGGCCCTAGACGGCGGCGGAGGGCGCCCCTGCCCCGCTCGAGAAGCCGAGCCTCTCTGGGCTTCCCCGCCGCCGCCGCCTCCCGCCCCAGGCCCCGCGCCGGGCCGGGCCGGTTGAGTTCGCCGGCCGGGTCCCGCGGGCTCCCAGGGACGGGGGTGATGGGCGGGGCGGGGCGGGGCGGGGCGGGGGGCTGTCTCTCTATACACACACACACACACTCACACTCACTCACACTCACACAAGATGCGCCTCCACGGCTGGACTCGCCAAGGTGGAGCCCTCCCAGCCCCCCTCGTCTCCTCGCCCGGCCTCCTTCACCTACCCGCTGCCCACCCCCAGCGCGTCGCTGCCTGCCGCTGACTGCGCACGCGCGGGACGCTCGCCCTTTGACCCCAGCCAGGGGCCGCCCTCCCCCACAACCCCTTTCAGCTGCGCCCCCCCCCTCGCCCTGTGGGTGGGCTGCCGCCTATTCCCCGGGGCCAGGGCTGGGGCACAGCCAGTGTATGGGGCGTCTCTCTCTGGGGATGTGTCCCATGGGTGGGGTGGGGTGGCGTGGTTTGGGGGGCGCTGAAGAAATCAGTCCCCTCCATCTCCTACCTCTGGAAAACGCCCAAGCCCGTGGAGAACTGCCGGCACCGCTTCGTGGGGGCCGGGACCCTCCTCCGTGTCCTCCTGTGGCCCAGTCCAAGGGGCCTGGGCCTGGCCGGGGCTGCATTGGACCCCGACCACCCTGGCGTGTGGACTCGCTAAAAATCGGCCATTAGATATTGGATTCCAGCTTCCTGGAGGTCATTTCACTAATGAGTGCACCGGAAAGAGTTTCCTAATCCATCTGTGAGGGTGGCAACTGAAAGAGAATTTGAAAGCTGACAGAATAGGCGAGGGAAGGCATAGGAGATTTCCACACCCAGCAAGGAAGACTTTCCCGAAATGGAAGCAAGAAACGAGCAAACAGAGACACCGGTAGCCCGCCCGGAAAAGAGTCTGCCCCTGAGAGAAAGCACCCTGACCAGGTTCACCCGTGGGTGGGTGGCGAGCTAGCGGCATTCAGAAGAGCGAGGCCCGCAGTCTGTGCGGAAGACACCTGCGCTCGGGTGTGTGTGGCGGCGCGATTCACAAGCAGCTCTAGACGTTAAACCAAGGAGAAGCCAGGGAGTTCCCTACGCCCCAGGTGTCCTCAGCCCACGACTGGCTGCTGTGGGAATGCGAAGCCCGGCTCCTTGTCTCAGAGCGGGGTTCCCAGGAGGATCAGGCTGAAGCTGGGACTTGGCCTCAAAGTGTCCCCTCGCATGGCCACCCCCTTCCCCTTCCTGCTCCTCTACTCCTGGTGCCCCTCCATCCAGGGGCCAGACCTTAAAGAGTCACCGCAAGAGAATCCTGGTCCCAAAGGAGCCTTCTGGGGGACCGGTGCTGAGAGAGGTTGTGGGCATGGCCCGCTGGGGCTCTGCCCGAACCAGGGCTGAGAGATGCCACCTCCCAGCTCTGGGTCCCTGCAGGAAGTGTTGGCAAGCACAGGGCCGGTCCTCCAAAGGCCCAGGTGCAGGGAGCCCAGGCCAAGCAGCCTGTGGAAGAAGCCACTTGCCGTGCCACCCCGGGAACAGGACTGCAGGCCCCGGCCCTTCCCACCTCCTCCTCCTCCTCCTCCTCCTCCCCCCGCCCCCCCCCACAGGGCACAGGGCTCAGAGACACCTCAGACTCTTGCTACCCAAAGTGCAAAGGGCATCAGTTGCTCCTCCAACCCCCCCGCCCAGCAGACCACGTTGTCCAGCCAGCCCCCGGGCCTCCCTGGGGTGCCCAGCTCAAAAGTGCAGACACCCACCGGACCCTCAATCTCAGTTTTCGGATGTTTTTGCCACTCTAAGGACCCGCAGGCCAGCTGGGCCTTCCGGCAGGACAGAGAGCCCCGGAATCCGACGTGGAGAGCTGCGTGTACGTCCCCATCAGGAGGCGGTCCCCACCTCCGCGGCTCTCCCCTTGTGGGGAGCGGCAGCCCAGCCGGCAGCCCCAGGGCCTCAGGGAAGACACCAGGCTGGGCCCCCGCGGCACAGCGGGGGCACGTCCCCCGCACTCAAGCGACTTAGGGACGGCTGCTGGAGACTGCTGCGGCCACCCTGCTGCCGGGTTCCTGGAGGGCTTCCTGGAAGCAGCGTCCACACCAAGCCCTTGGAAGGCCCAGGCGACGGAGGAGCCGGTCAGGCAGGGGCCGAGGACGGTGAGAGGCCGGGCGGGCGGGAAGGACCATGTCAGGCAGGGGCAGAGGACGGTGACAGGCCGGGCGGGGAGGAGCCGGACAGGCGGGGGCCCAGGACAGTGACGGGCCTGGCCGGGGAGGAGTGCGTCAGGCAGGGGCAGAGGAGACGGGCTGGGTAAGGGTTAGGGTTACAGTTAGGGCACAATTCACAATCGCAAAGACGTGGAAGCGACCCGAGTGCCCATCCATCCAGGAGTGCATGAATAAAATGTGGCGCGTGGACACCACGGAGTGCCATTCGGCTGTGAGGAGCAGCGGTGAGAGGGCGCCTCTCGTGTTCTCCTGGCCAGAGCTGGGACCCGTTCCAGTAAGCCAGGTATCCCAAGAATGGACACACGAGCACCACGTGAGCGCGCTCACCAGCAAATTGGTACGAACGGATGGACGCCTAAGTGGACAGAGAGGAATCACCTTCATCGGGTGGGTGTCGGGCGGGTGGGGGGAGGGGAGGGGCATACACATCCATTAGGCATGGGGTGGGTGCGCACCGACTGGGGGATGGGCGCACTTGAAGCTCTGACCCGAGGGGGGAGGCTTGGAGAGGGCAAGGCACCCGACCTTAACATTGGTACCCCCACAATACGCTGGAACAACATGAGAGGTATATGAATAAGAACACAGGGGGGGCCGGGCGCGGTGGCTCACGCCTGTAATCCTAGCTCTCTGGGAGGCCGAGGCGGGCGGATTGCTCCAGGTCAGGAGTTCGAAACCAGCCTGAGCAAGAGCGAGACCCCGTCTCTACTAAAAATAGAAAGAAATTAATTGGCCAACTAATATATATAGAAAAACACAGCCGGGCGTGGTGGTGCATGCCTGTAGTCCCAACTACTCGGGAGGCTGAGGCAGCAGGATTGCTTGAGCCCGGAGATTGAGGTTGCTGTGAGCTAGGCTGACGCCATGGCACTCACTCTAGCCTGGGCAGCAAAACGAGACTCTGTCTCAAAAAAAAAAAAAAAAAAGAACACAGGGGGGAGGGGGGCACGGGCAACACATGTCACCTGAATACTTGTACTCCCATCATCTGCTTGAAGAGAGAGAGAAAAGAAAATGCAATCATAGAGGTAAGAGACACTTTTTAAAAATAATGAATCCGAAGAGAAAAGTAAAAGGAGGCCTGTGGAGCAGGTCTGGGTGTGACTCCGGATCCCCCAACATCAGGTGCCACCACCAAAGATTCCTGCGTGTAGCCCATAGAACCCCAAAAGCAACGGGACGAGTTCTGGTCACATACTCCCTCAAAATGACATCCTGGCCTTCTTCTGGAACTCCCTCCCCTCTCAGACTCTCAAGGTTTCCTCCAGCGTGTCGGTTCCCACAGAGCAGACCTTTGGTCTGAGACCTGACAGTCCAGATGCCACGCATGCTGCCGCGTGGCGGCGGTGTCGCGGCTTGGGACAAGAGGAGGCCCCACGGTGCGGGCTGGGGCGCCAGGCACCGCGGGCGGGCGCTGAGGGTGGGGGTGACCCCCACCCCGGGCCGCCGCCACGCTCCCAGAAAGGGGACAGAACAAGAGGCAAAAAAAAAAAAAAAAAAAAAAAAAAAGCAGCAGCCTGTGGCACCCGGTATTCCCAGGCGGTCTCCCATCCAAGTACTAACCAGGCCCGACCCTGCTTAGCTTCCGAGACCAGACGAGATCGGGGGCGTTCAGGGTGGTGTGGCCCTAGACGGCGGCGGAGGGCGCCCCTGCCCCGCTCGAGAAGCCGAGCCTCTCTGGGCTTCCCCGCCGCCGCCGCCTCCCGCCCCAGGCCCCGCGCCGGGCCGGGCCGGTTGAGTTCGCCGGCCGGGTCCCGCGGGCTCCCAGGGACGGGGGTGATGGGCGGGGCGGGGCGGGGCGGGGCGGGGGGCTGTCTCTCTATACACACACACACACACTCACACTCACTCACACTCACACAAGATGCGCCTCCACGGCTGGACTCGCCAAGGTGGAGCCCTCCCAGCCCCCCTCGTCTCCTCGCCCGGCCTCCTTCACCTACCCGCTGCCCACCCCCAGCGCGTCGCTGCCTGCCGCTGACTGCGCACGCGCGGGACGCTCGCCCTTTGACCCCAGCCAGGGGCCGCCCTCCCCCACAACCCCTTTCAGCTGCGCCCCCCCCCTCGCCCTGTGGGTGGGCTGCCGCCTATTCCCCGGGGCCAGGGCTGGGGCACAGCCAGTGTATGGGGCGTCTCTCTCTGGGGATGTGTCCCATGGGTGGGGTGGGGTGGCGTGGTTTGGGGGGCGCTGAAGAAATCAGTCCCCTCCATCTCCTACCTCTGGAAAACGCCCAAGCCCGTGGAGAACTGCCGGCACCGCTTCGTGGGGGCCGGGACCCTCCTCCGTGTCCTCCTGTGGCCCAGTCCAAGGGGCCTGGGCCTGGCCGGGGCTGCATTGGACCCCGACCACCCTGGCGTGTGGACTCGCTAAAAATCGGCCATTAGATATTGGATTCCAGCTTCCTGGAGGTCATTTCACTAATGAGTGCACCGGAAAGAGTTTCCTAATCCATCTGTGAGGGTGGCAACTGAAAGAGAATTTGAAAGCTGACAGAATAGGCGAGGGAAGGCATAGGAGATTTCCACACCCAGCAAGGAAGACTTTCCCGAAATGGAAGCAAGAAACGAGCAAACAGAGACACCGGTAGCCCGCCCGGAAAAGAGTCTGCCCCTGAGAGAAAGCACCCTGACCAGGTTCACCCGTGGGTGGGTGGCGAGCTAGCGGCATTCAGAAGAGCGAGGCCCGCAGTCTGTGCGGAAGACACCTGAGCTCGGGTGTGTGTGGCGGCGCGATTCACAAGCAGCTCTAGACGTTAAACCAAGGAGAAGCCAGGGAGTTCCCAACGCCCCAGGTGTCCTCAGCCCACGACTGGCTGCTGTGGGAATGCGAAGCCCGGCTCCTTGTCTCAGAGCGGGGTTCCCAGGAGGATCAGGCTGAAGCTGGGACTTGGCCTCAAAGTGTCCCCTCGCATGGCCACCCCCTTCCCCTTCCTGCTCCTCTACTCCTGGTGCCCCTCCATCCAGGGGCCAGACCTTAAAGAGTCACCGCAAGAGAATCCTGGTCCCAAAGGAGCCTTCTGGGGGACCGGTGCTGAGAGAGGTTGTGGGCATGGCCCGCTGGGGCTCTGCCCGAACCAGGGCTGAGAGATGCCACCTCCCAGCTCTGGGTCCCTGCAGGAAGTGTTGGCAAGCACAGGGCCGGTCCTCCAAAGGCCCAGGTGCAGGGAGCCCAGGCCAAGCAGCCTGTGGAAGAAGCCACTTGCCGTGCCACCCCGGGAACAGGACTGCAGGCCCCGGCCCTTCCCACCTCCTCCTCCTCCTCCCCCCGCCCCCCCCACAGGGCACAGGGCTCAGAGACACCTCAGACTCTTGCTACCCAAAGTGCAAAGGGCATCAGTTGCTCCTCCAACCCCCCCGCCCAGCAGACCACGTTGTCCAGCCAGCCCCCGGGCCTCCCTGGGGTGCCCAGCACAAAAGTGCAGACACCCACCGGACCCTCAATCTCAGTTTTCGGATGTTTTTGCCACTCTAAGGACCCGCAGGCCAGCTGGGCCTTCGGGCAGGACAGAGAGCCCCGGAATCCGACGTGGAGAGCTGCGTGTACGTCCCCATCAGGAGGCGGTCCCCACCTCCGCGGCTCTCCCCTTGTGGGGAGCGGCAGCCCAGCCGGCAGCCCCAGGGCCTCAGGGAAGACACCAGGCTGGGCCCCCGCGGCACAGCGGGGGCACGTCCCCCGCACTCAAGCGACTTAGGGACGGCTGCTGGAGACTGCTGCGGCCACCCTGCTGCCGGGTTCCTGGAGGGCTTCCTGGAAGCAGCGTCCACACCAAGCCCTTGGAAGGCCCAGGCGACGGAGGAGCCGGTCAGGCAGGGGCCGAGGACGGTGAGAGGCCGGGCGGGCGGGAAGGACCATGTCAGGCAGGGGCAGAGGACGGTGACAGGCCGGGCGGGGAGGAGCCGGACAGGCGGGGGCCCAGGACAGTGACGGGCCTGGCCGGGGAGGAGTGCGTCAGGCAGGGGCAGAGGAGACGGGCTGGGTAAGGGTTAGGGTTACAGTTAGGGCACAATTCACAATCGCAAAGACGTGGAAGCGACCCGAGTGCCCATCCATCCAGGAGTGCATGAATAAAATGTGGCGCGTGGACACCACGGAGTGCCATTCGGCTGTGAGGAGCAGCGGTGAGAGGGCGCCTCTCGTGTTCTCCTGGCCAGAGCTGGGACCCGTTCCAGTAAGCCAGGTATCCCAAGAATGGACACACGAGCACCACGTGAGCGCGCTCACCAGCAAATTGGTACGAACGGATGGACGCCTAAGTGGACAGAGAGGAATCACCTTCATCGGGTGGGTGTCGGGCGGGTGGGGGGAGGGGAGGGGCATACACATCCATTAGGCATGGGGTGGGTGCGCACCGACTGGGGGATGGGCGCACTTGAAGCTCTGACCCGAGGGGGGAGGCTTGGAGAGGGCAAGGCACCCGACCTTAACATTGGTACCCCCACAATACGCTGGAACAACATGAGAGGTATATGAATAAGAACACAGGGGGGGCCGGGCGCGGTGGCTCACGCCTGTAATCCTAGCTCTCTGGGAGGCCGAGGCGGGCGGATTGCTCCAGGTCAGGAGTTCGAAACCAGCCTGAGCAAGAGCGAGACCCCGTCTCTACTAAAAATAGAAAGAAATTAATTGGCCAACTAATATATATAGAAAAACACAGCCGGGCGTGGTGGTGCATGCCTGTAGTCCCAACTACTCGGGAGGCTGAGGCAGCAGGATTGCTTGAGCCCGGAGATTGAGGTTGCTGTGAGCTAGGCTGACGCCATGGCACTCACTCTAGCCTGGGCAGCAAAACGAGACTCTGTCTCAAAAAAAAAAAAAAAAAAAAGAACACAGGGGGGAGGGGGGCACGGGCAACACATGTCACCTGAATACTTGTACTCCCATCATCTGCTTGAAGAGAGAGAGAAAAGAAAATGCAATCATAGAGGTAAGAGACACTTTTTAAAAATAATGAATCCGAAGAGAAAAGTAAAAGGAGGCCTGTGGAGCAGGTCTGGGTGTGACTCCGGATCCCCCAACATCAGGTGCCACCACCAAAGATTCCTGCGTGTAGCCCATAGAACCCCAAAAGCAACGGGACGAGTTCTGGTCACATACTCCCTCAAAATGACATCCTGGCCTTCTTCTGGAACTCCCTCCCCTCTCAGACTCTCAAGGTTTCCTCCAGCGTGTCGGTTCCCACAGAGCAGACCTTTGGTCTGAGACCTGACAGTCCAGATGCCACGCATGCTGCCGCGTGGCGGCGGTGTCGCGGCTTGGGACAAGAGGAGGCCCCACGGTGCGGGCTGGGGCGCCAGGCACCGCGGGCGGGCGCTGAGGGTGGGGGTGACCCCCACCCCGGGCCGCCGCCACGCTCCCAGAAAGGGGACAGAACAAGAGGCAAAAAAAAAAAAAAAAAAAAAAAAAAAGCAGCAGCCTGTGGCACCCGGTATTCCCAGGCGGTCTCCCATCCAAGTACTAACCAGGCCCGACCCTGCTTAGCTTCCGAGACCAGACGAGATCGGGGGCGTTCAGGGTGGTGTGGCCCTAGACGGCGGCGGAGGGCGCCCCTGCCCCGCTCGAGAAGCCGAGCCTCTCTGGGCTTCCCCGCCGCCGCCTCCCGCCCCAGGCCCCGCGCCGGGCCGGGCCGGTTGAGTTCGCTGGCCGGGTCCCGCGGGCTCCCAGGGACGGGGGTGATGGGCGGGGCGGGGCGGGGGGCTGTCTCTCTACACACACACACACACTCACACTCACTCACACTCACACAAGATGCACCTCCACGGCTGGACTCGCCAAGGTGGAGCCCTCCCAGCCCCCCTCGTCTCCTCGCCCGGCCTCCTTCACCTACCCGCTGCCCACCCCCAGCGCGTCGCTGCCTGCCGCTGACTGCGCACGCGCGGGACGCTCGCCCTTTGACCCCAGCCAGGGGCCGCCCTCCCCCACAACCCCTTTCAGCTGCGCCCCCCCCCTCGCCCTGTGGGTGGGCTGCCGCCTATTCCCCGGGGCCAGGGCTGGGGCACAGCCAGTGTATGGGGCGTCTCTCTCTGGGGATGTGTCCCATGGGTGGGGTGGGGTGGCGTGGTTTGGGGGGCGCTGAAGAAATCAGTCCCCTCCATCTCCTACCTCTGGAAAACGCCCAAGCCCGTGGAGAACTGCCGGCACCGCTTCGTGGGGGCCGGGACCCTCCTCCGTGTCCTCCTGTGGCCCAGTCCAAGGGGCCTGGGCCTGGCCGGGGCTGCATTGGACCCCGACCACCCTGGCGTGTGGACTCGCTAAAAATCGGCCATTAGATATTGGATTCCAGCTTCCTGGAGGTCATTTCACTAATGAGTGCACCGGAAAGAGTTTCCTAATCCATCTGTGAGGGTGGCAACTGAAAGAGAATTTGAAAGCTGACAGAATAGGCGAGGGAAGGCATAGGAGATTTCCACACCCAGCAAGGAAGACTTTCCCGAAATGGAAGCAAGAAACGAGCAAACAGAGACACCGGTAGCCCGCCCGGAAAAGAGTCTGCCCCTGAGAGAAAGCACCCTGACCAGGTTCACCCGTGGGTGGGTGGCGAGCTAGCGGCATTCAGAAGAGCGAGGCCCGCAGTCTGTGCGGAAGACACCTGCGCTCGGGTGTGTGTGGCGGCGCGATTCACAAGCAGCTCTAGACGTTAAACCAAGGAGAAGCCAGGGAGTTCCCTACGCCCCAGGTGTCCTCAGCCCACGACTGGCTGCTGTGGGAATGCGAAGCCCGGCTCCTTGTCTCAGAGCGGGGTTCCCAGGAGGATCAGGCTGAAGCTGGGACTTGGCCTCAAAGTGTCCCCTCGCATGGCCACCCCCTTCCCCTTCCTGCTCCTCTACTCCTGGTGCCCCTCCATCCAGGGGCCAGACCTTAAAGAGTCACCGCAAGAGAATCCTGGTCCCAAAGGAGCCTTCTGGGGGACCGGTGCTGAGAGAGGTTGTGGGCATGGCCCGCTGGGGCTCTGCCCGACCCAGGGCTGAGAGATGCCACCTCCCAGCTCTGGGTCCCTGCAGGAAGTGTTGGCAAGCACAGGGCCGGTCCTCCAAAGGCCCAGGTGCAGGGAGCCCAGGCCAAGCAGCCTGTGGAAGAAGCCACTTGCCGTGCCACCCCGGGAACAGGACTGCAGGCCCCGGCCCTTCCCACCTCCTCCTCCTCCTCCTCCTCCTCCCCCCGCCCCCCCCCACAGGGCACAGGGCTCAGAGACACCTCAGACTCTTGCTACCCAAAGTGCAAAGGGCATCAGTTGCTCCTCCAACCCCCCCGCCCAGCAGACCACGTTGTCCAGCCAGCCCCCGGGCCTCCCTGGGGTGCCCAGCTCAAAAGTGCAGACACCCACCGGACCCTCAATCTCAGTTTTCGGATGTTTTTGCCACTCTAAGGACCCGCAGGCCAGCTGGGCCTTCCGGCAGGACAGAGAGCCCCGGAATCCGACGTGGAGAGCTGCGTGTACGTCCCCATCAGGAGGCGGTCCCCACCTCCGCGGCTCTCCCCTTGTGGGGAGCGGCAGCCCAGCCGGCAGCCCCAGGGCCTCAGGGAAGACACCAGGCTGGGCCCCCGCGGCACAGCGGGGGCACGTCCCCCGCACTCAAGCGACTTAGGGACGGCTGCTGGAGACTGCTGCGGCCACCCTGCTGCCGGGTTCCTGGAGGGCTTCCTGGAAGCAGCGTCCACACCAAGCCCTTGGAAGGCCCAGGCGACGGAGGAGCCGGTCAGGCAGGGGCCGAGGACGGTGAGAGGCCGGGCGGGCGGGAAGGACCATGTCAGGCAGGGGCAGAGGACGGTGACAGGCCGGGCGGGGAGGAGCCGGACAGGCGGGGGCCCAGGACAGTGACGGGCCTGGCCGGGGAGGAGTGCGTCAGGCAGGGGCAGAGGAGACGGGCTGGGTAAGGGTTAGGGTTACAGTTAGGGCACAATTCACAATCACAAAGACGTGGAAGCGACCCGAGTGCCCATCCATCCAGGAGTGCATGAATAAAATGTGGCGCGTGGACACCACGGAGTGCCATTCGGCTGTGAGGAGCAGCGGTGAGAGGGCGCCTCTCGTGTTCTCCTGGCCAGAGCTGGGACCCGTTCCAGTAAGCCAGGTATCCCAAGAATGGACACACGAGCACCACGTGAGCGCGCTCACCAGCAAATTGGTACGAACGGATGGACGCCTAAGTGGACAGAGAGGAATCACCTTCATCGGGTGGGTGTCGGGCGGGTGGGGGGAGGGGAGGGGCATACACATCCATTAGGCATGGGGTGGGTGCGCACCGACTGGGGGATGGGCGCACTTGAAGCTCTGACCCGAGGGGGGAGGCTTGGAGAGGGCAAGGCACCCGACCTTAACATTGGTACCCCCACAATACGCTGGAACAACATGAGAGGTATATGAATAAGAACACAGGGGGGGCCGGGCGCGGTGGCTCACGCCTGTAATCCTAGCTCTCTGGGAGGCCGAGGCGGGCGGATTGCTCCAGGTCAGGAGTTCGAAACCAGCCTGAGCAAGAGCGAGACCCCGTCTCTACTAAAAATAGAAAGAAATTAATTGGCCAACTAATATATATAGAAAAACACAGCCGGGCGTGGTGGTGCATGCCTGTAGTCCCAACTACTCGGGAGGCTGAGGCAGCAGGATTGCTTGAGCCCGGAGATTGAGGTTGCTGTGAGCTAGGCTGACGCCATGGCACTCACTCTAGCCTGGGCAGCAAAACGAGACTCTGTCTCAAAAAAAAAAAAAAAAAAAGAACACAGGGGGGAGGGGGGCACGGGCAACACATGTCACCTGAATACTTGTACTCCCATCATCTGCTTGAAGAGAGAGAGAAAAGAAAATGCAATCATAGAGGTAAGAGACACTTTTTAAAAATAATGAATCCGAAGAGAAAAGTAAAAGGAGGCCTGTGGAGCAGGTCTGGGTGTGACTCCGGATCCCCCAACATCAGGTGCCACCACCAAAGATTCCTGCGTGTAGCCCATAGAACCCCAAAAGCAACGGGACGAGTTCTGGTCACATACTCCCTCAAAATGACATCCTGGCCTTCTTCTGGAACTCCCTCCCCTCTCAGACTCTCAAGGTTTCCTCCAGCGTGTCGGTTCCCACAGAGCAGACCTTTGGTCTGAGACCTGACAGTCCAGATGCCACGCATGCTGCCGCGTGGCGGCGGTGTCGCGGCTTGGGACAAGAGGAGGCCCCACGGTGCGGGCTGGGGCGCCAGGCACCGCGGGCGGGCGCTGAGGGTGGGGGTGACCCCCACCCCGGGCCGCCGCCACGCTCCCAGAAAGGGGACAGAACAAGAGGCAAAAAAAAAAAAAAAAAAAAAAAAAAAGCAGCAGCCTGTGGCACCCGGTATTCCCAGGCGGTCTCCCATCCAAGTACTAACCAGGCCCGACCCTGCTTAGCTTCCGAGACCAGACGAGATCGGGGGCGTTCAGGGTGGTGTGGCCCTAGACGGCGGCGGAGGGCGCCCCTGCCCCGCTCGAGAAGCCGAGCCTCTCTGGGCTTCCCCGCCGCCGCCGCCTCCCGCCCCAGGCCCCGCGCCGGGCCGGGCCGGTTGAGTTCGCCGGCCGGGTCCCGCGGGCTCCCAGGGACGGGGGTGATGGGCGGGGCGGGGCGGGGCGGGGCGGGGGGCTGTCTCTCTATACACACACACACACACTCACACTCACTCACACTCACACAAGATGCGCCTCCACGGCTGGACTCGCCAAGGTGGAGCCCTCCCAGCCCCCCTCGTCTCCTCGCCCGGCCTCCTTCACCTACCCGCTGCCCACCCCCAGCGCGTCGCTGCCTGCCGCTGACTGCGCACGCGCGGGACGCTCGCCCTTTGACCCCAGCCAGGGGCCGCCCTCCCCCACAACCCCTTTCAGCTGCGCCCCCCCCCTCGCCCTGTGGGTGGGCTGCCGCCTATTCCCCGGGGCCAGGGCTGGGGCACAGCCAGTGTATGGGGCGTCTCTCTCTGGGGATGTGTCCCATGGGTGGGGTGGGGTGGCGTGGTTTGGGGGGCGCTGAAGAAATCAGTCCCCTCCATCTCCTACCTCTGGAAAACGCCCAAGCCCGTGGAGAACTGCCGGCACCGCTTCGTGGGGGCCGGGACCCTCCTCCGTGTCCTCCTGTGGCCCAGTCCAAGGGGCCTGGGCCTGGCCGGGGCTGCATTGGACCCCGACCACCCTGGCGTGTGGACTCGCTAAAAATCGGCCATTAGATATTGGATTCCAGCTTCCTGGAGGTCATTTCACTAATGAGTGCACCGGAAAGAGTTTCCTAATCCATCTGTGAGGGTGGCAACTGAAAGAGAATTTGAAAGCTGACAGAATAGGCGAGGGAAGGCATAGGAGATTTCCACACCCAGCAAGGAAGACTTTCCCGAAATGGAAGCAAGAAACGAGCAAACAGAGACACCGGTAGCCCGCCCGGAAAAGAGTCTGCCCCTGAGAGAAAGCACCCTGACCAGGTTCACCCGTGGGTGGGTGGCGAGCTAGCGGCATTCAGAAGAGCGAGGCCCGCAGTCTGTGCGGAAGACACCTGAGCTCGGGTGTGTGTGGCGGCGCGATTCACAAGCAGCTCTAGACGTTAAACCAAGGAGAAGCCAGGGAGTTCCCAACGCCCCAGGTGTCCTCAGCCCACGACTGGCTGCTGTGGGAATGCGAAGCCCGGCTCCTTGTCTCAGAGCGGGGTTCCCAGGAGGATCAGGCTGAAGCTGGGACTTGGCCTCAAAGTGTCCCCTCGCATGGCCACCCCCTTCCCCTTCCTGCTCCTCTACTCCTGGTGCCCCTCCATCCAGGGGCCAGACCTTAAAGAGTCACCGCAAGAGAATCCTGGTCCCAAAGGAGCCTTCTGGGGGACCGGTGCTGAGAGAGGTTGTGGGCATGGCCCGCTGGGGCTCTGCCCGAACCAGGGCTGAGAGATGCCACCTCCCAGCTCTGGGTCCCTGCAGGAAGTGTTGGCAAGCACAGGGCCGGTCCTCCAAAGGCCCAGGTGCAGGGAGCCCAGGCCAAGCAGCCTGTGGAAGAAGCCACTTGCCGTGCCACCCCGGGAACAGGACTGCAGGCCCCGGCCCTTCCCACCTCCTCCTCCTCCTCCCCCCGCCCCCCCCACAGGGCACAGGGCTCAGAGACACCTCAGACTCTTGCTACCCAAAGTGCAAAGGGCATCAGTTGCTCCTCCAACCCCCCCGCCCAGCAGACCACGTTGTCCAGCCAGCCCCCGGGCCTCCCTGGGGTGCCCAGCACAAAAGTGCAGACACCCACCGGACCCTCAATCTCAGTTTTCGGATGTTTTTGCCACTCTAAGGACCCGCAGGCCAGCTGGGCCTTCGGGCAGGACAGAGAGCCCCGGAATCCGACGTGGAGAGCTGCGTGTACGTCCCCATCAGGAGGCGGTCCCCACCTCCGCGGCTCTCCCCTTGTGGGGAGCGGCAGCCCAGCCGGCAGCCCCAGGGCCTCAGGGAAGACACCAGGCTGGGCCCCCGCGGCACAGCGGGGGCACGTCCCCCGCACTCAAGCGACTTAGGGACGGCTGCTGGAGACTGCTGCGGCCACCCTGCTGCCGGGTTCCTGGAGGGCTTCCTGGAA
Source organism: Microcebus murinus (assembly GCF_040939455.1). Taxonomy (NCBI): domain Eukaryota; kingdom Metazoa; phylum Chordata; class Mammalia; order Primates; family Cheirogaleidae; genus Microcebus; species Microcebus murinus. Next base: position 17,118,850 of record NC_134131.1, read on the forward strand.
GCAGCGTCCACACCAAGCCCTTGGAAGGCCCAGGCGACGGAGGAGCCGGTCAGGCAGGGGCCGAGGACGGTGAGAGGCCGGGCGGGCGGGAAGGACCATGTCAGGCAGGGGCAGAGGACGGTGACAGGCCGGGCGGGGAGGAGCCGGACAGGCGGGGGCCCAGGACAGTGACGGGCCTGGCCGGGGAGGAGTGCGTCAGGCAGGGGCAGAGGAGACGGGCTGGGTAAGGGTTAGGGTTACAGTTAGGGCACAATTCACAATCGCAAAGACGTGGAAGCGACCCGAGTGCCCATCCATCCAGGAGTGCATGAATAAAATGTGGCGCGTGGACACCACGGAGTGCCATTCGGCTGTGAGGAGCAGCGGTGAGAGGGCGCCTCTCGTGTTCTCCTGGCCAGAGCTGGGACCCGTTCCAGTAAGCCAGGTATCCCAAGAATGGACACACGAGCACCACGTGAGCGCGCTCACCAGCAAATTGGTACGAACGGATGGACGCCTAAGTGGACAGAGAGGAATCACCTTCATCGGGTGGGTGTCGGGCGGGTGGGGGGAGGGGAGGGGCATACACATCCATTAGGCATGGGGTGGGTGCGCACCGACTGGGGGATGGGCGCACTTGAAGCTCTGACCCGAGGGGGGAGGCTTGGAGAGGGCAAGGCACCCGACCTTAACATTGGTACCCCCACAATACGCTGGAACAACATGAGAGGTATATGAATAAGAACACAGGGGGGGCCGGGCGCGGTGGCTCACGCCTGTAATCCTAGCTCTCTGGGAGGCCGAGGCGGGCGGATTGCTCCAGGTCAGGAGTTCGAAACCAGCCTGAGCAAGAGCGAGACCCCGTCTCTACTAAAAATAGAAAGAAATTAATTGGCCAACTAATATATATAGAAAAACACAGCCGGGCGTGGTGGTGCATGCCTGTAGTCCCAACTACTCGGGAGGCTGAGGCAGCAGGATTGCTTGAGCCCGGAGATTGAGGTTGCTGTGAGCTAGGCTGACGCCATGGCACTCACTCTAGCCTGGGCAGCAAAACGAGACTCTGTCTCAAAAAAAAAAAAAAAAAAAAGAACACAGGGGGGAGGGGGGCACGGGCAACACATGTCACCTGAATACTTGTACTCCCATCATCTGCTTGAAGAGAGAGAGAAAAGAAAATGCAATCATAGAGGTAAGAGACACTTTTTAAAAATAATGAATCCGAAGAGAAAAGTAAAAGGAGGCCTGTGGAGCAGGTCTGGGTGTGACTCCGGATCCCCCAACATCAGGTGCCACCACCAAAGATTCCTGCGTGTAGCCCATAGAACCCCAAAAGCAACGGGACGAGTTCTGGTCACATACTCCCTCAAAATGACATCCTGGCCTTCTTCTGGAACTCCCTCCCCTCTCAGACTCTCAAGGTTTCCTCCAGCGTGTCGGTTCCCACAGAGCAGACCTTTGGTCTGAGACCTGACAGTCCAGATGCCACGCATGCTGCCGCGTGGCGGCGGTGTCGCGGCTTGGGACAAGAGGCGGCCCCACGGTGCGGGCTGGGGCGCCAGGCACCGCGGGCGGGCGCTGAGGGTGGGGGTGACCCCCACCCCGGGCCGCCGCCACGCTCCCAGAAAGGGGACAGAACAAGAGGCAAAAAAAAAAAAAAAAAAAAAAAAAAAGCAGCAGCCTGTGGCACCCGGTATTCCCAGGCGGTCTCCCATCCAAGTACTAACCAGGCCCGACCCTGCTTAGCTTCCGAGACCAGACGAGATCGGGGGCGTTCAGGGTGGTGTGGCCCTAGACGGCGGCGGAGGGCGCCCCTGCCCCGCTCGAGAAGCCGAGCCTCTCTGGGCTTCCCCGCCGCCGCCGCCTCCCGCCCCAGGCCCCGCGCCGGGCCGGGCCGGTTGAGTTCGCCGGCCGGGTCCCGCGGGCTCCCAGGGACGGGGGTGATGGGCGGGGCGGGGCGGGGCGGGGCGGGGGGCTGTCTCTCTATACACACACACACACACTCACACTCACTCACACTCACACAAGATGCGCCTCCACGGCTGGACTCGCCAAGGTGGAGCCCTCCCAGCCCCCCTCGTCTCCTCGCCCGGCCTCCTTCACCTACCCGCTGCCCACCCCCAGCGCGTCGCTGCCTGCCGCTGACTGCGCACGCGCGGGACGCTCGCCCTTTGACCCCAGCCAGGGGCCGCCCTCCCCCACAACCCCTTTCAGCTGCGCCCCCCCCCTCGCCCTGTGGGTGGGCTGCCGCCTATTCCCCGGGGCCAGGGCTGGGGCACAGCCAGTGTATGGGGCGTCTCTCTCTGGGGATGTGTCCCATGGGTGGGGTGGGGTGGCGTGGTTTGGGGGGCGCTGAAGAAATCAGTCCCCTCCATCTCCTACCTCTGGAAAACGCCCAAGCCCGTGGAGAACTGCCGGCACCGCTTCGTGGGGGCCGGGACCCTCCTCCGTGTCCTCCTGTGGCCCAGTCCAAGGGGCCTGGGCCTGGCCGGGGCTGCATTGGACCCCGACCACCCTGGCGTGTGGACTCGCTAAAAATCGGCCATTAGATATTGGATTCCAGCTTCCTGGAGGTCATTTCACTAATGAGTGCACCGGAAAGAGTTTCCTAATCCATCTGTGAGGGTGGCAACTGAAAGAGAATTTGAAAGCTGACAGAATAGGCGAGGGAAGGCATAGGAGATTTCCACACCCAGCAAGGAAGACTTTCCCGAAATGGAAGCAAGAAACGAGCAAACAGAGACACCGGTAGCCCGCCCGGAAAAGAGTCTGCCCCTGAGAGAAAGCACCCTGACCAGGTTCACCCGTGGGTGGGTGGCGAGCTAGCGGCATTCAGAAGAGCGAGGCCCGCAGTCTGTGCGGAAGACACCTGAGCTCGGGTGTGTGTGGCGGCGCGATTCACAAGCAGCTCTAGACGTTAAACCAAGGAGAAGCCAGGGAGTTCCCAACGCCCCAGGTGTCCTCAGCCCACGACTGGCTGCTGTGGGAATGCGAAGCCCGGCTCCTTGTCTCAGAGCGGGGTTCCCAGGAGGATCAGGCTGAAGCTGGGACTTGGCCTCAAAGTGTCCCCTCGCATGGCCACCCCCTTCCCCTTCCTGCTCCTCTACTCCTGGTGCCCCTCCATCCAGGGGCCAGACCTTAAAGAGTCACCGCAAGAGAATCCTGGTCCCAAAGGAGCCTTCTGGGGGACCGGTGCTGAGAGAGGTTGTGGGCATGGCCCGCTGGGGCTCTGCCCGAACCAGGGCTGAGAGATGCCACCTCCCAGCTCTGGGTCCCTGCAGGAAGTGTTGGCAAGCACAGGGCCGGTCCTCCAAAGGCCCAGGTGCAGGGAGCCCAGGCCAAGCAGCCTGTGGAAGAAGCCACTTGCCGTGCCACCCCGGGAACAGGACTGCAGGCCCCGGCCCTTCCCACCTCCTCCTCCTCCTCCCCCCGCCCCCCCCACAGGGCACAGGGCTCAGAGACACCTCAGACTCTTGCTACCCAAAGTGCAAAGGGCATCAGTTGCTCCTCCAACCCCCCCGCCCAGCAGACCACGTTGTCCAGCCAGCCCCCGGGCCTCCCTGGGGTGCCCAGCACAAAAGTGCAGACACCCACCGGACCCTCAATCTCAGTTTTCGGATGTTTTTGCCACTCTAAGGACCCGCAGGCCAGCTGGGCCTTCGGGCAGGACAGAGAGCCCCGGAATCCGACGTGGAGAGCTGCGTGTACGTCCCCATCAGGAGGCGGTCCCCACCTCCGCGGCTCTCCCCTTGTGGGGAGCGGCAGCCCAGCCGGCAGCCCCAGGGCCTCAGGGAAGACACCAGGCTGGGCCCCCGCGGCACAGCGGGGGCACGTCCCCCGCACTCAAGCGACTTAGGGACGGCTGCTGGAGACTGCTGCGGCCACCCTGCTGCCGGGTTCCTGGAGGGCTTCCTGGAAGCAGCGTCCACACCAAGCCCTTGGAAGGCCCAGGCGACGGAGGAGCCGGTCAGGCAGGGGCCGAGGACGGTGAGAGGCCGGGCGGGCGGGAAGGACCATGTCAGGCAGGGGCAGAGGACGGTGACAGGCCGGGCGGGGAGGAGCCGGACAGGCGGGGGCCCAGGACAGTGACGGGCCTGGCCGGGGAGGAGTGCGTCAGGCAGGGGCAGAGGAGACGGGCTGGGTAAGGGTTAGGGTTACAGTTAGGGCACAATTCACAATCGCAAAGACGTGGAAGCGACCCGAGTGCCCATCCATCCAGGAGTGCATGAATAAAATGTGGCGCGTGGACACCACGGAGTGCCATTCGGCTGTGAGGAGCAGCGGTGAGAGGGCGCCTCTCGTGTTCTCCTGGCCAGAGCTGGGACCCGTTCCAGTAAGCCAGGTATCCCAAGAATGGACACACGAGCACCACGTGAGCGCGCTCACCAGCAAATTGGTACGAACGGATGGACGCCTAAGTGGACAGAGAGGAATCACCTTCATCGGGTGGGTGTCGGGCGGGTGGGGGGAGGGGAGGGGCATACACATCCATTAGGCATGGGGTGGGTGCGCACCGACTGGGGGATGGGCACACTTGAAGCTCTGACCCGAGGGGGGAGGCTTGGAGAGGGCAAGGCACCCGACCTTAACATTGGTACCCCCACAATACGCTGGAACAACATGAGAGGTATATGAATAAGAACACAGGGGGGGCCGGGCGCGGTGGCTCACGCCTGTAATCCTAGCTCTCTGGGAGGCCGAGGCGGGCGGATTGCTCCAGGTCAGGAGTTCGAAACCAGCCTGAGCAAGAGCGAGACCCCGTCTCTACTAAAAATAGAAAGAAATTAATTGGCCAACTAATATATATAGAAAAACACAGCCGGGCGTGGTGGTGCATGCCTGTAGTCCCAACTACTCGGGAGGCTGAGGCAGCAGGATTGCTTGAGCCCGGAGATTGAGGTTGCTGTGAGCTAGGCTGACGCCATGGCACTCACTCTAGCCTGGGCAGCAAAACGAGACTCTGTCTCAAAAAAAAAAAAAAAAAAAAGAACACAGGGGGGAGGGGGGCACGGGCAACACATGTCACCTGAATACTTGTACTCCCATCATCTGCTTGAAGAGAGAGAGAAAAGAAAATGCAATCATAGAGGTAAGAGACACTTTTTAAAAATAATGAATCCGAAGAGAAAAGTAAAAGGAGGCCTGTGGAGCAGGTCTGGGTGTGACTCCGGATCCCCCAACATCAGGTGCCACCACCAAAGATTCCTGCGTGTAGCCCATAGAACCCCAAAAGCAACGGGACGAGTTCTGGTCACATACTCCCTCAAAATGACATCCTGGCCTTCTTCTGGAACTCCCTCCCCTCTCAGACTCTCAAGGTTTCCTCCAGCGTGTCGGTTCCCACAGAGCAGACCTTTGGTCTGAGACCTGACAGTCCAGATGCCACGCATGCTGCCGCGTGGCGGCGGTGTCGCGGCTTGGGACAAGAGGAGGCCCCACGGTGCGGGCTGGGGCGCCAGGCACCGCGGGCGGGCGCTGAGGGTGGGGGTGACCCCCACCGCGGGCCGCCGCCACGCTCCCAGAAAGGGGACAGAACAAGAGGCAAAAAAAAAAAAAAAAAAAAAAAAAAAAGCAGCAGCCTGTGGCACCCGGTATTCCCAGGCGGTCTCCCATCCAAGTACTAACCAGGCCCGACCCTGCTTAGCTTCCGAGACCAGACGAGATCGGGGGCGTTCAGGGTGGTGTGGCCCTAGACGGCGGCGGAGGGCGCCCCTGCCCCGCTCGAGAAGCCGAGCCTCTCTGGGCTTCCCCGCCGCCGCCGCCTCCCGCCCCAGGCCCCGCGCCGGGCCGGGCCGGTTGAGTTCGCCGGCCGGGTCCCGCGGGCTCCCAGGGACGGGGGTGATGGGCGGGGCGGGGCGGGGCGGGGCGGGGGGCTGTCTCTCTATACACACACACACACACTCACACTCACTCACACTCACACAAGATGCGCCTCCACGGCTGGACTCGCCAAGGTGGAGCCCTCCCAGCCCCCCTCGTCTCCTCGCCCGGCCTCCTTCACCTACCCGCTGCCCACCCCCAGCGCGTCGCTGCCTGCCGCTGACTGCGCACGTGCGGGACGCTCGCCCTTTGACCCCAGCCAGGGGCCGCCCTCCCCCACAACCCCTTTCAGCTGCACCCCCCCCCTCGCCCTGTGGGTGGGCTGCCGCCTATTCCCCGGGGCCAGGGCTGGGGCACAGCCAGTGTATGGGGCGTCTCTCTCTGGGGATGTGTCCCATGGGTGGGGTGGGGTGGCGTGGTTTGGGGGGCGCTGAAGAAATCAGTCCCCTCCATCTCCTACCTCTGGAAAACGCCCAAGCCCGTGGAGAACTGCCGGCACCGCTTCGTGGGGGCCGGGACCCTCCTCCGTGTCCTCCTGTGGCCCAGTCCAAGGGGCCTGGGCCTGGCCGGGGCTGCATTGGACCCCGACCACCCTGGCGTGTGGACTCGCTAAAAATCGGCCATTAGATATTGGATTCCAGCTTCCTGGAGGTCATTTCACTAATGAGTGCACCGGAAAGAGTTTCCTAATCCATCTGTGAGGGTGGCAACTGAAAGAGAATTTGAAAGCTGACAGAATAGGCGAGGGAAGGCATAGGAGATTTCCACACCCAGCAAGGAAGACTTTCCCGAAATGGAAGCAAGAAACGAGCAAACAGAGACACCGGTAGCCCGCCCGGAAAAGAGTCTGCCCCCGAGAGAAAGTACCCTGACCAGGTTCACCCATGGGTGGGTGGGTGGCGAGCTAGCGGCATTCAGAAGAGCGAGGCCCGCAGTCTGTGCGGAAGACACCTGAGCTCGGGTGTGTGTGGCGGCGCGATTCACAAGCAGCTCTAGACGTTAAACCAAGGAGAAGCCAGGGAGTTCCCAACGCCCCAGGTGTCCTCAGCCCACGACTGGCTGCTGTGGGAATGCGAAGCCCGGCTCCTTGTCTCAGAGCGGGGTTCCCAGGAGGATCAGGCTGAAGCTGGGACTTGGCCTCAAAGTGTCCCCTCGCATGGCCACCCCCTTCCCCTTCCTGCTCCTCTACTCCTGGTGCCCCTCCATCCAGGGGCCAGACCTTAAAGAGTCACCGCAAGAGAATCCTGGTCCCAAAGGAGCCTTCTGGGGGACCGGTGCTGAGAGAGGTTGTGGGCATGGCCCGCTGGGGCTCTGCCCGAACCAGGGCTGAGAGATGCCACCTCCCAGCTCTGGGTCCCTGCAGGAAGTGTTGGCAAGCACAGGGCCGGTCCTCCAAAGGCCCAGGTGCAGGGAGCCCAGGCCAAGCAGCCTGTGGAAGAAGCCACTTGCCGTGCCACCCCGGGAACAGGACTGCAGGCCCCGGCCCTTCCCACCTCCTCCTCCTCCTCCCCCCGCCCCCCCCACAGGGCACAGGGCTCAGAGACACCTCAGACTCTTGCTACCCAAAGTGCAAAGGGCATCAGTTGCTCCTCCAACCCCCCCGCCCAGCAGACCACGTTGTCCAGCCAGCCCCCGGGCCTCCCTGGGGTGCCCAGCACAAAAGTGCAGACACCCACCGGACCCTCAATCTCAGTTTTCGGATGTTTTTGCCACTCTAAGGACCCGCAGGCCAGCTGGGCCTTCGGGCAGGACAGAGAGCCCCGGAATCCGACGTGGAGAGCTGCGTGTACGTCCCCATCAGGAGGCGGTCCCCACCTCCGCGGCTCTCCCCTTGTGGGGAGCGGCAGCCCAGCCGGCAGCCCCAGGGCCTCAGGGAAGACACCAGGCTGGGCCCCCGCGGCACAGCGGGGGCACGTCCCCCGCACTCAAGCGACTTAGGGACGGCTGCTGGAGACTGCTGCGGCCACCCTGCTGCCGGGTTCCTGGAGGGCTTCCTGGAAGCAGCGTCCACACCAAGCCCTTGGAAGGCCCAGGCGACGGAGGAGCCGGTCAGGCAGGGGCCGAGGACGGTGAGAGGCCGGGCGGGCGGGAAGGACCATGTCAGGCAGGGGCAGAGGACGGTGACAGGCCGGGCGGGGAGGAGCCGGACAGGCGGGGGCCCAGGACAGTGACGGGCCTGGCCGGGGAGGAGTGCGTCAGGCAGGGGCAGAGGAGACGGGCTGGGTAAGGGTTAGGGTTACAGTTAGGGCACAATTCACAATCGCAAAGACGTGGAAGCGACCCGAGTGCCCATCCATCCAGGAGTGCATGAATAAAATGTGGCGCGTGGACACCACGGAGTGCCATTCGGCTGTGAGGAGCAGCGGTGAGAGGGCGCCTCTCGTGTTCTCCTGGCCAGAGCTGGGACCCGTTCCAGTAAGCCAGGTATCCCAAGAATGGACACACGAGCACCACGTGAGCGCGCTCACCAGCAAATTGGTACGAACGGATGGACGCCTAAGTGGACAGAGAGGAATCACCTTCATCGGGTGGGTGTCGGGCGGGTGGGGGGAGGGGAGGGGCATACACATCCATTAGGCATGGGGTGGGTGCGCACCGACTGGGGGATGGGCGCACTTGAAGCTCTGACCCGAGGGGGGAGGCTTGGAGAGGGCAAGGCACCCGACCTTAACATTGGTACCCCCACAATACGCTGGAACAACATGAGAGGTATATGAATAAGAACACAGGGGGGGCCGGGCGCGGTGGCTCACGCCTGTAATCCTAGCTCTCTGGGAGGCCGAGGCGGGCGGATTGCTCCAGGTCAGGAGTTCGAAACCAGCCTGAGCAAGAGCGAGACCCCGTCTCTACTAAAAATAGAAAGAAATTAATTGGCCAACTAATATATATAGAAAAACACAGCCGGGCGTGGTGGTGCATGCCTGTAGTCCCAACTACTCGGGAGGCTGAGGCAGCAGGATTGCTTGAGCCCGGAGATTGAGGTTGCTGTGAGCTAGGCTGACGCCATGGCACTCACTCTAGCCTGGGCAGCAAAACGAGACTCTGTCTCAAAAAAAAAAAAAAAAAAAGAACACAGGGGGGAGGGGGGCACGGGCAACACATGTCACCTGAATACTTGTACTCCCATCATCTGCTTGAAGAGAGAGAGAAAAGAAAATGCAATCATAGAGGTAAGAGACACTTTTTAAAAATAATGAATCCGAAGAGAAAAGTAAAAGGAGGCCTGTGGAGCAGGTCTGGGTGTGACTCCGGATCCCCCAACATCAGGTGCCACCACCAAAGATTCCTGCGTGTAGCCCATAGAACCCCAAAAGCAACGGGACGAGTTCTGGTCACATACTCCCTCAAAATGACATCCTGGCCTTCTTCTGGAACTCCCTCCCCTCTCAGACTCTCAAGGTTTCCTCCAGCGTGTCGGTTCCCACAGAGCAGACCTTTGGTCTGAGACCTGACAGTCCAGATGCCACGCATGCTGCCGCGTGGCGGCGGTGTCGCGGCTTGGGACAAGAGGAGGCCCCACGGTGCGGGCTGGGGCGCCAGGCACCGCGGGCGGGCGCTGAGGGTGGGGGTGACCCCCACCCCGGGCCGCCGCCACGCTCCCAGAAAGGGGACAGAACAAGAGGCAAAAAAAAAAAAAAAAAAAAAAAAAAAAGCAGCAGCCTGTGGCACCCGGTATTCCCAGGCGGTCTCCCATCCAAGTACTAACCAGGCCCGACCCTGCTTAGCTTCCGAGACCAGACGAGATCGGGGGCGTTCAGGGTGGTGTGGCCCTAGACGGCGGCGGAGGGCGCCCCTGCCCCGCTCGAGAAGCCGAGCCTCTCTGGGCTTCCCCGCCGCCGCCGCCTCCCGCCCCAGGCCCCGCGCCGGGCCGGGCCGGTTGAGTTCGCCGGCCGGGTCCCGCGGGCTCCCAGGGACGGGGGTGATGGGCGGGGCGGGGCGGGGCGGGGCGGGGGGCTGTCTCTCTATACACACACACACACACTCACACTCACTCACACTCACACAAGATGCGCCTCCACGGCTGGACTCGCCAAGGTGGAGCCCTCCCAGCCCCCCTCGTCTCCTCGCCCGGCCTCCTTCACCTACCCGCTGCCCACCCCCAGCGCGTCGCTGCCTGCCGCTGACTGCGCACGCGCGGGACGCTCGCCCTTTGACCCCAGCCAGGGGCCGCCCTCCCCCACAACCCCTTTCAGCTGCGCCCCCCCCCTCGCCCTGTGGGTGGGCTGCCGCCTATTCCCCGGGGCCAGGGCTGGGGCACAGCCAGTGTATGGGGCGTCTCTCTCTGGGGATGTGTCCCATGGGTGGGGTGGGGTGGCGTGGTTTGGGGGGCGCTGAAGAAATCAGTCCCCTCCATCTCCTACCTCTGGAAAACGCCCAAGCCCGTGGAGAACTGCCGGCACCGCTTCGTGGGGGCCGGGACCCTCCTCCGTGTCCTCCTGTGGCCCAGTCCAAGGGGCCTGGGCCTGGCCGGGGCTGCATTGGACCCCGACCACCCTGGCGTGTGGACTCGCTAAAAATCGGCCATTAGATATTGGATTCCAGCTTCCTGGAGGTCATTTCACTAATGAGTGCACCGGAAAGAGTTTCCTAATCCATCTGTGAGGGTGGCAACTGAAAGAGAATTTGAAAGCTGACAGAATAGGCGAGGGAAGGCATAGGAGATTTCCACACCCAGCAAGGAAGACTTTCCCGAAATGGAAGCAAGAAACGAGCAAACAGAGACACCGGTAGCCCGCCCGGAAAAGAGTCTGCCCCTGAGAGAAAGCACCCTGACCAGGTTCACCCGTGGGTGGGTGGCGAGCTAGCGGCATTCAGAAGAGCGAGGCCCGCAGTCTGTGCGGAAGACACCTGAGCTCGGGTGTGTGTGGCGGCGCGATTCACAAGCAGCTCTAGACGTTAAACCAAGGAGAAGCCAGGGAGTTCCCAACGCCCCAGGTGTCCTCAGCCCACGACTGGCTGCTGTGGGAATGCGAAGCCCGGCTCCTTGTCTCAGAGCGGGGTTCCCAGGAGGATCAGGCTGAAGCTGGGACTTGGCCTCAAAGTGTCCCCTCGCATGGCCACCCCCTTCCCCTTCCTGCTCCTCTACTCCTGGTGCCCCTCCATCCAGGGGCCAGACCTTAAAGAGTCACCGCAAGAGAATCCTGGTCCCAAAGGAGCCTTCTGGGGGACCGGTGCTGAGAGAGGTTGTGGGCATGGCCCGCTGGGGCTCTGCCCGAACCAGGGCTGAGAGATGCCACCTCCCAGCTCTGGGTCCCTGCAGGAAGTGTTGGCAAGCACAGGGCCGGTCCTCCAAAGGCCCAGGTGCAGGGAGCCCAGGCCAAGCAGCCTGTGGAAGAAGCCACTTGCCGTGCCACCCCGGGAACAGGACTGCAGGCCCCGGCCCTTCCCACCTCCTCCTCCTCCTCCCCCCGCCCCCCCCACAGGGCACAGGGCTCAGAGACACCTCAGACTCTTGCTACCCAAAGTGCAAAGGGCATCAGTTGCTCCTCCAACCCCCCCGCCCAGCAGACCACGTTGTCCAGCCAGCCCCCGGGCCTCCCTGGGGTGCCCAGCACAAAAGTGCAGACACCCACCGGACCCTCAATCTCAGTTTTCGGATGTTTTTGCCACTCTAAGGACCCGCAGGCCAGCTGGGCCTTCGGGCAGGACAGAGAGCCCCGGAATCCGACGTGGAGAGCTGCGTGTACGTCCCCATCAGGAGGCGGTCCCCACCTCCGCGGCTCTCCCCTTGTGGGGAGCGGCAGCCCAGCCGGCAGCCCCAGGGCCTCAGGGAAGACACCAGGCTGGGCCCCCGCGGCACAGCGGGGGCACGTCCCCCGCACTCAAGCGACTTAGGGACGGCTGCTGGAGACTGCTGCGGCCACCCTGCTGCCGGGTTCCTGGAGGGCTTCCTGGAAGCAGCGTCCACACCAAGCCCTTGGAAGGCCCAGGCGACGGAGGAGCCGGTCAGGCAGGGGCCGAGGACGGTGAGAGGCCGGGCGGGCGGGAAGGACCATGTCAGGCAGGGGCAGAGGACGGTGACAGGCCGGGCGGGGAGGAGCCGGACAGGCGGGGGCCCAGGACAGTGACGGGCCTGGCCGGGGAGGAGTGCGTCAGGCAGGGGCAGAGGAGACGGGCTGGGTAAGGGTTAGGGTTACAGTTAGGGCACAATTCACAATCGCAAAGACGTGGAAGCGACCCGAGTGCCCATCCATCCAGGAGTGCATGAATAAAATGTGGCGCGTGGACACCACGGAGTGCCATTCGGCTGTGAGGAGCAGCGGTGAGAGGGCGCCTCTCGTGTTCTCCTGGCCAGAGCTGGGACCCGTTCCAGTAAGCCAGGTATCCCAAGAATGGACACACGAGCACCACGTGAGCGCGCTCACCAGCAAATTGGTACGAACGGATGGACGCCTAAGTGGACAGAGAGGAATCACCTTCATCGGGTGGGTGTCGGGCGGGTGGGGGGAGGGGAGGGGCATACACATCCATTAGGCATGGGGTGGGTGCGCACCGACTGGGGGATGGGCGCACTTGAAGCTCTGACCCGAGGGGGGAGGCTTGGAGAGGGCAAGGCACCCGACCTTAACATTGGTACCCCCACAATACGCTGGAACAACATGAGAGGTATATGAATAAGAACACAGGGGGGGCCGGGCGCGGTGGCTCACGCCTGTAATCCTAGCTCTCTGGGAGGCCGAGGCGGGCGGATTGCTCCAGGTCAGGAGTTCGAAACCAGCCTGAGCAAGAGCGAGACCCCGTCTCTACTAAAAATAGAAAGAAATTAATTGGCCAACTAATATATATAGAAAAACACAGCCGGGCGTGGTGGTGCATGCCTGTAGTCCCAACTACTCGGGAGGCTGAGGCAGCAGGATTGCTTGAGCCCGGAGATTGAGGTTGCTGTGAGCTAGGCTGACGCCATGGCACTCACTCTAGCCTGGGCAGCAAAACGAGACTCTGTCTCAAAAAAAAAAAAAAAAAAAAGAACACAGGGGGGAGGGGGGCACGGGCAACACATGTCACCTGAATACTTGTACTCCCATCATCTGCTTGAAGAGAGAGAGAAAAGAAAATGCAATCATAGAGGTAAGAGACACTTTTTAAAAATAATGAATCCGAAGAGAAAAGTAAAAGGAGGCCTGTGGAGCAGGTCTGGGTGTGACTCCGGATCCCCCAACATCAGGTGCCACCACCAAAGATTCCTGCGTGTAGCCCATAGAACCCCAAAAGCAACGGGACGAGTTCTGGTCACATACTCCCTCAAAATGACATCCTGGCCTTCTTCTGGAACTCCCTCCCCTCTCAGACTCTCAAGGTTTCCTCCAGCGTGTCGGTTCCCACAGAGCAGACCTTTGGTCTGAGACCTGACAGTCCAGATGCCACGCATGCTGCCGCGTGGCGGCGGTGTCGCGGCTTGGGACAAGAGGAGGCCCCACGGTGCGGGCTGGGGCGCCAGGCACCGCGGGCGGGCGCTGAGGGTGGGGGTGACCCCCACCCCGGGCCGCCGCCACGCTCCCAGAAAGGGGACAGAACAAGAGGCAAAAAAAAAAAAAAAAAAAAAAAAAAAGCAGCAGCCTGTGGCACCCGGTATTCCCAGGCGGTCTCCCATCCAAGTACTAACCAGGCCCGACCCTGCTTAGCTTCCGAGACCAGACGAGATCGGGGGCGTTCAGGGTGGTGTGGCCCTAGACGGCGGCGGAGGGCGCCCCTGCCCCGCTCGAGAAGCCGAGCCTCTCTGGGCTTCCCCGCCGCCGCCGCCTCCCGCCCCAGGCCCCGCGCCGGGCCGGGCCGGTTGAGTTCGCCGGCCGGGTCCCGCGGGCTCCCAGGGACGGGGGTGATGGGCGGGGCGGGGCGGGGCGGGGCGGGGGGCTGTCTCTCTATACACACACACACACACTCACACTCACTCACACTCACACAAGATGCGCCTCCACGGCTGGACTCGCCAAGGTGGAGCCCTCCCAGCCCCCCTCGTCTCCTCGCCCGGCCTCCTTCACCTACCCGCTGCCCACCCCCAGCGCGTCGCTGCCTGCCGCTGACTGCGCACGCGCGGGACGCTCGCCCTTTGACCCCAGCCAGGGGCCGCCCTCCCCCACAACCCCTTTCAGCTGCGCCCCCCCCCTCGCCCTGTGGGTGGGCTGCCGCCTATTCCCCGGGGCCAGGGCTGGGGCACAGCCAGTGTATGGGGCGTCTCTCTCTGGGGATGTGTCCCATGGGTGGGGTGGGGTGGCGTGGTTTGGGGGGCGCTGAAGAAATCAGTCCCCTCCATCTCCTACCTCTGGAAAACGCCCAAGCCCGTGGAGAACTGCCGGCACCGCTTCGTGGGGGCCGGGACCCTCCTCCGTGTCCTCCTGTGGCCCAGTCCAAGGGGCCTGGGCCTGGCCGGGGCTGCATTGGACCCCGACCACCCTGGCGTGTGGACTCGCTAAAAATCGGCCATTAGATATTGGATTCCAGCTTCCTGGAGGTCATTTCACTAATGAGTGCACCGGAAAGAGTTTCCTAATCCATCTGTGAGGGTGGCAACTGAAAGAGAATTTGAAAGCTGACAGAATAGGCGAGGGAAGGCATAGGAGATTTCCACACCCAGCAAGGAAGACTTTCCCGAAATGGAAGCAAGAAACGAGCAAACAGAGACACCGGTAGCCCGCCCGGAAAAGAGTCTGCCCCTGAGAGAAAGCACCCTGACCAGGTTCACCCGTGGGTGGGTGGCGAGCTAGCGGCATTCAGAAGAGCGAGGCCCGCAGTCTGTGCGGAAGACACCTGAGCTCGGGTGTGTGTGGCGGCGCGATTCACAAGCAGCTCTAGACGTTAAACCAAGGAGAAGCCAGGGAGTTCCCAACGCCCCAGGTGTCCTCAGCCCACGACTGGCTGCTGTGGGAATGCGAAGCCCGGCTCCTTGTCTCAGAGCGGGGTTCCCAGGAGGATCAGGCTGAAGCTGGGACTTGGCCTCAAAGTGTCCCCTCGCATGGCCACCCCCTTCCCCTTCCTGCTCCTCTACTCCTGGTGCCCCTCCATCCAGGGGCCAGACCTTAAAGAGTCACCGCAAGAGAATCCTGGTCCCAAAGGAGCCTTCTGGGGGACCGGTGCTGAGAGAGGTTGTGGGCATGGCCCGCTGGGGCTCTGCCCGAACCAGGGCTGAGAGATGCCACCTCCCAGCTCTGGGTCCCTGCAGGAAGTGTTGGCAAGCACAGGGCCGGTCCTCCAAAGGCCCAGGTGCAGGGAGCCCAGGCCAAGCAGCCTGTGGAAGAAGCCACTTGCCGTGCCACCCCGGGAACAGGACTGCAGGCCCCGGCCCTTCCCACCTCCTCCTCCTCCTCCCCCCGCCCCCCCCACAGGGCACAGGGCTCAGAGACACCTCAGACTCTTGCTACCCAAAGTGCAAAGGGCATCAGTTGCTCCTCCAACCCCCCCGCCCAGCAGACCACGTTGTCCAGCCAGCCCCCGGGCCTCCCTGGGGTGCCCAGCACAAAAGTGCAGACACCCACCGGACCCTCAATCTCAGTTTTCGGATGTTTTTGCCACTCTAAGGACCCGCAGGCCAGCTGGGCCTTCGGGCAGGACAGAGAGCCCCGGAATCCGACGTGGAGAGCTGCGTGTACGTCCCCATCAGGAGGCGGTCCCCACCTCCGCGGCTCTCCCCTTGTGGGGAGCGGCAGCCCAGCCGGCAGCCCCAGGGCCTCAGGGAAGACACCAGGCTGGGCCCCCGCGGCACAGCGGGGGCACGTCCCCCGCACTCAAGCGACTTAGGGACGGCTGCTGGAGACTGCTGCGGCCACCCTGCTGCCGGGTTCCTGGAGGGCTTCCTGGAAGCAGCGTCCACACCAAGCCCTTGGAAGGCCCAGGCGACGGAGGAGCCGGTCAGGCAGGGGCCGAGGACGGTGAGAGGCCGGGCGGGCGGGAAGGACCATGTCAGGCAGGGGCAGAGGACGGTGACAGGCCGGGCGGGGAGGAGCCGGACAGGCGGGGGCCCAGGACAGTGACGGGCCTGGCCGGGGAGGAGTGCGTCAGGCAGGGGCAGAGGAGACGGGCTGGGTAAGGGTTAGGGTTACAGTTAGGGCACAATTCACAATCGCAAAGACGTGGAAGCGACCCGAGTGCCCATCCATCCAGGAGTGCATGAATAAAATGTGGCGCGTGGACACCACGGAGTGCCATTCGGCTGTGAGGAGCAGCGGTGAGAGGGCGCCTCTCGTGTTCTCCTGGCCAGAGCTGGGACCCGTTCCAGTAAGCCAGGTATCCCAAGAATGGACACACGAGCACCACGTGAGCGCGCTCACCAGCAAATTGGTACGAACGGATGGACGCCTAAGTGGACAGAGAGGAATCACCTTCATCGGGTGGGTGTCGGGCGGGTGGGGGGAGGGGAGGGGCATACACATCCATTAGGCATGGGGTGGGTGCGCACCGACTGGGGGATGGGCGCACTTGAAGCTCTGACCCGAGGGGGGAGGCTTGGAGAGGGCAAGGCACCCGACCTTAACATTGGTACCCCCACAATACGCTGGAACAACATGAGAGGTATATGAATAAGAACACAGGGGGGGCCGGGCGCGGTGGCTCACGCCTGTAATCCTAGCTCTCTGGGAGGCCGAGGCGGGCGGATTGCTCCAGGTCAGGAGTTCGAAACCAGCCTGAGCAAGAGCGAGACCCCGTCTCTACTAAAAATAGAAAGAAATTAATTGGCCAACTAATATATATAGAAAAACACAGCCGGGCGTGGTGGTGCATGCCTGTAGTCCCAACTACTCGGGAGGCTGAGGCAGCAGGATTGCTTGAGCCCGGAGATTGAGGTTGCTGTGAGCTAGGCTGACGCCATGGCACTCACTCTAGCCTGGGCAGCAAAACGAGACTCTGTCTCAAAAAAAAAAAAAAAAAAAAGAACACAGGGGGGAGGGGGGCACGGGCAACACATGTCACCTGAATACTTGTACTCCCATCATCTGCTTGAAGAGAGAGAGAAAAGAAAATGCAATCATAGAGGTAAGAGACACTTTTTAAAAATAATGAATCCGAAGAGAAAAGTAAAAGGAGGCCTGTGGAGCAGGTCTGGGTGTGACTCCGGATCCCCCAACATCAGGTGCCACCACCAAAGATTCCTGCGTGTAGCCCATAGAACCCCAAAAGCAACGGGACGAGTTCTGGTCACATACTCCCTCAAAATGACATCCTGGCCTTCTTCTGGAACTCCCTCCCCTCTCAGACTCTCAAGGTTTCCTCCAGCGTGTCGGTTCCCACAGAGCAGACCTTTGGTCTGAGACCTGACAGTCCAGATGCCACGCATGCTGCCGCGTGGCGGCGGTGTCGCGGCTTGGGACAAGAGGAGGCCCCACGGTGCGGGCTGGGGCGCCAGGCACCGCGGGCGGGCGCTGAGGGTGGGGGTGACCCCCACCCCGGGCCGCCGCCACGCTCCCAGAAAGGGGACAGAACAAGAGGCAAAAAAAAAAAAAAAAAAAAAAAAAAAAGCAGCAGCCTGTGGCACCCGGTATTCCCAGGCGGTCTCCCATCCAAGTACTAACCAGGCCCGACCCTGCTTAGCTTCCGAGACCAGACGAGATCGGGGGCGTTCAGGGTGGTGTGGCCCTAGACGGCGGCGGAGGGCGCCCCTGCCCCGCTCGAGAAGCCGAGCCTCTCTGGGCTTCCCCGCCGCCGCCGCCTCCCGCCCCAGGCCCCGCGCCGGGCCGGGCCGGTTGAGTTCGCCGGCCGGGTCCCGCGGGCTCCCAGGGACGGGGGTGATGGGCGGGGCGGGGCGGGGCGGGGCGGGGGGCTGTCTCTCTATACACACACACACACACTCACACTCACTCACACTCACACAAGATGCGCCTCCACGGCTGGACTCGCCAAGGTGGAGCCCTCCCAGCCCCCCTCGTCTCCTCGCCCGGCCTCCTTCACCTACCCGCTGCCCACCCCCAGCGCGTCGCTGCCTGCCGCTGACTGCGCACGCGCGGGACGCTCGCCCTTTGACCCCAGCCAGGGGCCGCCCTCCCCCACAACCCCTTTCAGCTGCGCCCCCCCCCTCGCCCTGTGGGTGGGCTGCCGCCTATTCCCCGGGGCCAGGGCTGGGGCACAGCCAGTGTATGGGGCGTCTCTCTCTGGGGATGTGTCCCATGGGTGGGGTGGGGTGGCGTGGTTTGGGGGGCGCTGAAGAAATCAGTCCCCTCCATCTCCTACCTCTGGAAAACGCCCAAGCCCGTGGAGAACTGCCGGCACCGCTTCGTGGGGGCCGGGACCCTCCTCCGTGTCCTCCTGTGGCCCAGTCCAAGGGGCCTGGGCCTGGCCGGGGCTGCATTGGACCCCGACCACCCTGGCGTGTGGACTCGCTAAAAATCGGCCATTAGATATTGGATTCCAGCTTCCTGGAGGTCATTTCACTAATGAGTGCACCGGAAAGAGTTTCCTAATCCATCTGTGAGGGTGGCAACTGAAAGAGAATTTGAAAGCTGACAGAATAGGCGAGGGAAGGCATAGGAGATTTCCACACCCAGCAAGGAAGACTTTCCCGAAATGGAAGCAAGAAACGAGCAAACAGAGACACCGGTAGCCCGCCCGGAAAAGAGTCTGCCCCTGAGAGAAAGCACCCTGACCAGGTTCACCCGTGGGTGGGTGGCGAGCTAGCGGCATTCAGAAGAGCGAGGCCCGCAGTCTGTGCGGAAGACACCTGAGCTCGGGTGTGTGTGGCGGCGCGATTCACAAGCAGCTCTAGACGTTAAACCAAGGAGAAGCCAGGGAGTTCCCAACGCCCCAGGTGTCCTCAGCCCACGACTGGCTGCTGTGGGAATGCGAAGCCCGGCTCCTTGTCTCAGAGCGGGGTTCCCAGGAGGATCAGGCTGAAGCTGGGACTTGGCCTCAAAGTGTCCCCTCGCATGGCCACCCCCTTCCCCTTCCTGCTCCTCTACTCCTGGTGCCCCTCCATCCAGGGGCCAGACCTTAAAGAGTCACCGCAAGAGAATCCTGGTCCCAAAGGAGCCTTCTGGGGGACCGGTGCTGAGAGAGGTTGTGGGCATGGCCCGCTGGGGCTCTGCCCGAACCAGGGCTGAGAGATGCCACCTCCCAGCTCTGGGTCCCTGCAGGAAGTGTTGGCAAGCACAGGGCCGGTCCTCCAAAGGCCCAGGTGCAGGGAGCCCAGGCCAAGCAGCCTGTGGAAGAAGCCACTTGCCGTGCCACCCCGGGAACAGGACTGCAGGCCCCGGCCCTTCCCACCTCCTCCTCCTCCTCCCCCCGCCCCCCCCACAGGGCACAGGGCTCAGAGACACCTCAGACTCTTGCTACCCAAAGTGCAAAGGGCATCAGTTGCTCCTCCAACCCCCCCGCCCAGCAGACCACGTTGTCCAGCCAGCCCCCGGGCCTCCCTGGGGTGCCCAGCACAAAAGTGCAGACACCCACCGGACCCTCAATCTCAGTTTTCGGATGTTTTTGCCACTCTAAGGACCCGCAGGCCAGCTGGGCCTTCGGGCAGGACAGAGAGCCCCGGAATCCGACGTGGAGAGCTGCGTGTACGTCCCCATCAGGAGGCGGTCCCCACCTCCGCGGCTCTCCCCTTGTGGGGAGCGGCAGCCCAGCCGGCAGCCCCAGGGCCTCAGGGAAGACACCAGGCTGGGCCCCCGCGGCACAGCGGGGGCACGTCCCCCGCACTCAAGCGACTTAGGGACGGCTGCTGGAGACTGCTGCGGCCACCCTGCTGCCGGGTTCCTGGAGGGCTTCCTGGAAGCAGCGTCCACACCAAGCCCTTGGAAGGCCCAGGCGACGGAGGAGCCGGTCAGGCAGGGGCCGAGGACGGTGAGAGGCCGGGCGGGCGGGAAGGACCATGTCAGGCAGGGGCAGAGGACGGTGACAGGCCGGGCGGGGAGGAGCCGGACAGGCGGGGGCCCAGGACAGTGACGGGCCTGGCCGGGGAGGAGTGCGTCAGGCAGGGGCAGAGGAGACGGGCTGGGTAAGGGTTAGGGTTACAGTTAGGGCACAATTCACAATCGCAAAGACGTGGAAGCGACCCGAGTGCCCATCCATCCAGGAGTGCATGAATAAAATGTGGCGCGTGGACACCACGGAGTGCCATTCGGCTGTGAGGAGCAGCGGTGAGAGGGCGCCTCTCGTGTTCTCCTGGCCAGAGCTGGGACCCGTTCCAGTAAGCCAGGTATCCCAAGAATGGACACACGAGCACCACGTGAGCGCGCTCACCAGCAAATTGGTACGAACGGATGGACGCCTAAGTGGACAGAGAGGAATCACCTTCATCGGGTGGGTGTCGGGCGGGTGGGGGGAGGGGAGGGGCATACACATCCATTAGGCATGGGGTGGGTGCGCACCGACTGGGGGATGGGCACACTTGAAGCTCTGACCCGAGGGGGGAGGCTTGGAGAGGGCAAGGCACCCGACCTTAACATTGGTACCCCCACAATACGCTGGAACAACATGAGAGGTATATGAATAAGAACACAGGGGGGGCCGGGCGCGGTGGCTCACGCCTGTAATCCTAGCTCTCTGGGAGGCCGAGGCGGGCGGATTGCTCCAGGTCAGGAGTTCGAAACCAGCCTGAGCAAGAGCGAGACCCCGTCTCTACTAAAAATAGAAAGAAATTAATTGGCCAACTAATATATATAGAAAAACACAGCCGGGCGTGGTGGTGCATGCCTGTAGTCCCAACTACTCGGGAGGCTGAGGCAGCAGGATTGCTTGAGCCCGGAGATTGAGGTTGCTGTGAGCTAGGCTGACGCCATGGCACTCACTCTAGCCTGGGCAGCAAAACGAGACTCTGTCTCAAAAAAAAAAAAAAAAAAAAGAACACAGGGGGGAGGGGGGCACGGGCAACACATGTCACCTGAATACTTGTACTCCCATCATCTGCTTGAAGAGAGAGAGAAAAGAAAATGCAATCATAGAGGTAAGAGACACTTTTTAAAAATAATGAATCCGAAGAGAAAAGTAAAAGGAGGCCTGTGGAGCAGGTCTGGGTGTGACTCCGGATCCCCCAACATCAGGTGCCACCACCAAAGATTCCTGCGTGTAGCCCATAGAACCCCAAAAGCAACGGGACGAGTTCTGGTCACATACTCCCTCAAAATGACATCCTGGCCTTCTTCTGGAACTCCCTCCCCTCTCAGACTCTCAAGGTTTCCTCCAGCGTGTCGGTTCCCACAGAGCAGACCTTTGGTCTGAGACCTGACAGTCCAGATGCCACGCATGCTGCCGCGTGGCGGCGGTGTCGCGGCTTGGGACAAGAGGAGGCCCCACGGTGCGGGCTGGGGCGCCAGGCACCGCGGGCGGGCGCTGAGGGTGGGGGTGACCCCCACCGCGGGCCGCCGCCACGCTCCCAGAAAGGGGACAGAACAAGAGGCAAAAAAAAAAAAAAAAAAAAAAAAAAAAGCAGCAGCCTGTGGCACCCGGTATTCCCAGGCGGTCTCCCATCCAAGTACTAACCAGGCCCGACCCTGCTTAGCTTCCGAGACCAGACGAGATCGGGGGCGTTCAGGGTGGTGTGGCCCTAGACGGCGGCGGAGGGCGCCCCTGCCCCGCTCGAGAAGCCGAGCCTCTCTGGGCTTCCCCGCCGCCGCCGCCTCCCGCCCCAGGCCCCGCGCCGGGCCGGGCCGGTTGAGTTCGCCGGCCGGGTCCCGCGGGCTCCCAGGGACGGGGGTGATGGGCGGGGCGGGGCGGGGCGGGGCGGGGGGCTGTCTCTCTATACACACACACACACACTCACACTCACTCACACTCACACAAGATGCGCCTCCACGGCTGGACTCGCCAAGGTGGAGCCCTCCCAGCCCCCCTCGTCTCCTCGCCCGGCCTCCTTCACCTACCCGCTGCCCACCCCCAGCGCGTCGCTGCCTGCCGCTGACTGCGCACGTGCGGGACGCTCGCCCTTTGACCCCAGCCAGGGGCCGCCCTCCCCCACAACCCCTTTCAGCTGCACCCCCCCCCTCGCCCTGTGGGTGGGCTGCCGCCTATTCCCCGGGGCCAGGGCTGGGGCACAGCCAGTGTATGGGGCGTCTCTCTCTGGGGATGTGTCCCATGGGTGGGGTGGGGTGGCGTGGTTTGGGGGGCGCTGAAGAAATCAGTCCCCTCCATCTCCTACCTCTGGAAAACGCCCAAGCCCGTGGAGAACTGCCGGCACCGCTTCGTGGGGGCCGGGACCCTCCTCCGTGTCCTCCTGTGGCCCAGTCCAAGGGGCCTGGGCCTGGCCGGGGCTGCATTGGACCCCGACCACCCTGGCGTGTGGACTCGCTAAAAATCGGCCATTAGATATTGGATTCCAGCTTCCTGGAGGTCATTTCACTAATGAGTGCACCGGAAAGAGTTTCCTAATCCATCTGTGAGGGTGGCAACTGAAAGAGAATTTGAAAGCTGACAGAATAGGCGAGGGAAGGCATAGGAGATTTCCACACCCAGCAAGGAAGACTTTCCCGAAATGGAAGCAAGAAACGAGCAAACAGAGACACCGGTAGCCCGCCCGGAAAAGAGTCTGCCCCCGAGAGAAAGTACCCTGACCAGGTTCACCCATGGGTGGGTGGGTGGCGAGCTAGCGGCATTCAGAAGAGCGAGGCCCGCAGTCTGTGCGGAAGACACCTGAGCTCGGGTGTGTGTGGCGGCGCGATTCACAAGCAGCTCTAGACGTTAAACCAAGGAGAAGCCAGGGAGTTCCCAACGCCCCAGGTGTCCTCAGCCCACGACTGGCTGCTGTGGGAATGCGAAGCCCGGCTCCTTGTCTCAGAGCGGGGTTCCCAGGAGGATCAGGCTGAAGCTGGGACTTGGCCTCAAAGTGTCCCCTCGCATGGCCACCCCCTTCCCCTTCCTGCTCCTCTACTCCTGGTGCCCCTCCATCCAGGGGCCAGACCTTAAAGAGTCACCGCAAGAGAATCCTGGTCCCAAAGGAGCCTTCTGGGGGACCGGTGCTGAGAGAGGTTGTGGGCATGGCCCGCTGGGGCTCTGCCCGAACCAGGGCTGAGAGATGCCACCTCCCAGCTCTGGGTCCCTGCAGGAAGTGTTGGCAAGCACAGGGCCGGTCCTCCAAAGGCCCAGGTGCAGGGAGCCCAGGCCAAGCAGCCTGTGGAAGAAGCCACTTGCCGTGCCACCCCGGGAACAGGACTGCAGGCCCCGGCCCTTCCCACCTCCTCCTCCTCCTCCCCCCGCCCCCCCCACAGGGCACAGGGCTCAGAGACACCTCAGACTCTTGCTACCCAAAGTGCAAAGGGCATCAGTTGCTCCTCCAACCCCCCCGCCCAGCAGACCACGTTGTCCAGCCAGCCCCCGGGCCTCCCTGGGGTGCCCAGCACAAAAGTGCAGACACCCACCGGACCCTCAATCTCAGTTTTCGGATGTTTTTGCCACTCTAAGGACCCGCAGGCCAGCTGGGCCTTCGGGCAGGACAGAGAGCCCCGGAATCCGACGTGGAGAGCTGCGTGTACGTCCCCATCAGGAGGCGGTCCCCACCTCCGCGGCTCTCCCCTTGTGGGGAGCGGCAGCCCAGCCGGCAGCCCCAGGGCCTCAGGGAAGACACCAGGCTGGGCCCCCGCGGCACAGCGGGGGCACGTCCCCCGCACTCAAGCGACTTAGGGACGGCTGCTGGAGACTGCTGCGGCCACCCTGCTGCCGGGTTCCTGGAGGGCTTCCTGGAAGCAGCGTCCACACCAAGCCCTTGGAAGGCCCAGGCGACGGAGGAGCCGGTCAGGCAGGGGCCGAGGACGGTGAGAGGCCGGGCGGGCGGGAAGGACCATGTCAGGCAGGGGCAGAGGACGGTGACAGGCCGGGCGGGGAGGAGCCGGACAGGCGGGGGCCCAGGACAGTGACGGGCCTGGCCGGGGAGGAGTGCGTCAGGCAGGGGCAGAGGAGACGGGCTGGGTAAGGGTTAGGGTTACAGTTAGGGCACAATTCACAATCGCAAAGACGTGGAAGCGACCCGAGTGCCCATCCATCCAGGAGTGCATGAATAAAATGTGGCGCGTGGACACCACGGAGTGCCATTCGGCTGTGAGGAGCAGCGGTGAGAGGGCGCCTCTCGTGTTCTCCTGGCCAGAGCTGGGACCCGTTCCAGTAAGCCAAGTATCCCAAGAATGGACACACGAGCACCACGTGAGCGCGCTCACCAGCAAATTGGTACGAACGGATGGACGCCTAAGTGGACAGAGAGGAATCACCTTCATCGGGTGGGTGTCGGGCGGGTGGGGGGAGGGGAGGGGCATACACATCCATTAGGCATGGGGTGGGTGCGCACCGACTGGGGGATGGGCGCACTTGAAGCTCTGACCCGAGGGGGGAGGCTTGGAGAGGGCAAGGCACCCGACCTTAACATTGGTACCCCCACAATACGCTGGAACAACATGAGAGGTATATGAATAAGAACACAGGGGGGGCCGGGCGCGGTGGCTCACGCCTGTAATCCTAGCTCTCTGGGAGGCCGAGGCGGGCGGATTGCTCCAGGTCAGGAGTTCGAAACCAGCCTGAGCAAGAGCGAGACCCCGTCTCTACTAAAAATAGAAAGAAATTAATTGGCCAACTAATATATATAGAAAAACACAGCCGGGCGTGGTGGTGCATGCCTGTAGTCCCAACTACTCGGGAGGCTGAGGCAGCAGGATTGCTTGAGCCCGGAGATTGAGGTTGCTGTGAGCTAGGCTGACGCCATGGCACTCACTCTAGCCTGGGCAGCAAAACGAGACTCTGTCTCAAAAAAAAAAAAAAAAAAAAGAACACAGGGGGGAGGGGGGCACGGGCAACACATGTCACCTGAATACTTGTACTCCCATCATCTGCTTGAAGAGAGAGAGAAAAGAAAATGCAATCATAGAGGTAAGAGACACTTTTTAAAAATAATGAATCCGAAGAGAAAAGTAAAAGGAGGCCTGTGGAGCAGGTCTGGGTGTGACTCCGGATCCCCCAACATCAGGTGCCACCACCAAAGATTCCTGCGTGTAGCCCATAGAACCCCAAAAGCAACGGGACGAGTTCTGGTCACATACTCCCTCAAAATGACATCCTGGCCTTCTTCTGGAACTCCCTCCCCTCTCAGACTCTCAAGGTTTCCTCCAGCGTGTCGGTTCCCACAGAGCAGACCTTTGGTCTGAGACCTGACAGTCCAGATGCCACGCATGCTGCCGCGTGGCGGCGGTGTCGCGGCTTGGGACAAGAGGAGGCCCCACGGTGCGGGCTGGGGCGCCAGGCACCGCGGGCGGGCGCTGAGGGTGGGGGTGACCCCCACCCCGGGCCGCCGCCACGCTCCCAGAAAGGGGACAGAACAAGAGGCAAAAAAAAAAAAAAAAAAAAAAAAAAAAGCAGCAGCCTGTGGCACCCGGTATTCCCAGGCGGTCTCCCATCCAAGTACTAACCAGGCCCGACCCTGCTTAGCTTCCGAGACCAGACGAGATCGGGGGCGTTCAGGGTGGTGTGGCCCTAGACGGCGGCGGAGGGCGCCCCTGCCCCGCTCGAGAAGCCGAGCCTCTCTGGGCTTCCCCGCCGCCGCCGCCTCCCGCCCCAGGCCCCGCGCCGGGCCGGGCCGGTTGAGTTCGCCGGCCGGGTCCCGCGGGCTCCCAGGGACGGGGGTGATGGGCGGGGCGGGGCGGGGCGGGGCGGGGCGGGGGGCTGTCTCTCTATACACACACACACACACTCACACTCACTCACACTCACACAAGATGCGCCTCCACGGCTGGACTCGCCAAGGTGGAGCCCTCCCAGCCCCCCTCGTCTCCTCGCCCGGCCTCCTTCACCTACCCGCTGCCCACCCCCAGCGCGTCGCTGCCTGCCGCTGACTGCGCACGCGCGGGACGCTCGCCCTTTGACCCCAGCCAGGGGCCGCCCTCCCCCACAACCCCTTTCAGCTGCGCCCCCCCCCTCGCCCTGTGGGTGGGCTGCCGCCTATTCCCCGGGGCCAGGGCTGGGGCACAGCCAGTGTATGGGGCGTCTCTCTCTGGGGATGTGTCCCATGGGTGGGGTGGGGTGGCGTGGTTTGGGGGGCGCTGAAGAAATCAGTCCCCTCCATCTCCTACCTCTGGAAAACGCCCAAGCCCGTGGAGAACTGCCGGCACCGCTTCGTGGGGGCCGGGACCCTCCTCCGTGTCCTCCTGTGGCCCAGTCCAAGGGGCCTGGGCCTGGCCGGGGCTGCATTGGACCCCGACCACCCTGGCGTGTGGACTCGCTAAAAATCGGCCATTAGATATTGGATTCCAGCTTCCTGGAGGTCATTTCACTAATGAGTGCACCGGAAAGAGTTTCCTAATCCATCTGTGAGGGTGGCAACTGAAAGAGAATTTGAAAGCTGACAGAATAGGCGAGGGAAGGCATAGGAGATTTCCACACCCAGCAAGGAAGACTTTCCCGAAATGGAAGCAAGAAACGAGCAAACAGAGACACCGGTAGCCCGCCCGGAAAAGAGTCTGCCCCTGAGAGAAAGCACCCTGACCAGGTTCACCCGTGGGTGGGTGGCGAGCTAGCGGCATTCAGAAGAGCGAGGCCCGCAGTCTGTGCGGAAGACACCTGAGCTCGGGTGTGTGTGGCGGCGCGATTCACAAGCAGCTCTAGACGTTAAACCAAGGAGAAGCCAGGGAGTTCCCAACGCCCCAGGTGTCCTCAGCCCACGACTGGCTGCTGTGGGAATGCGAAGCCCGGCTCCTTGTCTCAGAGCGGGGTTCCCAGGAGGATCAGGCTGAAGCTGGGACTTGGCCTCAAAGTGTCCCCTCGCATGGCCACCCCCTTCCCCTTCCTGCTCCTCTACTCCTGGTGCCCCTCCATCCAGGGGCCAGACCTTAAAGAGTCACCGCAAGAGAATCCTGGTCCCAAAGGAGCCTTCTGGGGGACCGGTGCTGAGAGAGGTTGTGGGCATGGCCCGCTGGGGCTCTGCCCGAACCAGGGCTGAGAGATGCCACCTCCCAGCTCTGGGTCCCTGCAGGAAGTGTTGGCAAGCACAGGGCCGGTCCTCCAAAGGCCCAGGTGCAGGGAGCCCAGGCCAAGCAGCCTGTGGAAGAAGCCACTTGCCGTGCCACCCCGGGAACAGGACTGCAGGCCCCGGCCCTTCCCACCTCCTCCTCCTCCTCCCCCCGCCCCCCCCACAGGGCACAGGGCTCAGAGACACCTCAGACTCTTGCTACCCAAAGTGCAAAGGGCATCAGTTGCTCCTCCAACCCCCCCGCCCAGCAGACCACGTTGTCCAGCCAGCCCCCGGGCCTCCCTGGGGTGCCCAGCACAAAAGTGCAGACACCCACCGGACCCTCAATCTCAGTTTTCGGATGTTTTTGCCACTCTAAGGACCCGCAGGCCAGCTGGGCCTTCGGGCAGGACAGAGAGCCCCGGAATCCGACGTGGAGAGCTGCGTGTACGTCCCCATCAGGAGGCGGTCCCCACCTCCGCGGCTCTCCCCTTGTGGGGAGCGGCAGCCCAGCCGGCAGCCCCAGGGCCTCAGGGAAGACACCAGGCTGGGCCCCCGCGGCACAGCGGGGGCACGTCCCCCGCACTCAAGCGACTTAGGGACGGCTGCTGGAGACTGCTGCGGCCACCCTGCTGCCGGGTTCCTGGAGGGCTTCCTGGAAGCAGCGTCCACACCAAGCCCTTGGAAGGCCCAGGCGACGGAGGAGCCGGTCAGGCAGGGGCCGAGGACGGTGAGAGGCCGGGCGGGCGGGAAGGACCATGTCAGGCAGGGGCAGAGGACGGTGACAGGCCGGGCGGGGAGGAGCCGGACAGGCGGGGGCCCAGGACAGTGACGGGCCTGGCCGGGGAGGAGTGCGTCAGGCAGGGGCAGAGGAGACGGGCTGGGTAAGGGTTAGGGTTACAGTTAGGGCACAATTCACAATCGCAAAGACGTGGAAGCGACCCGAGTGCCCATCCATCCAGGAGTGCATGAATAAAATGTGGCGCGTGGACACCACGGAGTGCCATTCGGCTGTGAGGAGCAGCGGTGAGAGGGCGCCTCTCGTGTTCTCCTGGCCAGAGCTGGGACCCGTTCCAGTAAGCCAGGTATCCCAAGAATGGACACACGAGCACCACGTGAGCGCGCTCACCAGCAAATTGGTACGAACGGATGGACGCCTAAGTGGACAGAGAGGAATCACCTTCATCGGGTGGGTGTCGGGCGGGTGGGGGGAGGGGAGGGGCATACACATCCATTAGGCATGGGGTGGGTGCGCACCGACTGGGGGATGGGCGCACTTGAAGCTCTGACCCGAGGGGGGAGGCTTGGAGAGGGCAAGGCACCCGACCTTAACATTGGTACCCCCACAATACGCTGGAACAACATGAGAGGTATATGAATAAGAACACAGGGGGGGCCGGGCGCGGTGGCTCACGCCTGTAATCCTAGCTCTCTGGGAGGCCGAGGCGGGCGGATTGCTCCAGGTCAGGAGTTCGAAACCAGCCTGAGCAAGAGCGAGACCCCGTCTCTACTAAAAATAGAAAGAAATTAATTGGCCAACTAATATATATAGAAAAACACAGCCGGGCGTGGTGGTGCATGCCTGTAGTCCCAACTACTCGGGAGGCTGAGGCAGCAGGATTGCTTGAGCCCGGAGATTGAGGTTGCTGTGAGCTAGGCTGACGCCATGGCACTCACTCTAGCCTGGGCAGCAAAACGAGACTCTGTCTCAAAAAAAAAAAAAAAAAAAGAACACAGGGGGGAGGGGGGCACGGGCAACACATGTCACCTGAATACTTGTACTCCCATCATCTGCTTGAAGAGAGAGAGAAAAGAAAATGCAATCATAGAGGTAAGAGACACTTTTTAAAAATAATGAATCCGAAGAGAAAAGTAAAAGGAGGCCTGTGGAGCAGGTCTGGGTGTGACTCCGGATCCCCCAACATCAGGTGCCACCACCAAAGATTCCTGCGTGTAGCCCATAGAACCCCAAAAGCAACGGGACGAGTTCTGGTCACATACTCCCTCAAAATGACATCCTGGCCTTCTTCTGGAACTCCCTCCCCTCTCAGACTCTCAAGGTTTCCTCCAGCGTGTCGGTTCCCACAGAGCAGACCTTTGGTCTGAGACCTGACAGTCCAGATGCCACGCATGCTGCCGCGTGGCGGCGGTGTCGCGGCTTGGGACAAGAGGAGGCCCCACGGTGCGGGCTGGGGCGCCAGGCACCGCGGGCGGGCGCTGAGGGTGGGGGTGACCCCCACCCCGGGCCGCCGCCACGCTCCCAGAAAGGGGACAGAACAAGAGGCAAAAAAAAAAAAAAAAAAAAAAAAAAAAAGCAGCAGCCTGTGGCACCCGGTATTCCCAGGCGGTCTCCCATCCAAGTACTAACCAGGCCCGACCCTGCTTAGCTTCCGAGACCAGACGAGATCGGGGGCGTTCAGGGTGGTGTGGCCCTAGACGGCGGCGGAGGGCGCCCCTGCCCCGCTCGAGAAGCCGAGCCTCTCTGGGCTTCCCCGCCGCCGCCGCCTCCCGCCCCAGGCCCCGCGCCGGGCCGGGCCGGTTGAGTTCGCCGGCCGGGTCCCGCGGGCTCCCAGGGACGGGGGTGATGGGCGGGGCGGGGCGGGGCGGGGCGGGGGGCTGTCTCTCTATACACACACACACACACTCACACTCACTCACACTCACACAAGATGCGCCTCCACGGCTGGACTCGCCAAGGTGGAGCCCTCCCAGCCCCCCTCGTCTCCTCGCCCGGCCTCCTTCACCTACCCGCTGCCCACCCCCAGCGCGTCGCTGCCTGCCGCTGACTGCGCACGCGCGGGACGCTCGCCCTTTGACCCCAGCCAGGGGCCGCCCTCCCCCACAACCCCTTTCAGCTGCGCCCCCCCCTCGCCCTGTGGGTGGGCTGCCGCCTATTCCCCGGGGCCAGGGCTGGGGCACAGCCAGTGTATGGGGCGTCTCTCTCTGGGGATGTGTCCCATGGGTGGGGTGGGGTGGCGTGGTTTGGGGGGCGCTGAAGAAATCAGTCCCCTCCATCTCCTACCTCTGGAAAACGCCCAAGCCCGTGGAGAACTGCCGGCACCGCTTCGTGGGGGCCGGGACCCTCCTCCGTGTCCTCCTGTGGCCCAGTCCAAGGGGCCTGGGCCTGGCCGGGGCTGCATTGGACCCCGACCACCCTGGCGTGTGGACTCGCTAAAAATCGGCCATTAGATATTGGATTCCAGCTTCCTGGAGGTCATTTCACTAATGAGTGCACCGGAAAGAGTTTCCTAATCCATCTGTGAGGGTGGCAACTGAAAGAGAATTTGAAAGCTGACAGAATAGGCGAGGGAAGGCATAGGAGATTTCCACACCCAGCAAGGAAGACTTTCCCGAAATGGAAGCAAGAAACGAGCAAACAGAGACACCGGTAGCCCGCCCGGAAAAGAGTCTGCCCCTGAGAGAAAGCACCCTGACCAGGTTCACCCGTGGGTGGGTGGCGAGCTAGCGGCATTCAGAAGAGCGAGGCCCGCAGTCTGTGCGGAAGACACCTGAGCTCGGGTGTGTGTGGCGGCGCGATTCACAAGCAGCTCTAGACGTTAAACCAAGGAGAAGCCAGGGAGTTCCCAACGCCCCAGGTGTCCTCAGCCCACGACTGGCTGCTGTGGGAATGCGAAGCCCGGCTCCTTGTCTCAGAGCGGGGTTCCCAGGAGGATCAGGCTGAAGCTGGGACTTGGCCTCAAAGTGTCCCCTCGCATGGCCACCCCCTTCCCCTTCCTGCTCCTCTACTCCTGGTGCCCCTCCATCCAGGGGCCAGACCTTAAAGAGTCACCGCAAGAGAATCCTGGTCCCAAAGGAGCCTTCTGGGGGACCGGTGCTGAGAGAGGTTGTGGGCATGGCCCGCTGGGGCTCTGCCCGAACCAGGGCTGAGAGATGCCACCTCCCAGCTCTGGGTCCCTGCAGGAAGTGTTGGCAAGCACAGGGCCGGTCCTCCAAAGGCCCAGGTGCAGGGAGCCCAGGCCAAGCAGCCTGTGGAAGAAGCCACTTGCCGTGCCACCCCGGGAACAGGACTGCAGGCCCCGGCCCTTCCCACCTCCTCCTCCTCCTCCCCCCGCCCCCCCCACAGGGCACAGGGCTCAGAGACACCTCAGACTCTTGCTACCCAAAGTGCAAAGGGCATCAGTTGCTCCTCCAACCCCCCCGCCCAGCAGACCACGTTGTCCAGCCAGCCCCCGGGCCTCCCTGGGGTGCCCAGCACAAAAGTGCAGACACCCACCGGACCCTCAATCTCAGTTTTCGGATGTTTTTGCCACTCTAAGGACCCGCAGGCCAGCTGGGCCTTCGGGCAGGACAGAGAGCCCCGGAATCCGACGTGGAGAGCTGCGTGTACGTCCCCATCAGGAGGCGGTCCCCACCTCCGCGGCTCTCCCCTTGTGGGGAGCGGCAGCCCAGCCGGCAGCCCCAGGGACTCAGGGAAGACACCAGGCTGGGCCCCCGCGGCACAGCGGGGGCACGTCCCCCGCACTCAAGCGACTTAGGGACGGCTGCTGGAGACTGCTGCGGCCACCCTGCTGCCGGGTTCCTGGAGGGCTTCCTGGAAGCAGCGTCCACACCAAGCCCTTGGAAGGCCCAGGCGACGGAGGAGCCGGTCAGGCAGGGGCCGAGGACGGTGAGAGGCCGGGCGGGCGGGAAGGACCATGTCAGGCAGGGGCAGAGGACGGTGACAGGCCGGGCGGGGAGGAGCCGGACAGGCGGGGGCCCAGGACAGTGACGGGCCTGGCCGGGGAGGAGTGCGTCAGGCAGGGGCAGAGGAGACGGGCTGGGTAAGGGTTAGGGTTACAGTTAGGGCACAATTCACAATCGCAAAGACGTGGAAGCGACCCGAGTGCCCATCCATCCAGGAGTGCATGAATAAAATGTGGCGCGTGGACACCACGGAGTGCCATTCGGCTGTGAGGAGCAGCGGTGAGAGGGCGCCTCTCGTGTTCTCCTGGCCAGAGCTGGGACCCGTTCCAGTAAGCCAGGTATCCCAAGAATGGACACACGAGCACCACGTGAGCGCGCTCACCAGCAAATTGGTACGAACGGATGGACGCCTAAGTGGACAGAGAGGAATCACCTTCATCGGGTGGGTGTCGGGCGGGTGGGGGGAGGGGAGGGGCATACACATCCATTAGGCATGGGGTGGGTGCGCACCGACTGGGGGATGGGCGCACTTGAAGCTCTGACCCGAGGGGGGAGGCTTGGAGAGGGCAAGGCACCCGACCTTAACATTGGTACCCCCACAATACGCTGGAACAACATGAGAGGTATATGAATAAGAACACAGGGGGGGCCGGGCGCGGTGGCTCACGCCTGTAATCCTAGCTCTCTGGGAGGCCGAGGCGGGCGGATTGCTCCAGGTCAGGAGTTCGAAACCAGCCTGAGCAAGAGCGAGACCCCGTCTCTACTAAAAATAGAAAGAAATTAATTGGCCAACTAATATATATAGAAAAACACAGCCGGGCGTGGTGGTGCATGCCTGTAGTCCCAACTACTCGGGAGGCTGAGGCAGCAGGATTGCTTGAGCCCGGAGATTGAGGTTGCTGTGAGCTAGGCTGACGCCATGGCACTCACTCTAGCCTGGGCAGCAAAACGAGACTCTGTCTCAAAAAAAAAAAAAAAAAAAGAACACAGGGGGGAGGGGGGCACGGGCAACACATGTCACCTGAATACTTGTACTCCCATCATCTGCTTGAAGAGAGAGAGAAAAGAAAATGCAATCATAGAGGTAAGAGACACTTTTTAAAAATAATGAATCCGAAGAGAAAAGTAAAAGGAGGCCTGTGGAGCAGGTCTGGGTGTGACTCCGGATCCCCCAACATCAGGTGCCACCACCAAAGATTCCTGCGTGTAGCCCATAGAACCCCAAAAGCAACGGGACGAGTTCTGGTCACATACTCCCTCAAAATGACATCCTGGCCTTCTTCTGGAACTCCCTCCCCTCTCAGACTCTCAAGGTTTCCTCCAGCGTGTCGGTTCCCACAGAGCAGACCTTTGGTCTGAGACCTGACAGTCCAGATGCCACGCATGCTGCCGCGTGGCGGCGGTGTCGCGGCTTGGGACAAGAGGAGGCCCCACGGTGCGGGCTGGGGCGCCAGGCACCGCGGGCGGGCGCTGAGGGTGGGGGTGACCCCCACCCCGGGCCGCCGCCACGCTCCCAGAAAGGGGACAGAACAAGAGGCAAAAAAAAAAAAAAAAAAAAAAAAAAAAGCAGCAGCCTGTGGCACCCGGTATTCCCAGGCGGTCTCCCATCCAAGTACTAACCAGGCCCGACCCTGCTTAGCTTCCGAGACCAGACGAGATCGGGGGCGTTCAGGGTGGTGTGGCCCTAGACGG
Source organism: Microcebus murinus (assembly GCF_040939455.1). Lineage (NCBI taxonomy): Eukaryota > Metazoa > Chordata > Mammalia > Primates > Cheirogaleidae > Microcebus > Microcebus murinus. Next base: position 17,151,821 of record NC_134131.1, read on the forward strand.
CGGCGGAGGGCGCCCCTGCCCCGCTCGAGAAGCCGAGCCTCTCTGGGCTTCCCCGCCGCCGCCGCCTCCCGCCCCAGGCCCCGCGCCGGGCCGGGCCGGTTGAGTTCGCCGGCCGGGTCCCGCGGGCTCCCAGGGACGGGGGTGATGGGCGGGGCGGGGCGGGGCGGGGCGGGGGGCTGTCTCTCTATACACACACACACACACTCACACTCACTCACACTCACACAAGATGCGCCTCCACGGCTGGACTCGCCAAGGTGGAGCCCTCCCAGCCCCCCTCGTCTCCTCGCCCGGCCTCCTTCACCTACCCGCTGCCCACCCCCAGCGCGTCGCTGCCTGCCGCTGACTGCGCACGCGCGGGGCGCTCGCCCTTTGACCCCAGCCAGGGGCCGCCCTCCCCCACAACCCCTTTCAGCTGCGCCCCCCCCTCGCCCTGTGGGTGGGCTGCCGCCTATTCCCCGGGGCCAGGGCTGGGGCACAGCCAGTGTATGGGGCGTCTCTCTCTGGGGATGTGTCCCATGGGTGGGGTGGGGTGGCGTGGTTTGGGGGGCGCTGAAGAAATCAGTCCCCTCCATCTCCTACCTCTGGAAAACGCCCAAGCCCGTGGAGAACTGCCGGCACCGCTTCGTGGGGGCCGGGACCCTCCTCCGTGTCCTCCTGTGGCCCAGTCCAAGGGGCCTGGGCCTGGCCGGGGCTGCATTGGACCCCGACCACCCTGGCGTGTGGACTCGCTAAAAATCGGCCATTAGATATTGGATTCCAGCTTCCTGGAGGTCATTTCACTAATGAGTGCACCGGAAAGAGTTTCCTAATCCATCTGTGAGGGTGGCAACTGAAAGAGAATTTGAAAGCTGACAGAATAGGCGAGGGAAGGCATAGGAGATTTCCACACCCAGCAAGGAAGACTTTCCCGAAATGGAAGCAAGAAACGAGCAAACAGAGACACCGGTAGCCCGCCCGGAAAAGAGTCTGCCCCTGAGAGAAAGCACCCTGACCAGGTTCACCCGTGGGTGGGTGGCGAGCTAGCGGCATTCAGAAGAGCGAGGCCCGCAGTCTGTGCGGAAGACACCTGAGCTCGGGTGTGTGTGGCGGCGCGATTCACAAGCAGCTCTAGACGTTAAACCAAGGAGAAGCCAGGGAGTTCCCAACGCCCCAGGTGTCCTCAGCCCACGACTGGCTGCTGTGGGAATGCGAAGCCCGGCTCCTTGTCTCAGAGCGGGGTTCCCAGGAGGATCAGGCTGAAGCTGGGACTTGGCCTCAAAGTGTCCCCTCGCATGGCCACCCCCTTCCCCTTCCTGCTCCTCTACTCCTGGTGCCCCTCCATCCAGGGGCCAGACCTTAAAGAGTCACCGCAAGAGAATCCTGGTCCCAAAGGAGCCTTCTGGGGGACCGGTGCTGAGAGAGGTTGTGGGCATGGCCCGCTGGGGCTCTGCCCGAACCAGGGCTGAGAGATGCCACCTCCCAGCTCTGGGTCCCTGCAGGAAGTGTTGGCAAGCACAGGGCCGGTCCTCCAAAGGCCCAGGTGCAGGGAGCCCAGGCCAAGCAGCCTGTGGAAGAAGCCACTTGCCGTGCCACCCCGGGAACAGGACTGCAGGCCCCGGCCCTTCCCACCTCCTCCTCCTCCTCCCCCCGCCCCCCCCACAGGGCACAGGGCTCAGAGACACCTCAGACTCTTGCTACCCAAAGTGCAAAGGGCATCAGTTGCTCCTCCAACCCCCCCGCCCAGCAGACCACGTTGTCCAGCCAGCCCCCGGGCCTCCCTGGGGTGCCCAGCACAAAAGTGCAGACACCCACCGGACCCTCAATCTCAGTTTTCGGATGTTTTTGCCACTCTAAGGACCCGCAGGCCAGCTGGGCCTTCGGGCAGGACAGAGAGCCCCGGAATCCGACGTGGAGAGCTGCGTGTACGTCCCCATCAGGAGGCGGTCCCCACCTCCGCGGCTCTCCCCTTGTGGGGAGCGGCAGCCCAGCCGGCAGCCCCAGGGACTCAGGGAAGACACCAGGCTGGGCCCCCGCGGCACAGCGGGGGCACGTCCCCCGCACTCAAGCGACTTAGGGACGGCTGCTGGAGACTGCTGCGGCCACCCTGCTGCCGGGTTCCTGGAGGGCTTCCTGGAAGCAGCGTCCACACCAAGCCCTTGGAAGGCCCAGGCGACGGAGGAGCCGGTCAGGCAGGGGCCGAGGACGGTGAGAGGCCGGGCGGGCGGGAAGGACCATGTCAGGCAGGGGCAGAGGACGGTGACAGGCCGGGCGGGGAGGAGCCGGACAGGCGGGGGCCCAGGACAGTGACGGGCCTGGCCGGGGAGGAGTGCGTCAGGCAGGGGCAGAGGAGACGGGCTGGGTAAGGGTTAGGGTTACAGTTAGGGCACAATTCACAATCGCAAAGACGTGGAAGCGACCCGAGTGCCCATCCATCCAGGAGTGCATGAATAAAATGTGGCGCGTGGACACCACGGAGTGCCATTCGGCTGTGAGGAGCAGCGGTGAGAGGGCGCCTCTCGTGTTCTCCTGGCCAGAGCTGGGACCCGTTCCAGTAAGCCAGGTATCCCAAGAATGGACACACGAGCACCACGTGAGCGCGCTCACCAGCAAATTGGTACGAACGGATGGACGCCTAAGTGGACAGAGAGGAATCACCTTCATCGGGTGGGTGTCGGGCGGGTGGGGGGAGGGGAGGGGCATACACATCCATTAGGCATGGGGTGGGTGCGCACCGACTGGGGGATGGGCGCACTTGAAGCTCTGACCCGAGGGGGGAGGCTTGGAGAGGGCAAGGCACCCGACCTTAACATTGGTACCCCCACAATACGCTGGAACAACATGAGAGGTATATGAATAAGAACACAGGGGGGGCCGGGCGCGGTGGCTCACGCCTGTAATCCTAGCTCTCTGGGAGGCCGAGGCGGGCGGATTGCTCCAGGTCAGGAGTTCGAAACCAGCCTGAGCAAGAGCGAGACCCCGTCTCTACTAAAAATAGAAAGAAATTAATTGGCCAACTAATATATATAGAAAAACACAGCCGGGCGTGGTGGTGCATGCCTGTAGTCCCAACTACTCGGGAGGCTGAGGCAGCAGGATTGCTTGAGCCCGGAGATTGAGGTTGCTGTGAGCTAGGCTGACGCCATGGCACTCACTCTAGCCTGGGCAGCAAAACGAGACTCTGTCTCAAAAAAAAAAAAAAAAAAAAGAACACAGGGGGGAGGGGGGCACGGGCAACACATGTCACCTGAATACTTGTACTCCCATCATCTGCTTGAAGAGAGAGAGAAAAGAAAATGCAATCATAGAGGTAAGAGACACTTTTTAAAAATAATGAATCCGAAGAGAAAAGTAAAAGGAGGCCTGTGGAGCAGGTCTGGGTGTGACTCCGGATCCCCCAACATCAGGTGCCACCACCAAAGATTCCTGCGTGTAGCCCATAGAACCCCAAAAGCAACGGGACGAGTTCTGGTCACATACTCCCTCAAAATGACATCCTGGCCTTCTTCTGGAACTCCCTCCCCTCTCAGACTCTCAAGGTTTCCTCCAGCGTGTCGGTTCCCACAGAGCAGACCTTTGGTCTGAGACCTGACAGTCCAGATGCCACGCATGCTGCCGCGTGGCGGCGGTGTCGCGGCTTGGGACAAGAGGAGGCCCCACGGTGCGGGCTGGGGCGCCAGGCACCGCGGGCGGGCGCTGAGGGTGGGGGTGACCCCCACCCCGGGCCGCCGCCACGCTCCCAGAAAGGGGACAGAACAAGAGGCAAAAAAAAAAAAAAAAAAAAAAAAAAAAGCAGCAGCCTGTGGCACCCGGTATTCCCAGGCGGTCTCCCATCCAAGTACTAACCAGGCCCGACCCTGCTTAGCTTCCGAGACCAGACGAGATCGGGGGCGTTCAGGGTGGTGTGGCCCTAGACGGCGGCGGAGGGCGCCCCTGCCCCGCTCGAGAAGCCGAGCCTCTCTGGGCTTCCCCGCCGCCGCCTCCCGCCCCAGGCCCCGCGCCGGGCCGGGCCGGTTGAGTTCGCTGGCCGGGTCCCGCGGGCTCCCAGGGACGGGGGTGATGGGCGGGGCGGGGCGGGGGGCTGTCTCTCTACACACACACACACACTCACACTCACTCACACTCACACAAGATGCACCTCCACGGCTGGACTCGCCAAGGTGGAGCCCTCCCAGCCCCCCTCGTCTCCTCGCCCGGCCTCCTTCACCTACCCGCTGCCCACCCCCAGCGCGTCGCTGCCTGCCGCTGACTGCGCACGCGCGGGACGCTCGCCCTTTGACCCCAGCCAGGGGCCGCCCTCCCCCACAACCCCTTTCAGCTGCGCCCCCCCCCTCGCCCTGTGGGTGGGCTGCCGCCTATTCCCCGGGGCCAGGGCTGGGGCACAGCCAGTGTATGGGGCGTCTCTCTCTGGGGATGTGTCCCATGGGTGGGGTGGGGTGGCGTGGTTTGGGGGGCGCTGAAGAAATCAGTCCCCTCCATCTCCTACCTCTGGAAAACGCCCAAGCCCGTGGAGAACTGCCGGCACCGCTTCGTGGGGGCCGGGACCCTCCTCCGTGTCCTCCTGTGGCCCAGTCCAAGGGGCCTGGGCCTGGCCGGGGCTGCATTGGACCCCGACCACCGTGGCGTGTGGACTCGCTAAAAATCGGCCATTAGATATTGGATTCCAGCTTCCTGGAGGTCATTTCACTAATGAGTGCACCGGAAAGAGTTTCCTAATCCATCTGTGAGGGTGGCAACTGAAAGAGAATTTGAAAGCTGACAGAATAGGCGAGGGAAGGCATAGGAGATTTCCACACCCAGCAAGGAAGACTTTCCCGAAATGGAAGCAAGAAACGAGCAAACAGAGACACCGGTAGCCCGCCCGGAAAAGAGTCTGCCCCTGAGAGAAAGCACCCTGACCAGGTTCACCCGTGGGTGGGTGGCGAGCTAGCGGCATTCAGAAGAGCGAGGCCCGCAGTCTGTGCGGAAGACACCTGCGCTCGGGTGTGTGTGGCGGCGCGATTCACAAGCAGCTCTAGACGTTAAACCAAGGAGAAGCCAGGGAGTTCCCTACGCCCCAGGTGTCCTCAGCCCACGACTGGCTGCTGTGGGAATGCGAAGCCCGGCTCCTTGTCTCAGAGCGGGGTTCCCAGGAGGATCAGGCTGAAGCTGGGACTTGGCCTCAAAGTGTCCCCTCGCATGGCCACCCCCTTCCCCTTCCTGCTCCTCTACTCCTGGTGCCCCTCCATCCAGGGGCCAGACCTTAAAGAGTCACCGCAAGAGAATCCTGGTCCCAAAGGAGCCTTCTGGGGGACCGGTGCTGAGAGAGGTTGTGGGCATGGCCCGCTGGGGCTCTGCCCGACCCAGGGCTGAGAGATGCCACCTCCCAGCTCTGGGTCCCTGCAGGAAGTGTTGGCAAGCACAGGGCCGGTCCTCCAAAGGCCCAGGTGCAGGGAGCCCAGGCCAAGCAGCCTGTGGAAGAAGCCACTTGCCGTGCCACCCCGGGAACAGGACTGCAGGCCCCGGCCCTTCCCACCTCCTCCTCCTCCTCCTCCTCCTCCCCCCGCCCCCCCCCACAGGGCACAGGGCTCAGAGACACCTCAGACTCTTGCTACCCAAAGTGCAAAGGGCATCAGTTGCTCCTCCAACCCCCCCGCCCAGCAGACCACGTTGTCCAGCCAGCCCCCGGGCCTCCCTGGGGTGCCCAGCTCAAAAGTGCAGACACCCACCGGACCCTCAATCTCAGTTTTCGGATGTTTTTGCCACTCTAAGGACCCGCAGGCCAGCTGGGCCTTCCGGCAGGACAGAGAGCCCCGGAATCCGACGTGGAGAGCTGCGTGTACGTCCCCATCAGGAGGCGGTCCCCACCTCCGCGGCTCTCCCCTTGTGGGGAGCGGCAGCCCAGCCGGCAGCCCCAGGGCCTCAGGGAAGACACCAGGCTGGGCCCCCGCGGCACAGCGGGGGCACGTCCCCCGCACTCAAGCGACTTAGGGACGGCTGCTGGAGACTGCTGCGGCCACCCTGCTGCCGGGTTCCTGGAGGGCTTCCTGGAAGCAGCGTCCACACCAAGCCCTTGGAAGGCCCAGGCGACGGAGGAGCCGGTCAGGCAGGGGCCGAGGACGGTGAGAGGCCGGGCGGGCGGGAAGGACCATGTCAGGCAGGGGCAGAGGACGGTGACAGGCCGGGCGGGGAGGAGCCGGACAGGCGGGGGCCCAGGACAGTGACGGGCCTGGCCGGGGAGGAGTGCGTCAGGCAGGGGCAGAGGAGACGGGCTGGGTAAGGGTTAGGGTTACAGTTAGGGCACAATTCACAATCGCAAAGACGTGGAAGCGACCCGAGTGCCCATCCATCCAGGAGTGCATGAATAAAATGTGGCGCGTGGACACCACGGAGTGCCATTCGGCTGTGAGGAGCAGCGGTGAGAGGGCGCCTCTCGTGTTCTCCTGGCCAGAGCTGGGACCCGTTCCAGTAAGCCAGGTATCCCAAGAATGGACACACGAGCACCACGTGAGCGCGCTCACCAGCAAATTGGTACGAACGGATGGACGCCTAAGTGGACAGAGAGGAATCACCTTCATCGGGTGGGTGTCGGGCGGGTGGGGGGAGGGGAGGGGCATACACATCCATTAGGCATGGGGTGGGTGCGCACCGACTGGGGGATGGGCGCACTTGAAGCTCTGACCCGAGGGGGGAGGCTTGGAGAGGGCAAGGCACCCGACCTTAACATTGGTACCCCCACAATACGCTGGAACAACATGAGAGGTATATGAATAAGAACACAGGGGGGGCCGGGCGCGGTGGCTCACGCCTGTAATCCTAGCTCTCTGGGAGGCCGAGGCGGGCGGATTGCTCCAGGTCAGGAGTTCGAAACCAGCCTGAGCAAGAGCGAGACCCCGTCTCTACTAAAAATAGAAAGAAATTAATTGGCCAACTAATATATATAGAAAAACACAGCCGGGCGTGGTGGTGCATGCCTGTAGTCCCAACTACTCGGGAGGCTGAGGCAGCAGGATTGCTTGAGCCCGGAGATTGAGGTTGCTGTGAGCTAGGCTGACGCCATGGCACTCACTCTAGCCTGGGCAGCAAAACGAGACTCTGTCTCAAAAAAAAAAAAAAAAAAAGAACACAGGGGGGAGGGGGGCACGGGCAACACATGTCACCTGAATACTTGTACTCCCATCATCTGCTTGAAGAGAGAGAGAAAAGAAAATGCAATCATAGAGGTAAGAGACACTTTTTAAAAATAATGAATCCGAAGAGAAAAGTAAAAGGAGGCCTGTGGAGCAGGTCTGGGTGTGACTCCGGATCCCCCAACATCAGGTGCCACCACCAAAGATTCCTGCGTGTAGCCCATAGAACCCCAAAAGCAACGGGACGAGTTCTGGTCACATACTCCCTCAAAATGACATCCTGGCCTTCTTCTGGAACTCCCTCCCCTCTCAGACTCTCAAGGTTTCCTCCAGCGTGTCGGTTCCCACAGAGCAGACCTTTGGTCTGAGACCTGACAGTCCAGATGCCACGCATGCTGCCGCGTGGCGGCGGTGTCGCGGCTTGGGACAAGAGGAGGCCCCACGGTGCGGGCTGGGGCGCCAGGCACCGCGGGCGGGCGCTGAGGGTGGGGGTGACCCCCACCCCGGGCCGCCGCCACGCTCCCAGAAAGGGGACAGAACAAGAGGCAAAAAAAAAAAAAAAAAAAAAAAAAAAAGCAGCAGCCTGTGGCACCCGGTATTCCCAGGCGGTCTCCCATCCAAGTACTAACCAGGCCCGACCCTGCTTAGCTTCCGAGACCAGACGAGATCGGGGGCGTTCAGGGTGGTGTGGCCCTAGACGGCGGCGGAGGGCGCCCCTGCCCCGCTCGAGAAGCCGAGCCTCTCTGGGCTTCCCCGCCGCCGCCGCCTCCCGCCCCAGGCCCCGCGCCGGGCCGGGCCGGTTGAGTTCGCCGGCCGGGTCCCGCGGGCTCCCAGGGACGGGGGTGATGGGCGGGGCGGGGCGGGGCGGGGCGGGGGGCTGTCTCTCTATACACACACACACACACTCACACTCACTCACACTCACACAAGATGCGCCTCCACGGCTGGACTCGCCAAGGTGGAGCCCTCCCAGCCCCCCTCGTCTCCTCGCCCGGCCTCCTTCACCTACCCGCTGCCCACCCCCAGCGCGTCGCTGCCTGCCGCTGACTGCGCACGCGCGGGACGCTCGCCCTTTGACCCCAGCCAGGGGCCGCCCTCCCCCACAACCCCTTTCAGCTGCGCCCCCCCCTCGCCCTGTGGGTGGGCTGCCGCCTATTCCCCGGGGCCAGGGCTGGGGCACAGCCAGTGTATGGGGCGTCTCTCTCTGGGGATGTGTCCCATGGGTGGGGTGGGGTGGCGTGGTTTGGGGGGCGCTGAAGAAATCAGTCCCCTCCATCTCCTACCTCTGGAAAACGCCCAAGCCCGTGGAGAACTGCCGGCACCGCTTCGTGGGGGCCGGGACCCTCCTCCGTGTCCTCCTGTGGCCCAGTCCAAGGGGCCTGGGCCTGGCCGGGGCTGCATTGGACCCCGACCACCCTGGCGTGTGGACTCGCTAAAAATCGGCCATTAGATATTGGATTCCAGCTTCCTGGAGGTCATTTCACTAATGAGTGCACCGGAAAGAGTTTCCTAATCCATCTGTGAGGGTGGCAACTGAAAGAGAATTTGAAAGCTGACAGAATAGGCGAGGGAAGGCATAGGAGATTTCCACACCCAGCAAGGAAGACTTTCCCGAAATGGAAGCAAGAAACGAGCAAACAGAGACACCGGTAGCCCGCCCGGAAAAGAGTCTGCCCCTGAGAGAAAGCACCCTGACCAGGTTCACCCGTGGGTGGGTGGCGAGCTAGCGGCATTCAGAAGAGCGAGGCCCGCAGTCTGTGCGGAAGACACCTGAGCTCGGGTGTGTGTGGCGGCGCGATTCACAAGCAGCTCTAGACGTTAAACCAAGGAGAAGCCAGGGAGTTCCCAACGCCCCAGGTGTCCTCAGCCCACGACTGGCTGCTGTGGGAATGCGAAGCCCGGCTCCTTGTCTCAGAGCGGGGTTCCCAGGAGGATCAGGCTGAAGCTGGGACTTGGCCTCAAAGTGTCCCCTCGCATGGCCACCCCCTTCCCCTTCCTGCTCCTCTACTCCTGGTGCCCCTCCATCCAGGGGCCAGACCTTAAAGAGTCACCGCAAGAGAATCCTGGTCCCAAAGGAGCCTTCTGGGGGACCGGTGCTGAGAGAGGTTGTGGGCATGGCCCGCTGGGGCTCTGCCCGAACCAGGGCTGAGAGATGCCACCTCCCAGCTCTGGGTCCCTGCAGGAAGTGTTGGCAAGCACAGGGCCGGTCCTCCAAAGGCCCAGGTGCAGGGAGCCCAGGCCAAGCAGCCTGTGGAAGAAGCCACTTGCCGTGCCACCCCGGGAACAGGACTGCAGGCCCCGGCCCTTCCCACCTCCTCCTCCTCCTCCCCCCGCCCCCCCCACAGGGCACAGGGCTCAGAGACACCTCAGACTCTTGCTACCCAAAGTGCAAAGGGCATCAGTTGCTCCTCCAACCCCCCCGCCCAGCAGACCACGTTGTCCAGCCAGCCCCCGGGCCTCCCTGGGGTGCCCAGCACAAAAGTGCAGACACCCACCGGACCCTCAATCTCAGTTTTCGGATGTTTTTGCCACTCTAAGGACCCGCAGGCCAGCTGGGCCTTCGGGCAGGACAGAGAGCCCCGGAATCCGACGTGGAGAGCTGCGTGTACGTCCCCATCAGGAGGCGGTCCCCACCTCCGCGGCTCTCCCCTTGTGGGGAGCGGCAGCCCAGCCGGCAGCCCCAGGGCCTCAGGGAAGACACCAGGCTGGGCCCCCGCGGCACAGCGGGGGCACGTCCCCCGCACTCAAGCGACTTAGGGACGGCTGCTGGAGACTGCTGCGGCCACCCTGCTGCCGGGTTCCTGGAGGGCTTCCTGGAAGCAGCGTCCACACCAAGCCCTTGGAAGGCCCAGGCGACGGAGGAGCCGGTCAGGCAGGGGCCGAGGACGGTGAGAGGCCGGGCGGGCGGGAAGGACCATGTCAGGCAGGGGCAGAGGACGGTGACAGGCCGGGCGGGGAGGAGCCGGACAGGCGGGGGCCCAGGACAGTGACGGGCCTGGCCGGGGAGGAGTGCGTCAGGCAGGGGCAGAGGAGACGGGCTGGGTAAGGGTTAGGGTTACAGTTAGGGCACAATTCACAATCGCAAAGACGTGGAAGCGACCCGAGTGCCCATCCATCCAGGAGTGCATGAATAAAATGTGGCGCGTGGACACCACGGAGTGCCATTCGGCTGTGAGGAGCAGCGGTGAGAGGGCGCCTCTCGTGTTCTCCTGGCCAGAGCTGGGACCCGTTCCAGTAAGCCAGGTATCCCAAGAATGGACACACGAGCACCACGTGAGCGCGCTCACCAGCAAATTGGTACGAACGGATGGACGCCTAAGTGGACAGAGAGGAATCACCTTCATCGGGTGGGTGTCGGGCGGGTGGGGGGAGGGGAGGGGCATACACATCCATTAGGCATGGGGTGGGTGCGCACCGACTGGGGGATGGGCGCACTTGAAGCTCTGACCCGAGGGGGGAGGCTTGGAGAGGGCAAGGCACCCGACCTTAACATTGGTACCCCCACAATACGCTGGAACAACATGAGAGGTATATGAATAAGAACACAGGGGGGGCCGGGCGCGGTGGCTCACGCCTGTAATCCTAGCTCTCTGGGAGGCCGAGGCGGGCGGATTGCTCCAGGTCAGGAGTTCGAAACCAGCCTGAGCAAGAGCGAGACCCCGTCTCTACTAAAAATAGAAAGAAATTAATTGGCCAACTAATATATATAGAAAAACACAGCCGGGCGTGGTGGTGCATGCCTGTAGTCCCAACTACTCGGGAGGCTGAGGCAGCAGGATTGCTTGAGCCCGGAGATTGAGGTTGCTGTGAGCTAGGCTGACGCCATGGCACTCACTCTAGCCTGGGCAGCAAAACGAGACTCTGTCTCAAAAAAAAAAAAAAAAAAAAGAACACAGGGGGGAGGGGGGCACGGGCAACACATGTCACCTGAATACTTGTACTCCCATCATCTGCTTGAAGAGAGAGAGAAAAGAAAATGCAATCATAGAGGTAAGAGACACTTTTTAAAAATAATGAATCCGAAGAGAAAAGTAAAAGGAGGCCTGTGGAGCAGGTCTGGGTGTGACTCCGGATCCCCCAACATCAGGTGCCACCACCAAAGATTCCTGCGTGTAGCCCATAGAACCCCAAAAGCAACGGGACGAGTTCTGGTCACATACTCCCTCAAAATGACATCCTGGCCTTCTTCTGGAACTCCCTCCCCTCTCAGACTCTCAAGGTTTCCTCCAGCGTGTCGGTTCCCACAGAGCAGACCTTTGGTCTGAGACCTGACAGTCCAGATGCCACGCATGCTGCCGCGTGGCGGCGGTGTCGCGGCTTGGGACAAGAGGAGGCCCCACGGTGCGGGCTGGGGCGCCAGGCACCGCGGGCGGGCGCTGAGGGTGGGGGTGACCCCCACCCCGGGCCGCCGCCACGCTCCCAGAAAGGGGACAGAACAAGAGGCAAAAAAAAAAAAAAAAAAAAAAAAAAAAGCAGCAGCCTGTGGCACCCGGTATTCCCAGGCGGTCTCCCATCCAAGTACTAACCAGGCCCGACCCTGCTTAGCTTCCGAGACCAGACGAGATCGGGGGCGTTCAGGGTGGTGTGGCCCTAGACGGCGGCGGAGGGCGCCCCTGCCCCGCTCGAGAAGCCGAGCCTCTCTGGGCTTCCCCGCCGCCGCCGCCTCCCGCCCCAGGCCCCGCGCCGGGCCGGGCCGGTTGAGTTCGCCGGCCGGGTCCCGCGGGCTCCCAGGGACGGGGGTGATGGGCGGGGCGGGGCGGGGCGGGGCGGGGGGCTGTCTCTCTATACACACACACACACACTCACACTCACTCACACTCACACAAGATGCGCCTCCACGGCTGGACTCGCCAAGGTGGAGCCCTCCCAGCCCCCCTCGTCTCCTCGCCCGGCCTCCTTCACCTACCCGCTGCCCACCCCCAGCGCGTCGCTGCCTGCCGCTGACTGCGCACGCGCGGGACGCTCGCCCTTTGACCCCAGCCAGGGGCCGCCCTCCCCCACAACCCCTTTCAGCTGCGCCCCCCCCCTCGCCCTGTGGGTGGGCTGCCGCCTATTCCCCGGGGCCAGGGCTGGGGCACAGCCAGTGTATGGGGCGTCTCTCTCTGGGGATGTGTCCCATGGGTGGGGTGGGGTGGCGTGGTTTGGGGGGCGCTGAAGAAATCAGTCCCCTCCATCTCCTACCTCTGGAAAACGCCCAAGCCCGTGGAGAACTGCCGGCACCGCTTCGTGGGGGCCGGGACCCTCCTCCGTGTCCTCCTGTGGCCCAGTCCAAGGGGCCTGGGCCTGGCCGGGGCTGCATTGGACCCCGACCACCCTGGCGTGTGGACTCGCTAAAAATCGGCCATTAGATATTGGATTCCAGCTTCCTGGAGGTCATTTCACTAATGAGTGCACCGGAAAGAGTTTCCTAATCCATCTGTGAGGGTGGCAACTGAAAGAGAATTTGAAAGCTGACAGAATAGGCGAGGGAAGGCATAGGAGATTTCCACACCCAGCAAGGAAGACTTTCCCGAAATGGAAGCAAGAAACGAGCAAACAGAGACACCGGTAGCCCGCCCGGAAAAGAGTCTGCCCCTGAGAGAAAGCACCCTGACCAGGTTCACCCGTGGGTGGGTGGCGAGCTAGCGGCATTCAGAAGAGCGAGGCCCGCAGTCTGTGCGGAAGACACCTGAGCTCGGGTGTGTGTGGCGGCGCGATTCACAAGCAGCTCTAGACGTTAAACCAAGGAGAAGCCAGGGAGTTCCCAACGCCCCAGGTGTCCTCAGCCCACGACTGGCTGCTGTGGGAATGCGAAGCCCGGCTCCTTGTCTCAGAGCGGGGTTCCCAGGAGGATCAGGCTGAAGCTGGGACTTGGCCTCAAAGTGTCCCCTCGCATGGCCACCCCCTTCCCCTTCCTGCTCCTCTACTCCTGGTGCCCCTCCATCCAGGGGCCAGACCTTAAAGAGTCACCGCAAGAGAATCCTGGTCCCAAAGGAGCCTTCTGGGGGACCGGTGCTGAGAGAGGTTGTGGGCATGGCCCGCTGGGGCTCTGCCCGAACCAGGGCTGAGAGATGCCACCTCCCAGCTCTGGGTCCCTGCAGGAAGTGTTGGCAAGCACAGGGCCGGTCCTCCAAAGGCCCAGGTGCAGGGAGCCCAGGCCAAGCAGCCTGTGGAAGAAGCCACTTGCCGTGCCACCCCGGGAACAGGACTGCAGGCCCCGGCCCTTCCCACCTCCTCCTCCTCCTCCCCCCGCCCCCCCCACAGGGCACAGGGCTCAGAGACACCTCAGACTCTTGCTACCCAAAGTGCAAAGGGCATCAGTTGCTCCTCCAACCCCCCCGCCCAGCAGACCACGTTGTCCAGCCAGCCCCCGGGCCTCCCTGGGGTGCCCAGCACAAAAGTGCAGACACCCACCGGACCCTCAATCTCAGTTTTCGGATGTTTTTGCCACTCTAAGGACCCGCAGGCCAGCTGGGCCTTCGGGCAGGACAGAGAGCCCCGGAATCCGACGTGGAGAGCTGCGTGTACGTCCCCATCAGGAGGCGGTCCCCACCTCCGCGGCTCTCCCCTTGTGGGGAGCGGCAGCCCAGCCGGCAGCCCCAGGGCCTCAGGGAAGACACCAGGCTGGGCCCCCGCGGCACAGCGGGGGCACGTCCCCCGCACTCAAGCGACTTAGGGACGGCTGCTGGAGACTGCTGCGGCCACCCTGCTGCCGGGTTCCTGGAGGGCTTCCTGGAAGCAGCGTCCACACCAAGCCCTTGGAAGGCCCAGGCGACGGAGGAGCCGGTCAGGCAGGGGCCGAGGACGGTGAGAGGCCGGGCGGGCGGGAAGGACCATGTCAGGCAGGGGCAGAGGACGGTGACAGGCCGGGCGGGGAGGAGCCGGACAGGCGGGGGCCCAGGACAGTGACGGGCCTGGCCGGGGAGGAGTGCGTCAGGCAGGGGCAGAGGAGACGGGCTGGGTAAGGGTTAGGGTTACAGTTAGGGCACAATTCACAATCGCAAAGACGTGGAAGCGACCCGAGTGCCCATCCATCCAGGAGTGCATGAATAAAATGTGGCGCGTGGACACCACGGAGTGCCATTCGGCTGTGAGGAGCAGCGGTGAGAGGGCGCCTCTCGTGTTCTCCTGGCCAGAGCTGGGACCCGTTCCAGTAAGCCAGGTATCCCAAGAATGGACACACGAGCACCACGTGAGCGCGCTCACCAGCAAATTGGTACGAACGGATGGACGCCTAAGTGGACAGAGAGGAATCACCTTCATCGGGTGGGTGTCGGGCGGGTGGGGGGAGGGGAGGGGCATACACATCCATTAGGCATGGGGTGGGTGCGCACCGACTGGGGGATGGGCGCACTTGAAGCTCTGACCCGAGGGGGGAGGCTTGGAGAGGGCAAGGCACCCGACCTTAACATTGGTACCCCCACAATACGCTGGAACAACATGAGAGGTATATGAATAAGAACACAGGGGGGGCCGGGCGCGGTGGCTCACGCCTGTAATCCTAGCTCTCTGGGAGGCCGAGGCGGGCGGATTGCTCCAGGTCAGGAGTTCGAAACCAGCCTGAGCAAGAGCGAGACCCCGTCTCTACTAAAAATAGAAAGAAATTAATTGGCCAACTAATATATATAGAAAAACACAGCCGGGCGTGGTGGTGCATGCCTGTAGTCCCAACTACTCGGGAGGCTGAGGCAGCAGGATTGCTTGAGCCCGGAGATTGAGGTTGCTGTGAGCTAGGCTGACGCCATGGCACTCACTCTAGCCTGGGCAGCAAAACGAGACTCTGTCTCAAAAAAAAAAAAAAAAAAAAGAACACAGGGGGGAGGGGGGCACGGGCAACACATGTCACCTGAATACTTGTACTCCCATCATCTGCTTGAAGAGAGAGAGAAAAGAAAATGCAATCATAGAGGTAAGAGACACTTTTTAAAAATAATGAATCCGAAGAGAAAAGTAAAAGGAGGCCTGTGGAGCAGGTCTGGGTGTGACTCCGGATCCCCCAACATCAGGTGCCACCACCAAAGATTCCTGCGTGTAGCCCATAGAACCCCAAAAGCAACGGGACGAGTTCTGGTCACATACTCCCTCAAAATGACATCCTGGCCTTCTTCTGGAACTCCCTCCCCTCTCAGACTCTCAAGGTTTCCTCCAGCGTGTCGGTTCCCACAGAGCAGACCTTTGGTCTGAGACCTGACAGTCCAGATGCCACGCATGCTGCCGCGTGGCGGCGGTGTCGCGGCTTGGGACAAGAGGAGGCCCCACGGTGCGGGCTGGGGCGCCAGGCACCGCGGGCGGGCGCTGAGGGTGGGGGTGACCCCCACCGCGGGCCGCCGCCACGCTCCCAGAAAGGGGACAGAACAAGAGGCAAAAAAAAAAAAAAAAAAAAAAAAAAAAAAGCAGCAGCCTGTGGCACCCGGTATTCCCAGGCGGTCTCCCATCCAAGTACTAACCAGGCCCGACCCTGCTTAGCTTCCGAGACCAGACGAGATCGGGGGCGTTCAGGGTGGTGTGGCCCTAGACGGCGGCGGAGGGCGCCCCTGCCCCGCTCGAGAAGCCGAGCCTCTCTGGGCTTCCCCGCCGCCGCCGCCTCCCGCCCCAGGCCCCGCGCCGGGCCGGGCCGGTTGAGTTCGCCGGCCGGGTCCCGCGGGCTCCCAGGGACGGGGGTGATGGGCGGGGCGGGGCGGGGCGGGGCGGGGGGCTGTCTCTCTATACACACACACACACACTCACACTCACTCACACTCACACAAGATGCGCCTCCACGGCTGGACTCGCCAAGGTGGAGCCCTCCCACCCCCCCTCGTCTCCTCGCCCGGCCTCCTTCACCTACCCGCTGCCCACCCCCAGCGCGTCGCTGCCTGCCGCTGACTGCGCACGTGCGGGACGCTCGCCCTTTGACCCCAGCCAGGGGCCGCCCTCCCCCACAACCCCTTTCAGCTGCACCCCCCCCCTCGCCCTGTGGGTGGGCTGCCGCCTATTCCCCGGGGCCAGGGCTGGGGCACAGCCAGTGTATGGGGCGTCTCTCTCTGGGGATGTGTCCCATGGGTGGGGTGGGGTGGCGTGGTTTGGGGGGCGCTGAAGAAATCAGTCCCCTCCATCTCCTACCTCTGGAAAACGCCCAAGCCCGTGGAGAACTGCCGGCACCGCTTCGTGGGGGCCGGGACCCTCCTCCGTGTCCTCCTGTGGCCCAGTCCAAGGGGCCTGGGCCTGGCCGGGGCTGCATTGGACCCCGACCACCCTGGCGTGTGGACTCGCTAAAAATCGGCCATTAGATATTGGATTCCAGCTTCCTGGAGGTCATTTCACTAATGAGTGCACCGGAAAGAGTTTCCTAATCCATCTGTGAGGGTGGCAACTGAAAGAGAATTTGAAAGCTGACAGAATAGGCGAGGGAAGGCATAGGAGATTTCCACACCCAGCAAGGAAGACTTTCCCGAAATGGAAGCAAGAAACGAGCAAACAGAGACACCGGTAGCCCGCCCGGAAAAGAGTCTGCCCCCGAGAGAAAGTACCCTGACCAGGTTCACCCATGGGTGGGTGGGTGGCGAGCTAGCGGCATTCAGAAGAGCGAGGCCCGCAGTCTGTGCGGAAGACACCTGAGCTCGGGTGTGTGTGGCGGCGCGATTCACAAGCAGCTCTAGACGTTAAACCAAGGAGAAGCCAGGGAGTTCCCAACGCCCCAGGTGTCCTCAGCCCACGACTGGCTGCTGTGGGAATGCGAAGCCCGGCTCCTTGTCTCAGAGCGGGGTTCCCAGGAGGATCAGGCTGAAGCTGGGACTTGGCCTCAAAGTGTCCCCTCGCATGGCCACCCCCTTCCCCTTCCTGCTCCTCTACTCCTGGTGCCCCTCCATCCAGGGGCCAGACCTTAAAGAGTCACCGCAAGAGAATCCTGGTCCCAAAGGAGCCTTCTGGGGGACCGGTGCTGAGAGAGGTTGTGGGCATGGCCCGCTGGGGCTCTGCCCGAACCAGGGCTGAGAGATGCCACCTCCCAGCTCTGGGTCCCTGCAGGAAGTGTTGGCAAGCACAGGGCCGGTCCTCCAAAGGCCCAGGTGCAGGGAGCCCAGGCCAAGCAGCCTGTGGAAGAAGCCACTTGCCGTGCCACCCCGGGAACAGGACTGCAGGCCCCGGCCCTTCCCACCTCCTCCTCCTCCTCCCCCCGCCCCCCCCACAGGGCACAGGGCTCAGAGACACCTCAGACTCTTGCTACCCAAAGTGCAAAGGGCATCAGTTGCTCCTCCAACCCCCCCGCCCAGCAGACCACGTTGTCCAGCCAGCCCCCGGGCCTCCCTGGGGTGCCCAGCACAAAAGTGCAGACACCCACCGGACCCTCAATCTCAGTTTTCGGATGTTTTTGCCACTCTAAGGACCCGCAGGCCAGCTGGGCCTTCGGGCAGGACAGAGAGCCCCGGAATCCGACGTGGAGAGCTGCGTGTACGTCCCCATCAGGAGGCGGTCCCCACCTCCGCGGCTCTCCCCTTGTGGGGAGCGGCAGCCCAGCCGGCAGCCCCAGGGCCTCAGGGAAGACACCAGGCTGGGCCCCCGCGGCACAGCGGGGGCACGTCCCCCGCACTCAAGCGACTTAGGGACGGCTGCTGGAGACTGCTGCGGCCACCCTGCTGCCGGGTTCCTGGAGGGCTTCCTGGAAGCAGCGTCCACACCAAGCCCTTGGAAGGCCCAGGCGACGGAGGAGCCGGTCAGGCAGGGGCCGAGGACGGTGAGAGGCCGGGCGGGCGGGAAGGACCATGTCAGGCAGGGGCAGAGGACGGTGACAGGCCGGGCGGGGAGGAGCCGGACAGGCGGGGGCCCAGGACAGTGACGGGCCTGGCCGGGGAGGAGTGCGTCAGGCAGGGGCAGAGGAGACGGGCTGGGTAAGGGTTAGGGTTACAGTTAGGGCACAATTCACAATCGCAAAGACGTGGAAGCGACCCGAGTGCCCATCCATCCAGGAGTGCATGAATAAAATGTGGCGCGTGGACACCACGGAGTGCCATTCGGCTGTGAGGAGCAGCGGTGAGAGGGCGCCTCTCGTGTTCTCCTGGCCAGAGCTGGGACCCGTTCCAGTAAGCCAGGTATCCCAAGAATGGACACACGAGCACCACGTGAGCGCGCTCACCAGCAAATTGGTACGAACGGATGGACGCCTAAGTGGACAGAGAGGAATCACCTTCATCGGGTGGGTGTCGGGCGGGTGGGGGGAGGGGAGGGGCATACACATCCATTAGGCATGGGGTGGGTGCGCACCGACTGGGGGATGGGCGCACTTGAAGCTCTGACCCGAGGGGGGAGGCTTGGAGAGGGCAAGGCACCCGACCTTAACATTGGTACCCCCACAATACGCTGGAACAACATGAGAGGTATATGAATAAGAACACAGGGGGGGCCGGGCGCGGTGGCTCACGCCTGTAATCCTAGCTCTCTGGGAGGCCGAGGCGGGCGGATTGCTCCAGGTCAGGAGTTCGAAACCAGCCTGAGCAAGAGCGAGACCCCGTCTCTACTAAAAATAGAAAGAAATTAATTGGCCAACTAATATATATAGAAAAACACAGCCGGGCGTGGTGGTGCATGCCTGTAGTCCCAACTACTCGGGAGGCTGAGGCAGCAGGATTGCTTGAGCCCGGAGATTGAGGTTGCTGTGAGCTAGGCTGACGCCATGGCACTCACTCTAGCCTGGGCAGCAAAACGAGACTCTGTCTCAAAAAAAAAAAAAAAAAAAAGAACACAGGGGGGAGGGGGGCACGGGCAACACATGTCACCTGAATACTTGTACTCCCATCATCTGCTTGAAGAGAGAGAGAAAAGAAAATGCAATCATAGAGGTAAGAGACACTTTTTAAAAATAATGAATCCGAAGAGAAAAGTAAAAGGAGGCCTGTGGAGCAGGTCTGGGTGTGACTCCGGATCCCCCAACATCAGGTGCCACCACCAAAGATTCCTGCGTGTAGCCCATAGAACCCCAAAAGCAACGGGACGAGTTCTGGTCACATACTCCCTCAAAATGACATCCTGGCCTTCTTCTGGAACTCCCTCCCCTCTCAGACTCTCAAGGTTTCCTCCAGCGTGTCGGTTCCCACAGAGCAGACCTTTGGTCTGAGACCTGACAGTCCAGATGCCACGCATGCTGCCGCGTGGCGGCGGTGTCGCGGCTTGGGACAAGAGGAGGCCCCACGGTGCGGGCTGGGGCGCCAGGCACCGCGGGCGGGCGCTGAGGGTGGGGGTGACCCCCACCCCGGGCCGCCGCCACGCTCCCAGAAAGGGGACAGAACAAGAGGCAAAAAAAAAAAAAAAAAAAAAAAAAAAAGCAGCAGCCTGTGGCACCCGGTATTCCCAGGCGGTCTCCCATCCAAGTACTAACCAGGCCCGACCCTGCTTAGCTTCCGAGACCAGACGAGATCGGGGGCGTTCAGGGTGGTGTGGCCCTAGACGGCGGCGGAGGGCGCCCCTGCCCCGCTCGAGAAGCCGAGCCTCTCTGGGCTTCCCCGCCGCCGCCGCCTCCCGCCCCAGGCCCCGCGCCGGGCCGGGCCGGTTGAGTTCGCCGGCCGGGTCCCGCGGGCTCCCAGGGACGGGGGTGATGGGCGGGGCGGGGCGGGGCGGGGCGGGGGGCTGTCTCTCTATACACACACACACACACTCACACTCACTCACACTCACACAAGATGCGCCTCCACGGCTGGACTCGCCAAGGTGGAGCCCTCCCAGCCCCCCTCGTCTCCTCGCCCGGCCTCCTTCACCTACCCGCTGCCCACCCCCAGCGCGTCGCTGCCTGCCGCTGACTGCGCACGCGCGGGACGCTCGCCCTTTGACCCCAGCCAGGGGCCGCCCTCCCCCACAACCCCTTTCAGCTGCGCCCCCCCCCTCGCCCTGTGGGTGGGCTGCCGCCTATTCCCCGGGGCCAGGGCTGGGGCACAGCCAGTGTATGGGGCGTCTCTCTCTGGGGATGTGTCCCATGGGTGGGGTGGGGTGGCGTGGTTTGGGGGGCGCTGAAGAAATCAGTCCCCTCCATCTCCTACCTCTGGAAAACGCCCAAGCCCGTGGAGAACTGCCGGCACCGCTTCGTGGGGGCCGGGACCCTCCTCCGTGTCCTCCTGTGGCCCAGTCCAAGGGGCCTGGGCCTGGCCGGGGCTGCATTGGACCCCGACCACCCTGGCGTGTGGACTCGCTAAAAATCGGCCATTAGATATTGGATTCCAGCTTCCTGGAGGTCATTTCACTAATGAGTGCACCGGAAAGAGTTTCCTAATCCATCTGTGAGGGTGGCAACTGAAAGAGAATTTGAAAGCTGACAGAATAGGCGAGGGAAGGCATAGGAGATTTCCACACCCAGCAAGGAAGACTTTCCCGAAATGGAAGCAAGAAACGAGCAAACAGAGACACCGGTAGCCCGCCCGGAAAAGAGTCTGCCCCTGAGAGAAAGCACCCTGACCAGGTTCACCCGTGGGTGGGTGGCGAGCTAGCGGCATTCAGAAGAGCGAGGCCCGCAGTCTGTGCGGAAGACACCTGAGCTCGGGTGTGTGTGGCGGCGCGATTCACAAGCAGCTCTAGACGTTAAACCAAGGAGAAGCCAGGGAGTTCCCAACGCCCCAGGTGTCCTCAGCCCACGACTGGCTGCTGTGGGAATGCGAAGCCCGGCTCCTTGTCTCAGAGCGGGGTTCCCAGGAGGATCAGGCTGAAGCTGGGACTTGGCCTCAAAGTGTCCCCTCGCATGGCCACCCCCTTCCCCTTCCTGCTCCTCTACTCCTGGTGCCCCTCCATCCAGGGGCCAGACCTTAAAGAGTCACCGCAAGAGAATCCTGGTCCCAAAGGAGCCTTCTGGGGGACCGGTGCTGAGAGAGGTTGTGGGCATGGCCCGCTGGGGCTCTGCCCGAACCAGGGCTGAGAGATGCCACCTCCCAGCTCTGGGTCCCTGCAGGAAGTGTTGGCAAGCACAGGGCCGGTCCTCCAAAGGCCCAGGTGCAGGGAGCCCAGGCCAAGCAGCCTGTGGAAGAAGCCACTTGCCGTGCCACCCCGGGAACAGGACTGCAGGCCCCGGCCCTTCCCACCTCCTCCTCCTCCTCCCCCCGCCCCCCCCACAGGGCACAGGGCTCAGAGACACCTCAGACTCTTGCTACCCAAAGTGCAAAGGGCATCAGTTGCTCCTCCAACCCCCCCGCCCAGCAGACCACGTTGTCCAGCCAGCCCCCGGGCCTCCCTGGGGTGCCCAGCACAAAAGTGCAGACACCCACCGGACCCTCAATCTCAGTTTTCGGATGTTTTTGCCACTCTAAGGACCCGCAGGCCAGCTGGGCCTTCGGGCAGGACAGAGAGCCCCGGAATCCGACGTGGAGAGCTGCGTGTACGTCCCCATCAGGAGGCGGTCCCCACCTCCGCGGCTCTCCCCTTGTGGGGAGCGGCAGCCCAGCCGGCAGCCCCAGGGCCTCAGGGAAGACACCAGGCTGGGCCCCCGCGGCACAGCGGGGGCACGTCCCCCGCACTCAAGCGACTTAGGGACGGCTGCTGGAGACTGCTGCGGCCACCCTGCTGCCGGGTTCCTGGAGGGCTTCCTGGAAGCAGCGTCCACACCAAGCCCTTGGAAGGCCCAGGCGACGGAGGAGCCGGTCAGGCAGGGGCCGAGGACGGTGAGAGGCCGGGCGGGCGGGAAGGACCATGTCAGGCAGGGGCAGAGGACGGTGACAGGCCGGGCGGGGAGGAGCCGGACAGGCGGGGGCCCAGGACAGTGACGGGCCTGGCCGGGGAGGAGTGCGTCAGGCAGGGGCAGAGGAGACGGGCTGGGTAAGGGTTAGGGTTACAGTTAGGGCACAATTCACAATCGCAAAGACGTGGAAGCGACCCGAGTGCCCATCCATCCAGGAGTGCATGAATAAAATGTGGCGCGTGGACACCACGGAGTGCCATTCGGCTGTGAGGAGCAGCGGTGAGAGGGCGCCTCTCGTGTTCTCCTGGCCAGAGCTGGGACCCGTTCCAGTAAGCCAGGTATCCCAAGAATGGACACACGAGCACCACGTGAGCGCGCTCACCAGCAAATTGGTACGAACGGATGGACGCCTAAGTGGACAGAGAGGAATCACCTTCATCGGGTGGGTGTCGGGCGGGTGGGGGGAGGGGAGGGGCATACACATCCATTAGGCATGGGGTGGGTGCGCACCGACTGGGGGATGGGCGCACTTGAAGCTCTGACCCGAGGGGGGAGGCTTGGAGAGGGCAAGGCACCCGACCTTAACATTGGTACCCCCACAATACGCTGGAACAACATGAGAGGTATATGAATAAGAACACAGGGGGGGCCGGGCGCGGTGGCTCACGCCTGTAATCCTAGCTCTCTGGGAGGCCGAGGCGGGCGGATTGCTCCAGGTCAGGAGTTCGAAACCAGCCTGAGCAAGAGCGAGACCCCGTCTCTACTAAAAATAGAAAGAAATTAATTGGCCAACTAATATATATAGAAAAACACAGCCGGGCGTGGTGGTGCATGCCTGTAGTCCCAACTACTCGGGAGGCTGAGGCAGCAGGATTGCTTGAGCCCGGAGATTGAGGTTGCTGTGAGCTAGGCTGACGCCATGGCACTCACTCTAGCCTGGGCAGCAAAACGAGACTCTGTCTCAAAAAAAAAAAAAAAAAAAAGAACACAGGGGGGAGGGGGGCACGGGCAACACATGTCACCTGAATACTTGTACTCCCATCATCTGCTTGAAGAGAGAGAGAAAAGAAAATGCAATCATAGAGGTAAGAGACACTTTTTAAAAATAATGAATCCGAAGAGAAAAGTAAAAGGAGGCCTGTGGAGCAGGTCTGGGTGTGACTCCGGATCCCCCAACATCAGGTGCCACCACCAAAGATTCCTGCGTGTAGCCCATAGAACCCCAAAAGCAACGGGACGAGTTCTGGTCACATACTCCCTCAAAATGACATCCTGGCCTTCTTCTGGAACTCCCTCCCCTCTCAGACTCTCAAGGTTTCCTCCAGCGTGTCGGTTCCCACAGAGCAGACCTTTGGTCTGAGACCTGACAGTCCAGATGCCACGCATGCTGCCGCGTGGCGGCGGTGTCGCGGCTTGGGACAAGAGGAGGCCCCACGGTGCGGGCTGGGGCGCCAGGCACCGCGGGCGGGCGCTGAGGGTGGGGGTGACCCCCACCGCGGGCCGCCGCCACGCTCCCAGAAAGGGGACAGAACAAGAGGCAAAAAAAAAAAAAAAAAAAAAAAAAAAAAGCAGCAGCCTGTGGCACCCGGTATTCCCAGGCGGTCTCCCATCCAAGTACTAACCAGGCCCGACCCTGCTTAGCTTCCGAGACCAGACGAGATCGGGGGCGTTCAGGGTGGTGTGGCCCTAGACGGCGGCGGAGGGCGCCCCTGCCCCGCTCGAGAAGCCGAGCCTCTCTGGGCTTCCCCGCCGCCGCCGCCTCCCGCCCCAGGCCCCGCGCCGGGCCGGGCCGGTTGAGTTCGCCGGCCGGGTCCCGCGGGCTCCCAGGGACGGGGGTGATGGGCGGGGCGGGGCGGGGCGGGGCGGGGGGCTGTCTCTCTATACACACACACACACACTCACACTCACTCACACTCACACAAGATGCGCCTCCACGGCTGGACTCGCCAAGGTGGAGCCCTCCCAGCCCCCCTCGTCTCCTCGCCCGGCCTCCTTCACCTACCCGCTGCCCACCCCCAGCGCGTCGCTGCCTGCCGCTGACTGCGCACGTGCGGGACGCTCGCCCTTTGACCCCAGCCAGGGGCCGCCCTCCCCCACAACCCCTTTCAGCTGCACCCCCCCCCTCGCCCTGTGGGTGGGCTGCCGCCTATTCCCCGGGGCCAGGGCTGGGGCACAGCCAGTGTATGGGGCGTCTCTCTCTGGGGATGTGTCCCATGGGTGGGGTGGGGTGGCGTGGTTTGGGGGGCGCTGAAGAAATCAGTCCCCTCCATCTCCTACCTCTGGAAAACGCCCAAGCCCGTGGAGAACTGCCGGCACCGCTTCGTGGGGGCCGGGACCCTCCTCCGTGTCCTCCTGTGGCCCAGTCCAAGGGGCCTGGGCCTGGCCGGGGCTGCATTGGACCCCGACCACCCTGGCGTGTGGACTCGCTAAAAATCGGCCATTAGATATTGGATTCCAGCTTCCTGGAGGTCATTTCACTAATGAGTGCACCGGAAAGAGTTTCCTAATCCATCTGTGAGGGTGGCAACTGAAAGAGAATTTGAAAGCTGACAGAATAGGCGAGGGAAGGCATAGGAGATTTCCACACCCAGCAAGGAAGACTTTCCCGAAATGGAAGCAAGAAACGAGCAAACAGAGACACCGGTAGCCCGCCCGGAAAAGAGTCTGCCCCCGAGAGAAAGTACCCTGACCAGGTTCACCCATGGGTGGGTGGGTGGCGAGCTAGCGGCATTCAGAAGAGCGAGGCCCGCAGTCTGTGCGGAAGACACCTGAGCTCGGGTGTGTGTGGCGGCGCGATTCACAAGCAGCTCTAGACGTTAAACCAAGGAGAAGCCAGGGAGTTCCCAACGCCCCAGGTGTCCTCAGCCCACGACTGGCTGCTGTGGGAATGCGAAGCCCGGCTCCTTGTCTCAGAGCGGGGTTCCCAGGAGGATCAGGCTGAAGCTGGGACTTGGCCTCAAAGTGTCCCCTCGCATGGCCACCCCCTTCCCCTTCCTGCTCCTCTACTCCTGGTGCCCCTCCATCCAGGGGCCAGACCTTAAAGAGTCACCGCAAGAGAATCCTGGTCCCAAAGGAGCCTTCTGGGGGACCGGTGCTGAGAGAGGTTGTGGGCATGGCCCGCTGGGGCTCTGCCCGAACCAGGGCTGAGAGATGCCACCTCCCAGCTCTGGGTCCCTGCAGGAAGTGTTGGCAAGCACAGGGCCGGTCCTCCAAAGGCCCAGGTGCAGGGAGCCCAGGCCAAGCAGCCTGTGGAAGAAGCCACTTGCCGTGCCACCCCGGGAACAGGACTGCAGGCCCCGGCCCTTCCCACCTCCTCCTCCTCCTCCCCCCGCCCCCCCCACAGGGCACAGGGCTCAGAGACACCTCAGACTCTTGCTACCCAAAGTGCAAAGGGCATCAGTTGCTCCTCCAACCCCCCCGCCCAGCAGACCACGTTGTCCAGCCAGCCCCCGGGCCTCCCTGGGGTGCCCAGCACAAAAGTGCAGACACCCACCGGACCCTCAATCTCAGTTTTCGGATGTTTTTGCCACTCTAAGGACCCGCAGGCCAGCTGGGCCTTCGGGCAGGACAGAGAGCCCCGGAATCCGACGTGGAGAGCTGCGTGTACGTCCCCATCAGGAGGCGGTCCCCACCTCCGCGGCTCTCCCCTTGTGGGGAGCGGCAGCCCAGCCGGCAGCCCCAGGGCCTCAGGGAAGACACCAGGCTGGGCCCCCGCGGCACAGCGGGGGCACGTCCCCCGCACTCAAGCGACTTAGGGACGGCTGCTGGAGACTGCTGCGGCCACCCTGCTGCCGGGTTCCTGGAGGGCTTCCTGGAAGCAGCGTCCACACCAAGCCCTTGGAAGGCCCAGGCGACGGAGGAGCCGGTCAGGCAGGGGCCGAGGACGGTGAGAGGCCGGGCGGGCGGGAAGGACCATGTCAGGCAGGGGCAGAGGACGGTGACAGGCCGGGCGGGGAGGAGCCGGACAGGCGGGGGCCCAGGACAGTGACGGGCCTGGCCGGGGAGGAGTGCGTCAGGCAGGGGCAGAGGAGACGGGCTGGGTAAGGGTTAGGGTTACAGTTAGGGCACAATTCACAATCGCAAAGACGTGGAAGCGACCCGAGTGCCCATCCATCCAGGAGTGCATGAATAAAATGTGGCGCGTGGACACCACGGAGTGCCATTCGGCTGTGAGGAGCAGCGGTGAGAGGGCGCCTCTCGTGTTCTCCTGGCCAGAGCTGGGACCCGTTCCAGTAAGCCAAGTATCCCAAGAATGGACACACGAGCACCACGTGAGCGCGCTCACCAGCAAATTGGTACGAACGGATGGACGCCTAAGTGGACAGAGAGGAATCACCTTCATCGGGTGGGTGTCGGGCGGGTGGGGGGAGGGGAGGGGCATACACATCCATTAGGCATGGGGTGGGTGCGCACCGACTGGGGGATGGGCGCACTTGAAGCTCTGACCCGAGGGGGGAGGCTTGGAGAGGGCAAGGCACCCGACCTTAACATTGGTACCCCCACAATACGCTGGAACAACATGAGAGGTATATGAATAAGAACACAGGGGGGGCCGGGCGCGGTGGCTCACGCCTGTAATCCTAGCTCTCTGGGAGGCCGAGGCGGGCGGATTGCTCCAGGTCAGGAGTTCGAAACCAGCCTGAGCAAGAGCGAGACCCCGTCTCTACTAAAAATAGAAAGAAATTAATTGGCCAACTAATATATATAGAAAAACACAGCCGGGCGTGGTGGTGCATGCCTGTAGTCCCAACTACTCGGGAGGCTGAGGCAGCAGGATTGCTTGAGCCCGGAGATTGAGGTTGCTGTGAGCTAGGCTGACGCCATGGCACTCACTCTAGCCTGGGCAGCAAAACGAGACTCTGTCTCAAAAAAAAAAAAAAAAAAAAGAACACAGGGGGGAGGGGGGCACGGGCAACACATGTCACCTGAATACTTGTACTCCCATCATCTGCTTGAAGAGAGAGAGAAAAGAAAATGCAATCATAGAGGTAAGAGACACTTTTTAAAAATAATGAATCCGAAGAGAAAAGTAAAAGGAGGCCTGTGGAGCAGGTCTGGGTGTGACTCCGGATCCCCCAACATCAGGTGCCACCACCAAAGATTCCTGCGTGTAGCCCATAGAACCCCAAAAGCAACGGGACGAGTTCTGGTCACATACTCCCTCAAAATGACATCCTGGCCTTCTTCTGGAACTCCCTCCCCTCTCAGACTCTCAAGGTTTCCTCCAGCGTGTCGGTTCCCACAGAGCAGACCTTTGGTCTGAGACCTGACAGTCCAGATGCCACGCATGCTGCCGCGTGGCGGCGGTGTCGCGGCTTGGGACAAGAGGAGGCCCCACGGTGCGGGCTGGGGCGCCAGGCACCGCGGGCGGGCGCTGAGGGTGGGGGTGACCCCCACCCCGGGCCGCCGCCACGCTCCCAGAAAGGGGACAGAACAAGAGGCAAAAAAAAAAAAAAAAAAAAAAAAAAAAGCAGCAGCCTGTGGCACCCGGTATTCCCAGGCGGTCTCCCATCCAAGTACTAACCAGGCCCGACCCTGCTTAGCTTCCGAGACCAGACGAGATCGGGGGCGTTCAGGGTGGTGTGGCCCTAGACGGCGGCGGAGGGCGCCCCTGCCCCGCTCGAGAAGCCGAGCCTCTCTGGGCTTCCCCGCCGCCGCCGCCTCCCGCCCCAGGCCCCGCGCCGGGCCGGGCCGGTTGAGTTCGCCGGCCGGGTCCCGCGGGCTCCCAGGGACGGGGGTGATGGGCGGGGCGGGGCGGGGCGGGGCGGGGCGGGGGGCTGTCTCTCTATACACACACACACACACTCACACTCACTCACACTCACACAAGATGCGCCTCCACGGCTGGACTCGCCAAGGTGGAGCCCTCCCAGCCCCCCTCGTCTCCTCGCCCGGCCTCCTTCACCTACCCGCTGCCCACCCCCAGCGCGTCGCTGCCTGCCGCTGACTGCGCACGCGCGGGACGCTCGCCCTTTGACCCCAGCCAGGGGCCGCCCTCCCCCACAACCCCTTTCAGCTGCGCCCCCCCCCTCGCCCTGTGGGTGGGCTGCCGCCTATTCCCCGGGGCCAGGGCTGGGGCACAGCCAGTGTATGGGGCGTCTCTCTCTGGGGATGTGTCCCATGGGTGGGGTGGGGTGGCGTGGTTTGGGGGGCGCTGAAGAAATCAGTCCCCTCCATCTCCTACCTCTGGAAAACGCCCAAGCCCGTGGAGAACTGCCGGCACCGCTTCGTGGGGGCCGGGACCCTCCTCCGTGTCCTCCTGTGGCCCAGTCCAAGGGGCCTGGGCCTGGCCGGGGCTGCATTGGACCCCGACCACCCTGGCGTGTGGACTCGCTAAAAATCGGCCATTAGATATTGGATTCCAGCTTCCTGGAGGTCATTTCACTAATGAGTGCACCGGAAAGAGTTTCCTAATCCATCTGTGAGGGTGGCAACTGAAAGAGAATTTGAAAGCTGACAGAATAGGCGAGGGAAGGCATAGGAGATTTCCACACCCAGCAAGGAAGACTTTCCCGAAATGGAAGCAAGAAACGAGCAAACAGAGACACCGGTAGCCCGCCCGGAAAAGAGTCTGCCCCTGAGAGAAAGCACCCTGACCAGGTTCACCCGTGGGTGGGTGGCGAGCTAGCGGCATTCAGAAGAGCGAGGCCCGCAGTCTGTGCGGAAGACACCTGAGCTCGGGTGTGTGTGGCGGCGCGATTCACAAGCAGCTCTAGACGTTAAACCAAGGAGAAGCCAGGGAGTTCCCAACGCCCCAGGTGTCCTCAGCCCACGACTGGCTGCTGTGGGAATGCGAAGCCCGGCTCCTTGTCTCAGAGCGGGGTTCCCAGGAGGATCAGGCTGAAGCTGGGACTTGGCCTCAAAGTGTCCCCTCGCATGGCCACCCCCTTCCCCTTCCTGCTCCTCTACTCCTGGTGCCCCTCCATCCAGGGGCCAGACCTTAAAGAGTCACCGCAAGAGAATCCTGGTCCCAAAGGAGCCTTCTGGGGGACCGGTGCTGAGAGAGGTTGTGGGCATGGCCCGCTGGGGCTCTGCCCGAACCAGGGCTGAGAGATGCCACCTCCCAGCTCTGGGTCCCTGCAGGAAGTGTTGGCAAGCACAGGGCCGGTCCTCCAAAGGCCCAGGTGCAGGGAGCCCAGGCCAAGCAGCCTGTGGAAGAAGCCACTTGCCGTGCCACCCCGGGAACAGGACTGCAGGCCCCGGCCCTTCCCACCTCCTCCTCCTCCTCCCCCCGCCCCCCCCACAGGGCACAGGGCTCAGAGACACCTCAGACTCTTGCTACCCAAAGTGCAAAGGGCATCAGTTGCTCCTCCAACCCCCCCGCCCAGCAGACCACGTTGTCCAGCCAGCCCCCGGGCCTCCCTGGGGTGCCCAGCACAAAAGTGCAGACACCCACCGGACCCTCAATCTCAGTTTTCGGATGTTTTTGCCACTCTAAGGACCCGCAGGCCAGCTGGGCCTTCGGGCAGGACAGAGAGCCCCGGAATCCGACGTGGAGAGCTGCGTGTACGTCCCCATCAGGAGGCGGTCCCCACCTCCGCGGCTCTCCCCTTGTGGGGAGCGGCAGCCCAGCCGGCAGCCCCAGGGCCTCAGGGAAGACACCAGGCTGGGCCCCCGCGGCACAGCGGGGGCACGTCCCCCGCACTCAAGCGACTTAGGGACGGCTGCTGGAGACTGCTGCGGCCACCCTGCTGCCGGGTTCCTGGAGGGCTTCCTGGAAGCAGCGTCCACACCAAGCCCTTGGAAGGCCCAGGCGACGGAGGAGCCGGTCAGGCAGGGGCCGAGGACGGTGAGAGGCCGGGCGGGCGGGAAGGACCATGTCAGGCAGGGGCAGAGGACGGTGACAGGCCGGGCGGGGAGGAGCCGGACAGGCGGGGGCCCAGGACAGTGACGGGCCTGGCCGGGGAGGAGTGCGTCAGGCAGGGGCAGAGGAGACGGGCTGGGTAAGGGTTAGGGTTACAGTTAGGGCACAATTCACAATCGCAAAGACGTGGAAGCGACCCGAGTGCCCATCCATCCAGGAGTGCATGAATAAAATGTGGCGCGTGGACACCACGGAGTGCCATTCGGCTGTGAGGAGCAGCGGTGAGAGGGCGCCTCTCGTGTTCTCCTGGCCAGAGCTGGGACCCGTTCCAGTAAGCCAGGTATCCCAAGAATGGACACACGAGCACCACGTGAGCGCGCTCACCAGCAAATTGGTACGAACGGATGGACGCCTAAGTGGACAGAGAGGAATCACCTTCATCGGGTGGGTGTCGGGCGGGTGGGGGGAGGGGAGGGGCATACACATCCATTAGGCATGGGGTGGGTGCGCACCGACTGGGGGATGGGCGCACTTGAAGCTCTGACCCGAGGGGGGAGGCTTGGAGAGGGCAAGGCACCCGACCTTAACATTGGTACCCCCACAATACGCTGGAACAACATGAGAGGTATATGAATAAGAACACAGGGGGGGCCGGGCGCGGTGGCTCACGCCTGTAATCCTAGCTCTCTGGGAGGCCGAGGCGGGCGGATTGCTCCAGGTCAGGAGTTCGAAACCAGCCTGAGCAAGAGCGAGACCCCGTCTCTACTAAAAATAGAAAGAAATTAATTGGCCAACTAATATATATAGAAAAACACAGCCGGGCGTGGTGGTGCATGCCTGTAGTCCCAACTACTCGGGAGGCTGAGGCAGCAGGATTGCTTGAGCCCGGAGATTGAGGTTGCTGTGAGCTAGGCTGACGCCATGGCACTCACTCTAGCCTGGGCAGCAAAACGAGACTCTGTCTCAAAAAAAAAAAAAAAAAAAAGAACACAGGGGGGAGGGGGGCACGGGCAACACATGTCACCTGAATACTTGTACTCCCATCATCTGCTTGAAGAGAGAGAGAAAAGAAAATGCAATCATAGAGGTAAGAGACACTTTTTAAAAATAATGAATCCGAAGAGAAAAGTAAAAGGAGGCCTGTGGAGCAGGTCTGGGTGTGACTCCGGATCCCCCAACATCAGGTGCCACCACCAAAGATTCCTGCGTGTAGCCCATAGAACCCCAAAAGCAACGGGACGAGTTCTGGTCACATACTCCCTCAAAATGACATCCTGGCCTTCTTCTGGAACTCCCTCCCCTCTCAGACTCTCAAGGTTTCCTCCAGCGTGTCGGTTCCCACAGAGCAGACCTTTGGTCTGAGACCTGACAGTCCAGATGCCACGCATGCTGCCGCGTGGCGGCGGTGTCGCGGCTTGGGACAAGAGGAGGCCCCACGGTGCGGGCTGGGGCGCCAGGCACCGCGGGCGGGCGCTGAGGGTGGGGGTGACCCCCACCCCGGGCCGCCGCCACGCTCCCAGAAAGGGGACAGAACAAGAGGCAAAAAAAAAAAAAAAAAAAAAAAAAAAGCAGCAGCCTGTGGCACCCGGTATTCCCAGGCGGTCTCCCATCCAAGTACTAACCAGGCCCGACCCTGCTTAGCTTCCGAGACCAGACGAGATCGGGGGCGTTCAGGGTGGTGTGGCCCTAGACGGCGGCGGAGGGCGCCCCTGCCCCGCTCGAGAAGCCGAGCCTCTCTGGGCTTCCCCGCCGCCGCCGCCTCCCGCCCCAGGCCCCGCGCCGGGCCGGGCCGGTTGAGTTCGCCGGCCGGGTCCCGCGGGCTCCCAGGGACGGGGGTGATGGGCGGGGCGGGGCGGGGCGGGGCGGGGGGCTGTCTCTCTATACACACACACACACACTCACACTCACTCACACTCACACAAGATGCGCCTCCACGGCTGGACTCGCCAAGGTGGAGCCCTCCCAGCCCCCCTCGTCTCCTCGCCCGGCCTCCTTCACCTACCCGCTGCCCACCCCCAGCGCGTCGCTGCCTGCCGCTGACTGCGCACGCGCGGGACGCTCGCCCTTTGACCCCAGCCAGGGGCCGCCCTCCCCCACAACCCCTTTCAGCTGCGCCCCCCCCCTCGCCCTGTGGGTGGGCTGCCGCCTATTCCCCGGGGCCAGGGCTGGGGCACAGCCAGTGTATGGGGCGTCTCTCTCTGGGGATGTGTCCCATGGGTGGGGTGGGGTGGCGTGGTTTGGGGGGCGCTGAAGAAATCAGTCCCCTCCATCTCCTACCTCTGGAAAACGCCCAAGCCCGTGGAGAACTGCCGGCACCGCTTCGTGGGGGCCGGGACCCTCCTCCGTGTCCTCCTGTGGCCCAGTCCAAGGGGCCTGGGCCTGGCCGGGGCTGCATTGGACCCCGACCACCCTGGCGTGTGGACTCGCTAAAAATCGGCCATTAGATATTGGATTCCAGCTTCCTGGAGGTCATTTCACTAATGAGTGCACCGGAAAGAGTTTCCTAATCCATCTGTGAGGGTGGCAACTGAAAGAGAATTTGAAAGCTGACAGAATAGGCGAGGGAAGGCATAGGAGATTTCCACACCCAGCAAGGAAGACTTTCCCGAAATGGAAGCAAGAAACGAGCAAACAGAGACACCGGTAGCCCGCCCGGAAAAGAGTCTGCCCCTGAGAGAAAGCACCCTGACCAGGTTCACCCGTGGGTGGGTGGCGAGCTAGCGGCATTCAGAAGAGCGAGGCCCGCAGTCTGTGCGGAAGACACCTGAGCTCGGGTGTGTGTGGCGGCGCGATTCACAAGCAGCTCTAGACGTTAAACCAAGGAGAAGCCAGGGAGTTCCCAACGCCCCAGGTGTCCTCAGCCCACGACTGGCTGCTGTGGGAATGCGAAGCCCGGCTCCTTGTCTCAGAGCGGGGTTCCCAGGAGGATCAGGCTGAAGCTGGGACTTGGCCTCAAAGTGTCCCCTCGCATGGCCACCCCCTTCCCCTTCCTGCTCCTCTACTCCTGGTGCCCCTCCATCCAGGGGCCAGACCTTAAAGAGTCACCGCAAGAGAATCCTGGTCCCAAAGGAGCCTTCTGGGGGACCGGTGCTGAGAGAGGTTGTGGGCATGGCCCGCTGGGGCTCTGCCCGAACCAGGGCTGAGAGATGCCACCTCCCAGCTCTGGGTCCCTGCAGGAAGTGTTGGCAAGCACAGGGCCGGTCCTCCAAAGGCCCAGGTGCAGGGAGCCCAGGCCAAGCAGCCTGTGGAAGAAGCCACTTGCCGTGCCACCCCGGGAACAGGACTGCAGGCCCCGGCCCTTCCCACCTCCTCCTCCTCCTCCCCCCGCCCCCCCCACAGGGCACAGGGCTCAGAGACACCTCAGACTCTTGCTACCCAAAGTGCAAAGGGCATCAGTTGCTCCTCCAACCCCCCCGCCCAGCAGACCACGTTGTCCAGCCAGCCCCCGGGCCTCCCTGGGGTGCCCAGCACAAAAGTGCAGACACCCACCGGACCCTCAATCTCAGTTTTCGGATGTTTTTGCCACTCTAAGGACCCGCAGGCCAGCTGGGCCTTCGGGCAGGACAGAGAGCCCCGGAATCCGACGTGGAGAGCTGCGTGTACGTCCCCATCAGGAGGCGGTCCCCACCTCCGCGGCTCTCCCCTTGTGGGGAGCGGCAGCCCAGCCGGCAGCCCCAGGGCCTCAGGGAAGACACCAGGCTGGGCCCCCGCGGCACAGCGGGGGCACGTCCCCCGCACTCAAGCGACTTAGGGACGGCTGCTGGAGACTGCTGCGGCCACCCTGCTGCCGGGTTCCTGGAGGGCTTCCTGGAAGCAGCGTCCACACCAAGCCCTTGGAAGGCCCAGGCGACGGAGGAGCCGGTCAGGCAGGGGCCGAGGACGGTGAGAGGCCGGGCGGGCGGGAAGGACCATGTCAGGCAGGGGCAGAGGACGGTGACAGGCCGGGCGGGGAGGAGCCGGACAGGCGGGGGCCCAGGACAGTGACGGGCCTGGCCGGGGAGGAGTGCGTCAGGCAGGGGCAGAGGAGACGGGCTGGGTAAGGGTTAGGGTTACAGTTAGGGCACAATTCACAATCGCAAAGACGTGGAAGCGACCCGAGTGCCCATCCATCCAGGAGTGCATGAATAAAATGTGGCGCGTGGACACCACGGAGTGCCATTCGGCTGTGAGGAGCAGCGGTGAGAGGGCGCCTCTCGTGTTCTCCTGGCCAGAGCTGGGACCCGTTCCAGTAAGCCAGGTATCCCAAGAATGGACACACGAGCACCACGTGAGCGCGCTCACCAGCAAATTGGTACGAACGGATGGACGCCTAAGTGGACAGAGAGGAATCACCTTCATCGGGTGGGTGTCGGGCGGGTGGGGGGAGGGGAGGGGCATACACATCCATTAGGCATGGGGTGGGTGCGCACCGACTGGGGGATGGGCGCACTTGAAGCTCTGACCCGAGGGGGGAGGCTTGGAGAGGGCAAGGCACCCGACCTTAACATTGGTACCCCCACAATACGCTGGAACAACATGAGAGGTATATGAATAAGAACACAGGGGGGGCCGGGCGCGGTGGCTCACGCCTGTAATCCTAGCTCTCTGGGAGGCCGAGGCGGGCGGATTGCTCCAGGTCAGGAGTTCGAAACCAGCCTGAGCAAGAGCGAGACCCCGTCTCTACTAAAAATAGAAAGAAATTAATTGGCCAACTAATATATATAGAAAAACACAGCCGGGCGTGGTGGTGCATGCCTGTAGTCCCAACTACTCGGGAGGCTGAGGCAGCAGGATTGCTTGAGCCCGGAGATTGAGGTTGCTGTGAGCTAGGCTGACGCCATGGCACTCACTCTAGCCTGGGCAGCAAAACGAGACTCTGTCTCAAAAAAAAAAAAAAAAAAAAGAACACAGGGGGGAGGGGGGCACGGGCAACACATGTCACCTGAATACTTGTACTCCCATCATCTGCTTGAAGAGAGAGAGAAAAGAAAATGCAATCATAGAGGTAAGAGACACTTTTTAAAAATAATGAATCCGAAGAGAAAAGTAAAAGGAGGCCTGTGGAGCAGGTCTGGGTGTGACTCCGGATCCCCCAACATCAGGTGCCACCACCAAAGATTCCTGCGTGTAGCCCATAGAACCCCAAAAGCAACGGGACGAGTTCTGGTCACATACTCCCTCAAAATGACATCCTGGCCTTCTTCTGGAACTCCCTCCCCTCTCAGACTCTCAAGGTTTCCTCCAGCGTGTCGGTTCCCACAGAGCAGACCTTTGGTCTGAGACCTGACAGTCCAGATGCCACGCATGCTGCCGCGTGGCGGCGGTGTCGCGGCTTGGGACAAGAGGAGGCCCCACGGTGCGGGCTGGGGCGCCAGGCACCGCGGGCGGGCGCTGA
This sequence comes from Microcebus murinus, assembly GCF_040939455.1. Lineage (NCBI taxonomy): Eukaryota > Metazoa > Chordata > Mammalia > Primates > Cheirogaleidae > Microcebus > Microcebus murinus. Next base: position 17,186,692 of record NC_134131.1, read on the forward strand.
GGGTGGGGGTGACCCCCACCGCGGGCCGCCGCCACGCTCCCAGAAAGGGGACAGAACAAGAGGCAAAAAAAAAAAAAAAAAAAAAAAAAAAAAAGCAGCAGCCTGTGGCACCCGGTATTCCCAGGCGGTCTCCCATCCAAGTACTAACCAGGCCCGACCCTGCTTAGCTTCCGAGACCAGACGAGATCGGGGGCGTTCAGGGTGGTGTGGCCCTAGACGGCGGCGGAGGGCGCCCCTGCCCCGCTCGAGAAGCCGAGCCTCTCTGGGCTTCCCCGCCGCCGCCGCCTCCCGCCCCAGGCCCCGCGCCGGGCCGGGCCGGTTGAGTTCGCCGGCCGGGTCCCGCGGGCTCCCAGGGACGGGGGTGATGGGCGGGGCGGGGCGGGGCGGGGCGGGGGGCTGTCTCTCTATACACACACACACACACTCACACTCACTCACACTCACACAAGATGCGCCTCCACGGCTGGACTCGCCAAGGTGGAGCCCTCCCAGCCCCCCTCGTCTCCTCGCCCGGCCTCCTTCACCTACCCGCTGCCCACCCCCAGCGCGTCGCTGCCTGCCGCTGACTGCGCACGTGCGGGACGCTCGCCCTTTGACCCCAGCCAGGGGCCGCCCTCCCCCACAACCCCTTTCAGCTGCACCCCCCCCCTCGCCCTGTGGGTGGGCTGCCGCCTATTCCCCGGGGCCAGGGCTGGGGCACAGCCAGTGTATGGGGCGTCTCTCTCTGGGGATGTGTCCCATGGGTGGGGTGGGGTGGCGTGGTTTGGGGGGCGCTGAAGAAATCAGTCCCCTCCATCTCCTACCTCTGGAAAACGCCCAAGCCCGTGGAGAACTGCCGGCACCGCTTCGTGGGGGCCGGGACCCTCCTCCGTGTCCTCCTGTGGCCCAGTCCAAGGGGCCTGGGCCTGGCCGGGGCTGCATTGGACCCCGACCACCCTGGCGTGTGGACTCGCTAAAAATCGGCCATTAGATATTGGATTCCAGCTTCCTGGAGGTCATTTCACTAATGAGTGCACCGGAAAGAGTTTCCTAATCCATCTGTGAGGGTGGCAACTGAAAGAGAATTTGAAAGCTGACAGAATAGGCGAGGGAAGGCATAGGAGATTTCCACACCCAGCAAGGAAGACTTTCCCGAAATGGAAGCAAGAAACGAGCAAACAGAGACACCGGTAGCCCGCCCGGAAAAGAGTCTGCCCCCGAGAGAAAGTACCCTGACCAGGTTCACCCATGGGTGGGTGGGTGGCGAGCTAGCGGCATTCAGAAGAGCGAGGCCCGCAGTCTGTGCGGAAGACACCTGAGCTCGGGTGTGTGTGGCGGCGCGATTCACAAGCAGCTCTAGACGTTAAACCAAGGAGAAGCCAGGGAGTTCCCAATGCCCCAGGTGTCCTCAGCCCACGACTGGCTGCTGTGGGAATGCGAAGCCCGGCTCCTTGTCTCAGAGCGGGGTTCCCAGGAGGATCAGGCTGAAGCTGGGACTTGGCCTCAAAGTGTCCCCTCGCATGGCCACCCCCTTCCCCTTCCTGCTCCTCTACTCCTGGTGCCCCTCCATCCAGGGGCCAGACCTTAAAGAGTCACCGCAAGAGAATCCTGGTCCCAAAGGAGCCTTCTGGGGGACCGGTGCTGAGAGAGGTTGTGGGCATGGCCCGCTGGGGCTCTGCCCGAACCAGGGCTGAGAGATGCCACCTCCCAGCTCTGGGTCCCTGCAGGAAGTGTTGGCAAGCACAGGGCCGGTCCTCCAAAGGCCCAGGTGCAGGGAGCCCAGGCCAAGCAGCCTGTGGAAGAAGCCACTTGCCGTGCCACCCTGGGAACAGGACTGCAGGCCCCGGCCCTTCCCACCTCCTCCTCCTCCTCCCCCCGCCCCCCCCACAGGGCACAGGGCTCAGAGACACCTCAGACTCTTGCTACCCAAAGTGCAAAGGGCATCAGTTGCTCCTCCAACCCCCCCGCCCAGCAGACCACGTTGTCCAGCCAGCCCCCGGGCCTCCCTGGGGTGCCCAGCACAAAAGTGCAGACACCCACCGGACCCTCAATCTCAGTTTTCGGATGTTTTTGCCACTCTAAGGACCCGCAGGCCAGCTGGGCCTTCGGGCAGGACAGAGAGCCCCGGAATCCGACGTGGAGAGCTGCGTGTACGTCCCCATCAGGAGGCGGTCCCCACCTCCGCGGCTCTCCCCTTGTGGGGAGCGGCAGCCCAGCCGGCAGCCCCAGGGCCTCAGGGAAGACACCAGGCTGGGCCCCCGCGGCACAGCGGGGGCACGTCCCCCGCACTCAAGCGACTTAGGGACGGCTGCTGGAGACTGCTGCGGCCACCCTGCTGCCGGGTTCCTGGAGGGCTTCCTGGAAGCAGCGTCCACACCAAGCCCTTGGAAGGCCCAGGCGACGGAGGAGCCGGTCAGGCAGGGGCCGAGGACGGTGAGAGGCCGGGCGGGCGGGAAGGACCATGTCAGGCAGGGGCAGAGGACGGTGACAGGCCGGGCGGGGAGGAGCCGGACAGGCGGGGGCCCAGGACAGTGACGGGCCTGGCCGGGGAGGAGTGCGTCAGGCAGGGGCAGAGGAGACGGGCTGGGTAAGGGTTAGGGTTACAGTTAGGGCACAATTCACAATCGCAAAGACGTGGAAGCGACCCGAGTGCCCATCCATCCAGGAGTGCATGAATAAAATGTGGCGCGTGGACACCACGGAGTGCCATTCGGCTGTGAGGAGCAGCGGTGAGAGGGCGCCTCTCGTGTTCTCCTGGCCAGAGCTGGGACCCGTTCCAGTAAGCCAGGTATCCCAAGAATGGACACACGAGCACCACGTGAGCGCGCTCACCAGCAAATTGGTACGAACGGATGGACGCCTAAGTGGACAGAGAGGAATCACCTTCATCGGGTGGGTGTCGGGCGGGTGGGGGGAGGGGAGGGGCATACACATCCATTAGGCATGGGGTGGGTGCGCACCGACTGGGGGATGGGCGCACTTGAAGCTCTGACCCGAGGGGGGAGGCTTGGAGAGGGCAAGGCACCCGACCTTAACATTGGTACCCCCACAATACGCTGGAACAACATGAGAGGTATATGAATAAGAACACAGGGGGGGCCGGGCGCGGTGGCTCACGCCTGTAATCCTAGCTCTCTGGGAGGCCGAGGCGGGCGGATTGCTCCAGGTCAGGAGTTCGAAACCAGCCTGAGCAAGAGCGAGACCCCGTCTCTACTAAAAATAGAAAGAAATTAATTGGCCAACTAATATATATAGAAAAACACAGCCGGGCGTGGTGGTGCATGCCTGTAGTCCCAACTACTCGGGAGGCTGAGGCAGCAGGATTGCTTGAGCCCGGAGATTGAGGTTGCTGTGAGCTAGGCTGACGCCATGGCACTCACTCTAGCCTGGGCAGCAAAACGAGACTCTGTCTCAAAAAAAAAAAAAAAAAAAAGAACACAGGGGGGAGGGGGGCACGGGCAACACATGTCACCTGAATACTTGTACTCCCATCATCTGCTTGAAGAGAGAGAGAAAAGAAAATGCAATCATAGAGGTAAGAGACACTTTTTAAAAATAATGAATCCGAAGAGAAAAGTAAAAGGAGGCCTGTGGAGCAGGTCTGGGTGTGACTCCGGATCCCCCAACATCAGGTGCCACCACCAAAGATTCCTGCGTGTAGCCCATAGAACCCCAAAAGCAACGGGACGAGTTCTGGTCACATACTCCCTCAAAATGACATCCTGGCCTTCTTCTGGAACTCCCTCCCCTCTCAGACTCTCAAGGTTTCCTCCAGCGTGTCGGTTCCCACAGAGCAGACCTTTGGTCTGAGACCTGACAGTCCAGATGCCACGCATGCTGCCGCGTGGCGGCGGTGTCGCGGCTTGGGACAAGAGGAGGCCCCACGGTGCGGGCTGGGGCGCCAGGCACCGCGGGCGGGCGCTGAGGGTGGGGGTGACCCCCACCCCGGGCCGCCGCCACGCTCCCAGAAAGGGGACAGAACAAGAGGCAAAAAAAAAAAAAAAAAAAAAAAAAAAGCAGCAGCCTGTGGCACCCGGTATTCCCAGGCGGTCTCCCATCCAAGTACTAACCAGGCCCGACCCTGCTTAGCTTCCGAGACCAGACGAGATCGGGGGCGTTCAGGGTGGTGTGGCCCTAGACGGCGGCGGAGGGCGCCCCTGCCCCGCTCGAGAAGCCGAGCCTCTCTGGGCTTCCCCGCCGCCGCCGCCTCCCGCCCCAGGCCCCGCGCCGGGCCGGGCCGGTTGAGTTCGCCGGCCGGGTCCCGCGGGCTCCCAGGGACGGGGGTGATGGGCGGGGCGGGGCGGGGCGGGGCGGGGGGCTGTCTCTCTATACACACACACACACACTCACACTCACTCACACTCACACAAGATGCGCCTCCACGGCTGGACTCGCCAAGGTGGAGCCCTCCCAGCCCCCCTCGTCTCCTCGCCCGGCCTCCTTCACCTACCCGCTGCCCACCCCCAGCGCGTCGCTGCCTGCCGCTGACTGCGCACGCGCGGGACGCTCGCCCTTTGACCCCAGCCAGGGGCCGCCCTCCCCCACAACCCCTTTCAGCTGCGCCCCCCCCCTCGCCCTGTGGGTGGGCTGCCGCCTATTCCCCGGGGCCAGGGCTGGGGCACAGCCAGTGTATGGGGCGTCTCTCTCTGGGGATGTGTCCCATGGGTGGGGTGGGGTGGCGTGGTTTGGGGGGCGCTGAAGAAATCAGTCCCCTCCATCTCCTACCTCTGGAAAACGCCCAAGCCCGTGGAGAACTGCCGGCACCGCTTCGTGGGGGCCGGGACCCTCCTCCGTGTCCTCCTGTGGCCCAGTCCAAGGGGCCTGGGCCTGGCCGGGGCTGCATTGGACCCCGACCACCCTGGCGTGTGGACTCGCTAAAAATCGGCCATTAGATATTGGATTCCAGCTTCCTGGAGGTCATTTCACTAATGAGTGCACCGGAAAGAGTTTCCTAATCCATCTGTGAGGGTGGCAACTGAAAGAGAATTTGAAAGCTGACAGAATAGGCGAGGGAAGGCATAGGAGATTTCCACACCCAGCAAGGAAGACTTTCCCGAAATGGAAGCAAGAAACGAGCAAACAGAGACACCGGTAGCCCGCCCGGAAAAGAGTCTGCCCCTGAGAGAAAGCACCCTGACCAGGTTCACCCGTGGGTGGGTGGCGAGCTAGCGGCATTCAGAAGAGCGAGGCCCGCAGTCTGTGCGGAAGACACCTGAGCTCGGGTGTGTGTGGCGGCGCGATTCACAAGCAGCTCTAGACGTTAAACCAAGGAGAAGCCAGGGAGTTCCCAACGCCCCAGGTGTCCTCAGCCCACGACTGGCTGCTGTGGGAATGCGAAGCCCGGCTCCTTGTCTCAGAGCGGGGTTCCCAGGAGGATCAGGCTGAAGCTGGGACTTGGCCTCAAAGTGTCCCCTCGCATGGCCACCCCCTTCCCCTTCCTGCTCCTCTACTCCTGGTGCCCCTCCATCCAGGGGCCAGACCTTAAAGAGTCACCGCAAGAGAATCCTGGTCCCAAAGGAGCCTTCTGGGGGACCGGTGCTGAGAGAGGTTGTGGGCATGGCCCGCTGGGGCTCTGCCCGAACCAGGGCTGAGAGATGCCACCTCCCAGCTCTGGGTCCCTGCAGGAAGTGTTGGCAAGCACAGGGCCGGTCCTCCAAAGGCCCAGGTGCAGGGAGCCCAGGCCAAGCAGCCTGTGGAAGAAGCCACTTGCCGTGCCACCCCGGGAACAGGACTGCAGGCCCCGGCCCTTCCCACCTCCTCCTCCTCCTCCCCCCGCCCCCCCCACAGGGCACAGGGCTCAGAGACACCTCAGACTCTTGCTACCCAAAGTGCAAAGGGCATCAGTTGCTCCTCCAACCCCCCCGCCCAGCAGACCACGTTGTCCAGCCAGCCCCCGGGCCTCCCTGGGGTGCCCAGCACAAAAGTGCAGACACCCACCGGACCCTCAATCTCAGTTTTCGGATGTTTTTGCCACTCTAAGGACCCGCAGGCCAGCTGGGCCTTCGGGCAGGACAGAGAGCCCCGGAATCCGACGTGGAGAGCTGCGTGTACGTCCCCATCAGGAGGCGGTCCCCACCTCCGCGGCTCTCCCCTTGTGGGGAGCGGCAGCCCAGCCGGCAGCCCCAGGGCCTCAGGGAAGACACCAGGCTGGGCCCCCGCGGCACAGCGGGGGCACGTCCCCCGCACTCAAGCGACTTAGGGACGGCTGCTGGAGACTGCTGCGGCCACCCTGCTGCCGGGTTCCTGGAGGGCTTCCTGGAAGCAGCGTCCACACCAAGCCCTTGGAAGGCCCAGGCGACGGAGGAGCCGGTCAGGCAGGGGCCGAGGACGGTGAGAGGCCGGGCGGGCGGGAAGGACCATGTCAGGCAGGGGCAGAGGACGGTGACAGGCCGGGCGGGGAGGAGCCGGACAGGCGGGGGCCCAGGACAGTGACGGGCCTGGCCGGGGAGGAGTGCGTCAGGCAGGGGCAGAGGAGACGGGCTGGGTAAGGGTTAGGGTTACAGTTAGGGCACAATTCACAATCGCAAAGACGTGGAAGCGACCCGAGTGCCCATCCATCCAGGAGTGCATGAATAAAATGTGGCGCGTGGACACCACGGAGTGCCATTCGGCTGTGAGGAGCAGCGGTGAGAGGGCGCCTCTCGTGTTCTCCTGGCCAGAGCTGGGACCCGTTCCAGTAAGCCAGGTATCCCAAGAATGGACACACGAGCACCACGTGAGCGCGCTCACCAGCAAATTGGTACGAACGGATGGACGCCTAAGTGGACAGAGAGGAATCACCTTCATCGGGTGGGTGTCGGGCGGGTGGGGGGAGGGGAGGGGCATACACATCCATTAGGCATGGGGTGGGTGCGCACCGACTGGGGGATGGGCGCACTTGAAGCTCTGACCCGAGGGGGGAGGCTTGGAGAGGGCAAGGCACCCGACCTTAACATTGGTACCCCCACAATACGCTGGAACAACATGAGAGGTATATGAATAAGAACACAGGGGGGGCCGGGCGCGGTGGCTCACGCCTGTAATCCTAGCTCTCTGGGAGGCCGAGGCGGGCGGATTGCTCCAGGTCAGGAGTTCGAAACCAGCCTGAGCAAGAGCGAGACCCCGTCTCTACTAAAAATAGAAAGAAATTAATTGGCCAACTAATATATATAGAAAAACACAGCCGGGCGTGGTGGTGCATGCCTGTAGTCCCAACTACTCGGGAGGCTGAGGCAGCAGGATTGCTTGAGCCCGGAGATTGAGGTTGCTGTGAGCTAGGCTGACGCCATGGCACTCACTCTAGCCTGGGCAGCAAAACGAGACTCTGTCTCAAAAAAAAAAAAAAAAAAAAGAACACAGGGGGGAGGGGGGCACGGGCAACACATGTCACCTGAATACTTGTACTCCCATCATCTGCTTGAAGAGAGAGAGAAAAGAAAATGCAATCATAGAGGTAAGAGACACTTTTTAAAAATAATGAATCCGAAGAGAAAAGTAAAAGGAGGCCTGTGGAGCAGGTCTGGGTGTGACTCCGGATCCCCCAACATCAGGTGCCACCACCAAAGATTCCTGCGTGTAGCCCATAGAACCCCAAAAGCAACGGGACGAGTTCTGGTCACATACTCCCTCAAAATGACATCCTGGCCTTCTTCTGGAACTCCCTCCCCTCTCAGACTCTCAAGGTTTCCTCCAGCGTGTCGGTTCCCACAGAGCAGACCTTTGGTCTGAGACCTGACAGTCCAGATGCCACGCATGCTGCCGCGTGGCGGCGGTGTCGCGGCTTGGGACAAGAGGAGGCCCCACGGTGCGGGCTGGGGCGCCAGGCACCGCGGGCGGGCGCTGAGGGTGGGGGTGACCCCCACCGCGGGCCGCCGCCACGCTCCCAGAAAGGGGACAGAACAAGAGGCAAAAAAAAAAAAAAAAAAAAAAAAAAAAAGCAGCAGCCTGTGGCACCCGGTATTCCCAGGCGGTCTCCCATCCAAGTACTAACCAGGCCCGACCCTGCTTAGCTTCCGAGACCAGACGAGATCGGGGGCGTTCAGGGTGGTGTGGCCCTAGACGGCGGCGGAGGGCGCCCCTGCCCCGCTCGAGAAGCCGAGCCTCTCTGGGCTTCCCCGCCGCCGCCGCCTCCCGCCCCAGGCCCCGCGCCGGGCCGGGCCGGTTGAGTTCGCCGGCCGGGTCCCGCGGGCTCCCAGGGACGGGGGTGATGGGCGGGGCGGGGCGGGGCGGGGCGGGGGGCTGTCTCTCTATACACACACACACACACTCACACTCACTCACACTCACACAAGATGCGCCTCCACGGCTGGACTCGCCAAGGTGGAGCCCTCCCAGCCCCCCTCGTCTCCTCGCCCGGCCTCCTTCACCTACCCGCTGCCCACCCCCAGCGCGTCGCTGCCTGCCGCTGACTGCGCACGTGCGGGACGCTCGCCCTTTGACCCCAGCCAGGGGCCGCCCTCCCCCACAACCCCTTTCAGCTGCACCCCCCCCCTCGCCCTGTGGGTGGGCTGCCGCCTATTCCCCGGGGCCAGGGCTGGGGCACAGCCAGTGTATGGGGCGTCTCTCTCTGGGGATGTGTCCCATGGGTGGGGTGGGGTGGCGTGGTTTGGGGGGCGCTGAAGAAATCAGTCCCCTCCATCTCCTACCTCTGGAAAACGCCCAAGCCCGTGGAGAACTGCCGGCACCGCTTCGTGGGGGCCGGGACCCTCCTCCGTGTCCTCCTGTGGCCCAGTCCAAGGGGCCTGGGCCTGGCCGGGGCTGCATTGGACCCCGACCACCCTGGCGTGTGGACTCGCTAAAAATCGGCCATTAGATATTGGATTCCAGCTTCCTGGAGGTCATTTCACTAATGAGTGCACCGGAAAGAGTTTCCTAATCCATCTGTGAGGGTGGCAACTGAAAGAGAATTTGAAAGCTGACAGAATAGGCGAGGGAAGGCATAGGAGATTTCCACACCCAGCAAGGAAGACTTTCCCGAAATGGAAGCAAGAAACGAGCAAACAGAGACACCGGTAGCCCGCCCGGAAAAGAGTCTGCCCCCGAGAGAAAGTACCCTGACCAGGTTCACCCATGGGTGGGTGGGTGGCGAGCTAGCGGCATTCAGAAGAGCGAGGCCCGCAGTCTGTGCGGAAGACACCTGAGCTCGGGTGTGTGTGGCGGCGCGATTCACAAGCAGCTCTAGACGTTAAACCAAGGAGAAGCCAGGGAGTTCCCAACGCCCCAGGTGTCCTCAGCCCACGACTGGCTGCTGTGGGAATGCGAAGCCCGGCTCCTTGTCTCAGAGCGGGGTTCCCAGGAGGATCAGGCTGAAGCTGGGACTTGGCCTCAAAGTGTCCCCTCGCATGGCCACCCCCTTCCCCTTCCTGCTCCTCTACTCCTGGTGCCCCTCCATCCAGGGGCCAGACCTTAAAGAGTCACCGCAAGAGAATCCTGGTCCCAAAGGAGCCTTCTGGGGGACCGGTGCTGAGAGAGGTTGTGGGCATGGCCCGCTGGGGCTCTGCCCGAACCAGGGCTGAGAGATGCCACCTCCCAGCTCTGGGTCCCTGCAGGAAGTGTTGGCAAGCACAGGGCCGGTCCTCCAAAGGCCCAGGTGCAGGGAGCCCAGGCCAAGCAGCCTGTGGAAGAAGCCACTTGCCGTGCCACCCCGGGAACAGGACTGCAGGCCCCGGCCCTTCCCACCTCCTCCTCCTCCTCCCCCCGCCCCCCCCACAGGGCACAGGGCTCAGAGACACCTCAGACTCTTGCTACCCAAAGTGCAAAGGGCATCAGTTGCTCCTCCAACCCCCCCGCCCAGCAGACCACGTTGTCCAGCCAGCCCCCGGGCCTCCCTGGGGTGCCCAGCACAAAAGTGCAGACACCCACCGGACCCTCAATCTCAGTTTTCGGATGTTTTTGCCACTCTAAGGACCCGCAGGCCAGCTGGGCCTTCGGGCAGGACAGAGAGCCCCGGAATCCGACGTGGAGAGCTGCGTGTACGTCCCCATCAGGAGGCGGTCCCCACCTCCGCGGCTCTCCCCTTGTGGGGAGCGGCAGCCCAGCCGGCAGCCCCAGGGCCTCAGGGAAGACACCAGGCTGGGCCCCCGCGGCACAGCGGGGGCACGTCCCCCGCACTCAAGCGACTTAGGGACGGCTGCTGGAGACTGCTGCGGCCACCCTGCTGCCGGGTTCCTGGAGGGCTTCCTGGAAGCAGCGTCCACACCAAGCCCTTGGAAGGCCCAGGCGACGGAGGAGCCGGTCAGGCAGGGGCCGAGGACGGTGAGAGGCCGGGCGGGCGGGAAGGACCATGTCAGGCAGGGGCAGAGGACGGTGACAGGCCGGGCGGGGAGGAGCCGGACAGGCGGGGGCCCAGGACAGTGACGGGCCTGGCCGGGGAGGAGTGCGTCAGGCAGGGGCAGAGGAGACGGGCTGGGTAAGGGTTAGGGTTACAGTTAGGGCACAATTCACAATCGCAAAGACGTGGAAGCGACCCGAGTGCCCATCCATCCAGGAGTGCATGAATAAAATGTGGCGCGTGGACACCACGGAGTGCCATTCGGCTGTGAGGAGCAGCGGTGAGAGGGCGCCTCTCGTGTTCTCCTGGCCAGAGCTGGGACCCGTTCCAGTAAGCCAAGTATCCCAAGAATGGACACACGAGCACCACGTGAGCGCGCTCACCAGCAAATTGGTACGAACGGATGGACGCCTAAGTGGACAGAGAGGAATCACCTTCATCGGGTGGGTGTCGGGCGGGTGGGGGGAGGGGAGGGGCATACACATCCATTAGGCATGGGGTGGGTGCGCACCGACTGGGGGATGGGCGCACTTGAAGCTCTGACCCGAGGGGGGAGGCTTGGAGAGGGCAAGGCACCCGACCTTAACATTGGTACCCCCACAATACGCTGGAACAACATGAGAGGTATATGAATAAGAACACAGGGGGGGCCGGGCGCGGTGGCTCACGCCTGTAATCCTAGCTCTCTGGGAGGCCGAGGCGGGCGGATTGCTCCAGGTCAGGAGTTCGAAACCAGCCTGAGCAAGAGCGAGACCCCGTCTCTACTAAAAATAGAAAGAAATTAATTGGCCAACTAATATATATAGAAAAACACAGCCGGGCGTGGTGGTGCATGCCTGTAGTCCCAACTACTCGGGAGGCTGAGGCAGCAGGATTGCTTGAGCCCGGAGATTGAGGTTGCTGTGAGCTAGGCTGACGCCATGGCACTCACTCTAGCCTGGGCAGCAAAACGAGACTCTGTCTCAAAAAAAAAAAAAAAAAAAAGAACACAGGGGGGAGGGGGGCACGGGCAACACATGTCACCTGAATACTTGTACTCCCATCATCTGCTTGAAGAGAGAGAGAAAAGAAAATGCAATCATAGAGGTAAGAGACACTTTTTAAAAATAATGAATCCGAAGAGAAAAGTAAAAGGAGGCCTGTGGAGCAGGTCTGGGTGTGACTCCGGATCCCCCAACATCAGGTGCCACCACCAAAGATTCCTGCGTGTAGCCCATAGAACCCCAAAAGCAACGGGACGAGTTCTGGTCACATACTCCCTCAAAATGACATCCTGGCCTTCTTCTGGAACTCCCTCCCCTCTCAGACTCTCAAGGTTTCCTCCAGCGTGTCGGTTCCCACAGAGCAGACCTTTGGTCTGAGACCTGACAGTCCAGATGCCACGCATGCTGCCGCGTGGCGGCGGTGTCGCGGCTTGGGACAAGAGGAGGCCCCACGGTGCGGGCTGGGGCGCCAGGCACCGCGGGCGGGCGCTGAGGGTGGGGGTGACCCCCACCCCGGGCCGCCGCCACGCTCCCAGAAAGGGGACAGAACAAGAGGCAAAAAAAAAAAAAAAAAAAAAAAAAAAAGCAGCAGCCTGTGGCACCCGGTATTCCCAGGCGGTCTCCCATCCAAGTACTAACCAGGCCCGACCCTGCTTAGCTTCCGAGACCAGACGAGATCGGGGGCGTTCAGGGTGGTGTGGCCCTAGACGGCGGCGGAGGGCGCCCCTGCCCCGCTCGAGAAGCCGAGCCTCTCTGGGCTTCCCCGCCGCCGCCGCCTCCCGCCCCAGGCCCCGCGCCGGGCCGGGCCGGTTGAGTTCGCCGGCCGGGTCCCGCGGGCTCCCAGGGACGGGGGTGATGGGCGGGGCGGGGCGGGGCGGGGCGGGGCGGGGGGCTGTCTCTCTATACACACACACACACACTCACACTCACTCACACTCACACAAGATGCGCCTCCACGGCTGGACTCGCCAAGGTGGAGCCCTCCCAGCCCCCCTCGTCTCCTCGCCCGGCCTCCTTCACCTACCCGCTGCCCACCCCCAGCGCGTCGCTGCCTGCCGCTGACTGCGCACGCGCGGGACGCTCGCCCTTTGACCCCAGCCAGGGGCCGCCCTCCCCCACAACCCCTTTCAGCTGCGCCCCCCCCCTCGCCCTGTGGGTGGGCTGCCGCCTATTCCCCGGGGCCAGGGCTGGGGCACAGCCAGTGTATGGGGCGTCTCTCTCTGGGGATGTGTCCCATGGGTGGGGTGGGGTGGCGTGGTTTGGGGGGCGCTGAAGAAATCAGTCCCCTCCATCTCCTACCTCTGGAAAACGCCCAAGCCCGTGGAGAACTGCCGGCACCGCTTCGTGGGGGCCGGGACCCTCCTCCGTGTCCTCCTGTGGCCCAGTCCAAGGGGCCTGGGCCTGGCCGGGGCTGCATTGGACCCCGACCACCCTGGCGTGTGGACTCGCTAAAAATCGGCCATTAGATATTGGATTCCAGCTTCCTGGAGGTCATTTCACTAATGAGTGCACCGGAAAGAGTTTCCTAATCCATCTGTGAGGGTGGCAACTGAAAGAGAATTTGAAAGCTGACAGAATAGGCGAGGGAAGGCATAGGAGATTTCCACACCCAGCAAGGAAGACTTTCCCGAAATGGAAGCAAGAAACGAGCAAACAGAGACACCGGTAGCCCGCCCGGAAAAGAGTCTGCCCCTGAGAGAAAGCACCCTGACCAGGTTCACCCGTGGGTGGGTGGCGAGCTAGCGGCATTCAGAAGAGCGAGGCCCGCAGTCTGTGCGGAAGACACCTGAGCTCGGGTGTGTGTGGCGGCGCGATTCACAAGCAGCTCTAGACGTTAAACCAAGGAGAAGCCAGGGAGTTCCCAACGCCCCAGGTGTCCTCAGCCCACGACTGGCTGCTGTGGGAATGCGAAGCCCGGCTCCTTGTCTCAGAGCGGGGTTCCCAGGAGGATCAGGCTGAAGCTGGGACTTGGCCTCAAAGTGTCCCCTCGCATGGCCACCCCCTTCCCCTTCCTGCTCCTCTACTCCTGGTGCCCCTCCATCCAGGGGCCAGACCTTAAAGAGTCACCGCAAGAGAATCCTGGTCCCAAAGGAGCCTTCTGGGGGACCGGTGCTGAGAGAGGTTGTGGGCATGGCCCGCTGGGGCTCTGCCCGAACCAGGGCTGAGAGATGCCACCTCCCAGCTCTGGGTCCCTGCAGGAAGTGTTGGCAAGCACAGGGCCGGTCCTCCAAAGGCCCAGGTGCAGGGAGCCCAGGCCAAGCAGCCTGTGGAAGAAGCCACTTGCCGTGCCACCCCGGGAACAGGACTGCAGGCCCCGGCCCTTCCCACCTCCTCCTCCTCCTCCCCCCGCCCCCCCCACAGGGCACAGGGCTCAGAGACACCTCAGACTCTTGCTACCCAAAGTGCAAAGGGCATCAGTTGCTCCTCCAACCCCCCCGCCCAGCAGACCACGTTGTCCAGCCAGCCCCCGGGCCTCCCTGGGGTGCCCAGCACAAAAGTGCAGACACCCACCGGACCCTCAATCTCAGTTTTCGGATGTTTTTGCCACTCTAAGGACCCGCAGGCCAGCTGGGCCTTCGGGCAGGACAGAGAGCCCCGGAATCCGACGTGGAGAGCTGCGTGTACGTCCCCATCAGGAGGCGGTCCCCACCTCCGCGGCTCTCCCCTTGTGGGGAGCGGCAGCCCAGCCGGCAGCCCCAGGGCCTCAGGGAAGACACCAGGCTGGGCCCCCGCGGCACAGCGGGGGCACGTCCCCCGCACTCAAGCGACTTAGGGACGGCTGCTGGAGACTGCTGCGGCCACCCTGCTGCCGGGTTCCTGGAGGGCTTCCTGGAAGCAGCGTCCACACCAAGCCCTTGGAAGGCCCAGGCGACGGAGGAGCCGGTCAGGCAGGGGCCGAGGACGGTGAGAGGCCGGGCGGGCGGGAAGGACCATGTCAGGCAGGGGCAGAGGACGGTGACAGGCCGGGCGGGGAGGAGCCGGACAGGCGGGGGCCCAGGACAGTGACGGGCCTGGCCGGGGAGGAGTGCGTCAGGCAGGGGCAGAGGAGACGGGCTGGGTAAGGGTTAGGGTTACAGTTAGGGCACAATTCACAATCGCAAAGACGTGGAAGCGACCCGAGTGCCCATCCATCCAGGAGTGCATGAATAAAATGTGGCGCGTGGACACCACGGAGTGCCATTCGGCTGTGAGGAGCAGCGGTGAGAGGGCGCCTCTCGTGTTCTCCTGGCCAGAGCTGGGACCCGTTCCAGTAAGCCAGGTATCCCAAGAATGGACACACGAGCACCACGTGAGCGCGCTCACCAGCAAATTGGTACGAACGGATGGACGCCTAAGTGGACAGAGAGGAATCACCTTCATCGGGTGGGTGTCGGGCGGGTGGGGGGAGGGGAGGGGCATACACATCCATTAGGCATGGGGTGGGTGCGCACCGACTGGGGGATGGGCGCACTTGAAGCTCTGACCCGAGGGGGGAGGCTTGGAGAGGGCAAGGCACCCGACCTTAACATTGGTACCCCCACAATACGCTGGAACAACATGAGAGGTATATGAATAAGAACACAGGGGGGGCCGGGCGCGGTGGCTCACGCCTGTAATCCTAGCTCTCTGGGAGGCCGAGGCGGGCGGATTGCTCCAGGTCAGGAGTTCGAAACCAGCCTGAGCAAGAGCGAGACCCCGTCTCTACTAAAAATAGAAAGAAATTAATTGGCCAACTAATATATATAGAAAAACACAGCCGGGCGTGGTGGTGCATGCCTGTAGTCCCAACTACTCGGGAGGCTGAGGCAGCAGGATTGCTTGAGCCCGGAGATTGAGGTTGCTGTGAGCTAGGCTGACGCCATGGCACTCACTCTAGCCTGGGCAGCAAAACGAGACTCTGTCTCAAAAAAAAAAAAAAAAAAAAGAACACAGGGGGGAGGGGGGCACGGGCAACACATGTCACCTGAATACTTGTACTCCCATCATCTGCTTGAAGAGAGAGAGAAAAGAAAATGCAATCATAGAGGTAAGAGACACTTTTTAAAAATAATGAATCCGAAGAGAAAAGTAAAAGGAGGCCTGTGGAGCAGGTCTGGGTGTGACTCCGGATCCCCCAACATCAGGTGCCACCACCAAAGATTCCTGCGTGTAGCCCATAGAACCCCAAAAGCAACGGGACGAGTTCTGGTCACATACTCCCTCAAAATGACATCCTGGCCTTCTTCTGGAACTCCCTCCCCTCTCAGACTCTCAAGGTTTCCTCCAGCGTGTCGGTTCCCACAGAGCAGACCTTTGGTCTGAGACCTGACAGTCCAGATGCCACGCATGCTGCCGCGTGGCGGCGGTGTCGCGGCTTGGGACAAGAGGAGGCCCCACGGTGCGGGCTGGGGCGCCAGGCACCGCGGGCGGGCGCTGAGGGTGGGGGTGACCCCCACCGCGGGCCGCCGCCACGCTCCCAGAAAGGGGACAGAACAAGAGGCAAAAAAAAAAAAAAAAAAAAAAAAAAAAAGCAGCAGCCTGTGGCACCCGGTATTCCCAGGCGGTCTCCCATCCAAGTACTAACCAGGCCCGACCCTGCTTAGCTTCCGAGACCAGACGAGATCGGGGGCGTTCAGGGTGGTGTGGCCCTAGACGGCGGCGGAGGGCGCCCCTGCCCCGCTCGAGAAGCCGAGCCTCTCTGGGCTTCCCCGCCGCCGCCGCCTCCCGCCCCAGGCCCCGCGCCGGGCCGGGCCGGTTGAGTTCGCCGGCCGGGTCCCGCGGGCTCCCAGGGACGGGGGTGATGGGCGGGGCGGGGCGGGGCGGGGCGGGGGGCTGTCTCTCTATACACACACACACACACTCACACTCACTCACACTCACACAAGATGCGCCTCCACGGCTGGACTCGCCAAGGTGGAGCCCTCCCAGCCCCCCTCGTCTCCTCGCCCGGCCTCCTTCACCTACCCGCTGCCCACCCCCAGCGCGTCGCTGCCTGCCGCTGACTGCGCACGTGCGGGACGCTCGCCCTTTGACCCCAGCCAGGGGCCGCCCTCCCCCACAACCCCTTTCAGCTGCACCCCCCCCCTCGCCCTGTGGGTGGGCTGCCGCCTATTCCCCGGGGCCAGGGCTGGGGCACAGCCAGTGTATGGGGCGTCTCTCTCTGGGGATGTGTCCCATGGGTGGGGTGGGGTGGCGTGGTTTGGGGGGCGCTGAAGAAATCAGTCCCCTCCATCTCCTACCTCTGGAAAACGCCCAAGCCCGTGGAGAACTGCCGGCACCGCTTCGTGGGGGCCGGGACCCTCCTCCGTGTCCTCCTGTGGCCCAGTCCAAGGGGCCTGGGCCTGGCCGGGGCTGCATTGGACCCCGACCACCCTGGCGTGTGGACTCGCTAAAAATCGGCCATTAGATATTGGATTCCAGCTTCCTGGAGGTCATTTCACTAATGAGTGCACCGGAAAGAGTTTCCTAATCCATCTGTGAGGGTGGCAACTGAAAGAGAATTTGAAAGCTGACAGAATAGGCGAGGGAAGGCATAGGAGATTTCCACACCCAGCAAGGAAGACTTTCCCGAAATGGAAGCAAGAAACGAGCAAACAGAGACACCGGTAGCCCGCCCGGAAAAGAGTCTGCCCCCGAGAGAAAGTACCCTGACCAGGTTCACCCATGGGTGGGTGGGTGGCGAGCTAGCGGCATTCAGAAGAGCGAGGCCCGCAGTCTGTGCGGAAGACACCTGAGCTCGGGTGTGTGTGGCGGCGCGATTCACAAGCAGCTCTAGACGTTAAACCAAGGAGAAGCCAGGGAGTTCCCAACGCCCCAGGTGTCCTCAGCCCACGACTGGCTGCTGTGGGAATGCGAAGCCCGGCTCCTTGTCTCAGAGCGGGGTTCCCAGGAGGATCAGGCTGAAGCTGGGACTTGGCCTCAAAGTGTCCCCTCGCATGGCCACCCCCTTCCCCTTCCTGCTCCTCTACTCCTGGTGCCCCTCCATCCAGGGGCCAGACCTTAAAGAGTCACCGCAAGAGAATCCTGGTCCCAAAGGAGCCTTCTGGGGGACCGGTGCTGAGAGAGGTTGTGGGCATGGCCCGCTGGGGCTCTGCCCGAACCAGGGCTGAGAGATGCCACCTCCCAGCTCTGGGTCCCTGCAGGAAGTGTTGGCAAGCACAGGGCCGGTCCTCCAAAGGCCCAGGTGCAGGGAGCCCAGGCCAAGCAGCCTGTGGAAGAAGCCACTTGCCGTGCCACCCCGGGAACAGGACTGCAGGCCCCGGCCCTTCCCACCTCCTCCTCCTCCTCCCCCCGCCCCCCCCACAGGGCACAGGGCTCAGAGACACCTCAGACTCTTGCTACCCAAAGTGCAAAGGGCATCAGTTGCTCCTCCAACCCCCCCGCCCAGCAGACCACGTTGTCCAGCCAGCCCCCGGGCCTCCCTGGGGTGCCCAGCACAAAAGTGCAGACACCCACCGGACCCTCAATCTCAGTTTTCGGATGTTTTTGCCACTCTAAGGACCCGCAGGCCAGCTGGGCCTTCGGGCAGGACAGAGAGCCCCGGAATCCGACGTGGAGAGCTGCGTGTACGTCCCCATCAGGAGGCGGTCCCCACCTCCGCGGCTCTCCCCTTGTGGGGAGCGGCAGCCCAGCCGGCAGCCCCAGGGCCTCAGGGAAGACACCAGGCTGGGCCCCCGCGGCACAGCGGGGGCACGTCCCCCGCACTCAAGCGACTTAGGGACGGCTGCTGGAGACTGCTGCGGCCACCCTGCTGCCGGGTTCCTGGAGGGCTTCCTGGAAGCAGCGTCCACACCAAGCCCTTGGAAGGCCCAGGCGACGGAGGAGCCGGTCAGGCAGGGGCCGAGGACGGTGAGAGGCCGGGCGGGCGGGAAGGACCATGTCAGGCAGGGGCAGAGGACGGTGACAGGCCGGGCGGGGAGGAGCCGGACAGGCGGGGGCCCAGGACAGTGACGGGCCTGGCCGGGGAGGAGTGCGTCAGGCAGGGGCAGAGGAGACGGGCTGGGTAAGGGTTAGGGTTACAGTTAGGGCACAATTCACAATCGCAAAGACGTGGAAGCGACCCGAGTGCCCATCCATCCAGGAGTGCATGAATAAAATGTGGCGCGTGGACACCACGGAGTGCCATTCGGCTGTGAGGAGCAGCGGTGAGAGGGCGCCTCTCGTGTTCTCCTGGCCAGAGCTGGGACCCGTTCCAGTAAGCCAAGTATCCCAAGAATGGACACACGAGCACCACGTGAGCGCGCTCACCAGCAAATTGGTACGAACGGATGGACGCCTAAGTGGACAGAGAGGAATCACCTTCATCGGGTGGGTGTCGGGCGGGTGGGGGGAGGGGAGGGGCATACACATCCATTAGGCATGGGGTGGGTGCGCACCGACTGGGGGATGGGCGCACTTGAAGCTCTGACCCGAGGGGGGAGGCTTGGAGAGGGCAAGGCACCCGACCTTAACATTGGTACCCCCACAATACGCTGGAACAACATGAGAGGTATATGAATAAGAACACAGGGGGGGCCGGGCGCGGTGGCTCACGCCTGTAATCCTAGCTCTCTGGGAGGCCGAGGCGGGCGGATTGCTCCAGGTCAGGAGTTCGAAACCAGCCTGAGCAAGAGCGAGACCCCGTCTCTACTAAAAATAGAAAGAAATTAATTGGCCAACTAATATATATAGAAAAACACAGCCGGGCGTGGTGGTGCATGCCTGTAGTCCCAACTACTCGGGAGGCTGAGGCAGCAGGATTGCTTGAGCCCGGAGATTGAGGTTGCTGTGAGCTAGGCTGACGCCATGGCACTCACTCTAGCCTGGGCAGCAAAACGAGACTCTGTCTCAAAAAAAAAAAAAAAAAAAAGAACACAGGGGGGAGGGGGGCACGGGCAACACATGTCACCTGAATACTTGTACTCCCATCATCTGCTTGAAGAGAGAGAGAAAAGAAAATGCAATCATAGAGGTAAGAGACACTTTTTAAAAATAATGAATCCGAAGAGAAAAGTAAAAGGAGGCCTGTGGAGCAGGTCTGGGTGTGACTCCGGATCCCCCAACATCAGGTGCCACCACCAAAGATTCCTGCGTGTAGCCCATAGAACCCCAAAAGCAACGGGACGAGTTCTGGTCACATACTCCCTCAAAATGACATCCTGGCCTTCTTCTGGAACTCCCTCCCCTCTCAGACTCTCAAGGTTTCCTCCAGCGTGTCGGTTCCCACAGAGCAGACCTTTGGTCTGAGACCTGACAGTCCAGATGCCACGCATGCTGCCGCGTGGCGGCGGTGTCGCGGCTTGGGACAAGAGGAGGCCCCACGGTGCGGGCTGGGGCGCCAGGCACCGCGGGCGGGCGCTGAGGGTGGGGGTGACCCCCACCCCGGGCCGCCGCCACGCTCCCAGAAAGGGGACAGAACAAGAGGCAAAAAAAAAAAAAAAAAAAAAAAAAAAAGCAGCAGCCTGTGGCACCCGGTATTCCCAGGCGGTCTCCCATCCAAGTACTAACCAGGCCCGACCCTGCTTAGCTTCCGAGACCAGACGAGATCGGGGGCGTTCAGGGTGGTGTGGCCCTAGACGGCGGCGGAGGGCGCCCCTGCCCCGCTCGAGAAGCCGAGCCTCTCTGGGCTTCCCCGCCGCCGCCGCCTCCCGCCCCAGGCCCCGCGCCGGGCCGGGCCGGTTGAGTTCGCCGGCCGGGTCCCGCGGGCTCCCAGGGACGGGGGTGATGGGCGGGGCGGGGCGGGGCGGGGCGGGGCGGGGGGCTGTCTCTCTATACACACACACACACACTCACACTCACTCACACTCACACAAGATGCGCCTCCACGGCTGGACTCGCCAAGGTGGAGCCCTCCCAGCCCCCCTCGTCTCCTCGCCCGGCCTCCTTCACCTACCCGCTGCCCACCCCCAGCGCGTCGCTGCCTGCCGCTGACTGCGCACGCGCGGGACGCTCGCCCTTTGACCCCAGCCAGGGGCCGCCCTCCCCCACAACCCCTTTCAGCTGCGCCCCCCCCCTCGCCCTGTGGGTGGGCTGCCGCCTATTCCCCGGGGCCAGGGCTGGGGCACAGCCAGTGTATGGGGCGTCTCTCTCTGGGGATGTGTCCCATGGGTGGGGTGGGGTGGCGTGGTTTGGGGGGCGCTGAAGAAATCAGTCCCCTCCATCTCCTACCTCTGGAAAACGCCCAAGCCCGTGGAGAACTGCCGGCACCGCTTCGTGGGGGCCGGGACCCTCCTCCGTGTCCTCCTGTGGCCCAGTCCAAGGGGCCTGGGCCTGGCCGGGGCTGCATTGGACCCCGACCACCCTGGCGTGTGGACTCGCTAAAAATCGGCCATTAGATATTGGATTCCAGCTTCCTGGAGGTCATTTCACTAATGAGTGCACCGGAAAGAGTTTCCTAATCCATCTGTGAGGGTGGCAACTGAAAGAGAATTTGAAAGCTGACAGAATAGGCGAGGGAAGGCATAGGAGATTTCCACACCCAGCAAGGAAGACTTTCCCGAAATGGAAGCAAGAAACGAGCAAACAGAGACACCGGTAGCCCGCCCGGAAAAGAGTCTGCCCCTGAGAGAAAGCACCCTGACCAGGTTCACCCGTGGGTGGGTGGCGAGCTAGCGGCATTCAGAAGAGCGAGGCCCGCAGTCTGTGCGGAAGACACCTGAGCTCGGGTGTGTGTGGCGGCGCGATTCACAAGCAGCTCTAGACGTTAAACCAAGGAGAAGCCAGGGAGTTCCCAACGCCCCAGGTGTCCTCAGCCCACGACTGGCTGCTGTGGGAATGCGAAGCCCGGCTCCTTGTCTCAGAGCGGGGTTCCCAGGAGGATCAGGCTGAAGCTGGGACTTGGCCTCAAAGTGTCCCCTCGCATGGCCACCCCCTTCCCCTTCCTGCTCCTCTACTCCTGGTGCCCCTCCATCCAGGGGCCAGACCTTAAAGAGTCACCGCAAGAGAATCCTGGTCCCAAAGGAGCCTTCTGGGGGACCGGTGCTGAGAGAGGTTGTGGGCATGGCCCGCTGGGGCTCTGCCCGAACCAGGGCTGAGAGATGCCACCTCCCAGCTCTGGGTCCCTGCAGGAAGTGTTGGCAAGCACAGGGCCGGTCCTCCAAAGGCCCAGGTGCAGGGAGCCCAGGCCAAGCAGCCTGTGGAAGAAGCCACTTGCCGTGCCACCCCGGGAACAGGACTGCAGGCCCCGGCCCTTCCCACCTCCTCCTCCTCCTCCCCCCGCCCCCCCCACAGGGCACAGGGCTCAGAGACACCTCAGACTCTTGCTACCCAAAGTGCAAAGGGCATCAGTTGCTCCTCCAACCCCCCCGCCCAGCAGACCACGTTGTCCAGCCAGCCCCCGGGCCTCCCTGGGGTGCCCAGCACAAAAGTGCAGACACCCACCGGACCCTCAATCTCAGTTTTCGGATGTTTTTGCCACTCTAAGGACCCGCAGGCCAGCTGGGCCTTCGGGCAGGACAGAGAGCCCCGGAATCCGACGTGGAGAGCTGCGTGTACGTCCCCATCAGGAGGCGGTCCCCACCTCCGCGGCTCTCCCCTTGTGGGGAGCGGCAGCCCAGCCGGCAGCCCCAGGGCCTCAGGGAAGACACCAGGCTGGGCCCCCGCGGCACAGCGGGGGCACGTCCCCCGCACTCAAGCGACTTAGGGACGGCTGCTGGAGACTGCTGCGGCCACCCTGCTGCCGGGTTCCTGGAGGGCTTCCTGGAAGCAGCGTCCACACCAAGCCCTTGGAAGGCCCAGGCGACGGAGGAGCCGGTCAGGCAGGGGCCGAGGACGGTGAGAGGCCGGGCGGGCGGGAAGGACCATGTCAGGCAGGGGCAGAGGACGGTGACAGGCCGGGCGGGGAGGAGCCGGACAGGCGGGGGCCCAGGACAGTGACGGGCCTGGCCGGGGAGGAGTGCGTCAGGCAGGGGCAGAGGAGACGGGCTGGGTAAGGGTTAGGGTTACAGTTAGGGCACAATTCACAATCGCAAAGACGTGGAAGCGACCCGAGTGCCCATCCATCCAGGAGTGCATGAATAAAATGTGGCGCGTGGACACCACGGAGTGCCATTCGGCTGTGAGGAGCAGCGGTGAGAGGGCGCCTCTCGTGTTCTCCTGGCCAGAGCTGGGACCCGTTCCAGTAAGCCAGGTATCCCAAGAATGGACACACGAGCACCACGTGAGCGCGCTCACCAGCAAATTGGTACGAACGGATGGACGCCTAAGTGGACAGAGAGGAATCACCTTCATCGGGTGGGTGTCGGGCGGGTGGGGGGAGGGGAGGGGCATACACATCCATTAGGCATGGGGTGGGTGCGCACCGACTGGGGGATGGGCGCACTTGAAGCTCTGACCCGAGGGGGGAGGCTTGGAGAGGGCAAGGCACCCGACCTTAACATTGGTACCCCCACAATACGCTGGAACAACATGAGAGGTATATGAATAAGAACACAGGGGGGGCCGGGCGCGGTGGCTCACGCCTGTAATCCTAGCTCTCTGGGAGGCCGAGGCGGGCGGATTGCTCCAGGTCAGGAGTTCGAAACCAGCCTGAGCAAGAGCGAGACCCCGTCTCTACTAAAAATAGAAAGAAATTAATTGGCCAACTAATATATATAGAAAAACACAGCCGGGCGTGGTGGTGCATGCCTGTAGTCCCAACTACTCGGGAGGCTGAGGCAGCAGGATTGCTTGAGCCCGGAGATTGAGGTTGCTGTGAGCTAGGCTGACGCCATGGCACTCACTCTAGCCTGGGCAGCAAAACGAGACTCTGTCTCAAAAAAAAAAAAAAAAAAAAGAACACAGGGGGGAGGGGGGCACGGGCAACACATGTCACCTGAATACTTGTACTCCCATCATCTGCTTGAAGAGAGAGAGAAAAGAAAATGCAATCATAGAGGTAAGAGACACTTTTTAAAAATAATGAATCCGAAGAGAAAAGTAAAAGGAGGCCTGTGGAGCAGGTCTGGGTGTGACTCCGGATCCCCCAACATCAGGTGCCACCACCAAAGATTCCTGCGTGTAGCCCATAGAACCCCAAAAGCAACGGGACGAGTTCTGGTCACATACTCCCTCAAAATGACATCCTGGCCTTCTTCTGGAACTCCCTCCCCTCTCAGACTCTCAAGGTTTCCTCCAGCGTGTCGGTTCCCACAGAGCAGACCTTTGGTCTGAGACCTGACAGTCCAGATGCCACGCATGCTGCCGCGTGGCGGCGGTGTCGCGGCTTGGGACAAGAGGAGGCCCCACGGTGCGGGCTGGGGCGCCAGGCACCGCGGGCGGGCGCTGAGGGTGGGGGTGACCCCCACCCCGGGCCGCCGCCACGCTCCCAGAAAGGGGACAGAACAAGAGGCAAAAAAAAAAAAAAAAAAAAAAAAAAAGCAGCAGCCTGTGGCACCCGGTATTCCCAGGCGGTCTCCCATCCAAGTACTAACCAGGCCCGACCCTGCTTAGCTTCCGAGACCAGACGAGATCGGGGGCGTTCAGGGTGGTGTGGCCCTAGACGGCGGCGGAGGGCGCCCCTGCCCCGCTCGAGAAGCCGAGCCTCTCTGGGCTTCCCCGCCGCCGCCGCCTCCCGCCCCAGGCCCCGCGCCGGGCCGGGCCGGTTGAGTTCGCCGGCCGGGTCCCGCGGGCTCCCAGGGACGGGGGTGATGGGCGGGGCGGGGCGGGGCGGGGCGGGGGGCTGTCTCTCTATACACACACACACACACTCACACTCACTCACACTCACACAAGATGCGCCTCCACGGCTGGACTCGCCAAGGTGGAGCCCTCCCAGCCCCCCTCGTCTCCTCGCCCGGCCTCCTTCACCTACCCGCTGCCCACCCCCAGCGCGTCGCTGCCTGCCGCTGACTGCGCACGCGCGGGACGCTCGCCCTTTGACCCCAGCCAGGGGCCGCCCTCCCCCACAACCCCTTTCAGCTGCGCCCCCCCCCTCGCCCTGTGGGTGGGCTGCCGCCTATTCCCCGGGGCCAGGGCTGGGGCACAGCCAGTGTATGGGGCGTCTCTCTCTGGGGATGTGTCCCATGGGTGGGGTGGGGTGGCGTGGTTTGGGGGGCGCTGAAGAAATCAGTCCCCTCCATCTCCTACCTCTGGAAAACGCCCAAGCCCGTGGAGAACTGCCGGCACCGCTTCGTGGGGGCCGGGACCCTCCTCCGTGTCCTCCTGTGGCCCAGTCCAAGGGGCCTGGGCCTGGCCGGGGCTGCATTGGACCCCGACCACCCTGGCGTGTGGACTCGCTAAAAATCGGCCATTAGATATTGGATTCCAGCTTCCTGGAGGTCATTTCACTAATGAGTGCACCGGAAAGAGTTTCCTAATCCATCTGTGAGGGTGGCAACTGAAAGAGAATTTGAAAGCTGACAGAATAGGCGAGGGAAGGCATAGGAGATTTCCACACCCAGCAAGGAAGACTTTCCCGAAATGGAAGCAAGAAACGAGCAAACAGAGACACCGGTAGCCCGCCCGGAAAAGAGTCTGCCCCTGAGAGAAAGCACCCTGACCAGGTTCACCCGTGGGTGGGTGGCGAGCTAGCGGCATTCAGAAGAGCGAGGCCCGCAGTCTGTGCGGAAGACACCTGAGCTCGGGTGTGTGTGGCGGCGCGATTCACAAGCAGCTCTAGACGTTAAACCAAGGAGAAGCCAGGGAGTTCCCAACGCCCCAGGTGTCCTCAGCCCACGACTGGCTGCTGTGGGAATGCGAAGCCCGGCTCCTTGTCTCAGAGCGGGGTTCCCAGGAGGATCAGGCTGAAGCTGGGACTTGGCCTCAAAGTGTCCCCTCGCATGGCCACCCCCTTCCCCTTCCTGCTCCTCTACTCCTGGTGCCCCTCCATCCAGGGGCCAGACCTTAAAGAGTCACCGCAAGAGAATCCTGGTCCCAAAGGAGCCTTCTGGGGGACCGGTGCTGAGAGAGGTTGTGGGCATGGCCCGCTGGGGCTCTGCCCGAACCAGGGCTGAGAGATGCCACCTCCCAGCTCTGGGTCCCTGCAGGAAGTGTTGGCAAGCACAGGGCCGGTCCTCCAAAGGCCCAGGTGCAGGGAGCCCAGGCCAAGCAGCCTGTGGAAGAAGCCACTTGCCGTGCCACCCCGGGAACAGGACTGCAGGCCCCGGCCCTTCCCACCTCCTCCTCCTCCTCCCCCCGCCCCCCCCACAGGGCACAGGGCTCAGAGACACCTCAGACTCTTGCTACCCAAAGTGCAAAGGGCATCAGTTGCTCCTCCAACCCCCCCGCCCAGCAGACCACGTTGTCCAGCCAGCCCCCGGGCCTCCCTGGGGTGCCCAGCACAAAAGTGCAGACACCCACCGGACCCTCAATCTCAGTTTTCGGATGTTTTTGCCACTCTAAGGACCCGCAGGCCAGCTGGGCCTTCGGGCAGGACAGAGAGCCCCGGAATCCGACGTGGAGAGCTGCGTGTACGTCCCCATCAGGAGGCGGTCCCCACCTCCGCGGCTCTCCCCTTGTGGGGAGCGGCAGCCCAGCCGGCAGCCCCAGGGCCTCAGGGAAGACACCAGGCTGGGCCCCCGCGGCACAGCGGGGGCACGTCCCCCGCACTCAAGCGACTTAGGGACGGCTGCTGGAGACTGCTGCGGCCACCCTGCTGCCGGGTTCCTGGAGGGCTTCCTGGAAGCAGCGTCCACACCAAGCCCTTGGAAGGCCCAGGCGACGGAGGAGCCGGTCAGGCAGGGGCCGAGGACGGTGAGAGGCCGGGCGGGCGGGAAGGACCATGTCAGGCAGGGGCAGAGGACGGTGACAGGCCGGGCGGGGAGGAGCCGGACAGGCGGGGGCCCAGGACAGTGACGGGCCTGGCCGGGGAGGAGTGCGTCAGGCAGGGGCAGAGGAGACGGGCTGGGTAAGGGTTAGGGTTACAGTTAGGGCACAATTCACAATCGCAAAGACGTGGAAGCGACCCGAGTGCCCATCCATCCAGGAGTGCATGAATAAAATGTGGCGCGTGGACACCACGGAGTGCCATTCGGCTGTGAGGAGCAGCGGTGAGAGGGCGCCTCTCGTGTTCTCCTGGCCAGAGCTGGGACCCGTTCCAGTAAGCCAGGTATCCCAAGAATGGACACACGAGCACCACGTGAGCGCGCTCACCAGCAAATTGGTACGAACGGATGGACGCCTAAGTGGACAGAGAGGAATCACCTTCATCGGGTGGGTGTCGGGCGGGTGGGGGGAGGGGAGGGGCATACACATCCATTAGGCATGGGGTGGGTGCGCACCGACTGGGGGATGGGCGCACTTGAAGCTCTGACCCGAGGGGGGAGGCTTGGAGAGGGCAAGGCACCCGACCTTAACATTGGTACCCCCACAATACGCTGGAACAACATGAGAGGTATATGAATAAGAACACAGGGGGGGCCGGGCGCGGTGGCTCACGCCTGTAATCCTAGCTCTCTGGGAGGCCGAGGCGGGCGGATTGCTCCAGGTCAGGAGTTCGAAACCAGCCTGAGCAAGAGCGAGACCCCGTCTCTACTAAAAATAGAAAGAAATTAATTGGCCAACTAATATATATAGAAAAACACAGCCGGGCGTGGTGGTGCATGCCTGTAGTCCCAACTACTCGGGAGGCTGAGGCAGCAGGATTGCTTGAGCCCGGAGATTGAGGTTGCTGTGAGCTAGGCTGACGCCATGGCACTCACTCTAGCCTGGGCAGCAAAACGAGACTCTGTCTCAAAAAAAAAAAAAAAAAAAGAACACAGGGGGGAGGGGGGCACGGGCAACACATGTCACCTGAATACTTGTACTCCCATCATCTGCTTGAAGAGAGAGAGAAAAGAAAATGCAATCATAGAGGTAAGAGACACTTTTTAAAAATAATGAATCCGAAGAGAAAAGTAAAAGGAGGCCTGTGGAGCAGGTCTGGGTGTGACTCCGGATCCCCCAACATCAGGTGCCACCACCAAAGATTCCTGCGTGTAGCCCATAGAACCCCAAAAGCAACGGGACGAGTTCTGGTCACATACTCCCTCAAAATGACATCCTGGCCTTCTTCTGGAACTCCCTCCCCTCTCAGACTCTCAAGGTTTCCTCCAGCGTGTCGGTTCCCACAGAGCAGACCTTTGGTCTGAGACCTGACAGTCCAGATGCCACGCATGCTGCCGCGTGGCGGCGGTGTCGCGGCTTGGGACAAGAGGAGGCCCCACGGTGCGGGCTGGGGCGCCAGGCACCGCGGGCGGGCGCTGAGGGTGGGGGTGACCCCCACCCCGGGCCGCCGCCACGCTCCCAGAAAGGGGACAGAACAAGAGGCAAAAAAAAAAAAAAAAAAAAAAAAAAAAGCAGCAGCCTGTGGCACCCGGTATTCCCAGGCGGTCTCCCATCCAAGTACTAACCAGGCCCGACCCTGCTTAGCTTCCGAGACCAGACGAGATCGGGGGCGTTCAGGGTGGTGTGGCCCTAGACGGCGGCGGAGGGCGCCCCTGCCCCGCTCGAGAAGCCGAGCCTCTCTGGGCTTCCCCGCCGCCGCCGCCTCCCGCCCCAGGCCCCGCGCCGGGCCGGGCCGGTTGAGTTCGCCGGCCGGGTCCCGCGGGCTCCCAGGGACGGGGGTGATGGGCGGGGCGGGGCGGGGCGGGGCGGGGGGCTGTCTCTCTATACACACACACACACACTCACACTCACTCACACTCACACAAGATGCGCCTCCACGGCTGGACTCGCCAAGGTGGAGCCCTCCCAGCCCCCCTCGTCTCCTCGCCCGGCCTCCTTCACCTACCCGCTGCCCACCCCCAGCGCGTCGCTGCCTGCCGCTGACTGCGCACGCGCGGGACGCTCGCCCTTTGACCCCAGCCAGGGGCCGCCCTCCCCCACAACCCCTTTCAGCTGCGCCCCCCCCCTCGCCCTGTGGGTGGGCTGCCGCCTATTCCCCGGGGCCAGGGCTGGGGCACAGCCAGTGTATGGGGCGTCTCTCTCTGGGGATGTGTCCCATGGGTGGGGTGGGGTGGCGTGGTTTGGGGGGCGCTGAAGAAATCAGTCCCCTCCATCTCCTACCTCTGGAAAACGCCCAAGCCCGTGGAGAACTGCCGGCACCGCTTCGTGGGGGCCGGGACCCTCCTCCGTGTCCTCCTGTGGCCCAGTCCAAGGGGCCTGGGCCTGGCCGGGGCTGCATTGGACCCCGACCACCCTGGCGTGTGGACTCGCTAAAAATCGGCCATTAGATATTGGATTCCAGCTTCCTGGAGGTCATTTCACTAATGAGTGCACCGGAAAGAGTTTCCTAATCCATCTGTGAGGGTGGCAACTGAAAGAGAATTTGAAAGCTGACAGAATAGGCGAGGGAAGGCATAGGAGATTTCCACACCCAGCAAGGAAGACTTTCCCGAAATGGAAGCAAGAAACGAGCAAACAGAGACACCGGTAGCCCGCCCGGAAAAGAGTCTGCCCCTGAGAGAAAGCACCCTGACCAGGTTCACCCGTGGGTGGGTGGCGAGCTAGCGGCATTCAGAAGAGCGAGGCCCGCAGTCTGTGCGGAAGACACCTGAGCTCGGGTGTGTGTGGCGGCGCGATTCACAAGCAGCTCTAGACGTTAAACCAAGGAGAAGCCAGGGAGTTCCCAACGCCCCAGGTGTCCTCAGCCCACGACTGGCTGCTGTGGGAATGCGAAGCCCGGCTCCTTGTCTCAGAGCGGGGTTCCCAGGAGGATCAGGCTGAAGCTGGGACTTGGCCTCAAAGTGTCCCCTCGCATGGCCACCCCCTTCCCCTTCCTGCTCCTCTACTCCTGGTGCCCCTCCATCCAGGGGCCAGACCTTAAAGAGTCACCGCAAGAGAATCCTGGTCCCAAAGGAGCCTTCTGGGGGACCGGTGCTGAGAGAGGTTGTGGGCATGGCCCGCTGGGGCTCTGCCCGAACCAGGGCTGAGAGATGCCACCTCCCAGCTCTGGGTCCCTGCAGGAAGTGTTGGCAAGCACAGGGCCGGTCCTCCAAAGGCCCAGGTGCAGGGAGCCCAGGCCAAGCAGCCTGTGGAAGAAGCCACTTGCCGTGCCACCCCGGGAACAGGACTGCAGGCCCCGGCCCTTCCCACCTCCTCCTCCTCCTCCCCCCGCCCCCCCCACAGGGCACAGGGCTCAGAGACACCTCAGACTCTTGCTACCCAAAGTGCAAAGGGCATCAGTTGCTCCTCCAACCCCCCCGCCCAGCAGACCACGTTGTCCAGCCAGCCCCCGGGCCTCCCTGGGGTGCCCAGCACAAAAGTGCAGACACCCACCGGACCCTCAATCTCAGTTTTCGGATGTTTTTGCCACTCTAAGGACCCGCAGGCCAGCTGGGCCTTCGGGCAGGACAGAGAGCCCCGGAATCCGACGTGGAGAGCTGCGTGTACGTCCCCATCAGGAGGCGGTCCCCACCTCCGCGGCTCTCCCCTTGTGGGGAGCGGCAGCCCAGCCGGCAGCCCCAGGGCCTCAGGGAAGACACCAGGCTGGGCCCCCGCGGCACAGCGGGGGCACGTCCCCCGCACTCAAGCGACTTAGGGACGGCTGCTGGAGACTGCTGCGGCCACCCTGCTGCCGGGTTCCTGGAGGGCTTCCTGGAAGCAGCGTCCACACCAAGCCCTTGGAAGGCCCAGGCGACGGAGGAGCCGGTCAGGCAGGGGCCGAGGACGGTGAGAGGCCGGGCGGGCGGGAAGGACCATGTCAGGCAGGGGCAGAGGACGGTGACAGGCCGGGCGGGGAGGAGCCGGACAGGCGGGGGCCCAGGACAGTGACGGGCCTGGCCGGGGAGGAGTGCGTCAGGCAGGGGCAGAGGAGACGGGCTGGGTAAGGGTTAGGGTTACAGTTAGGGCACAATTCACAATCGCAAAGACGTGGAAGCGACCCGAGTGCCCATCCATCCAGGAGTGCATGAATAAAATGTGGCGCGTGGACACCACGGAGTGCCATTCGGCTGTGAGGAGCAGCGGTGAGAGGGCGCCTCTCGTGTTCTCCTGGCCAGAGCTGGGACCCGTTCCAGTAAGCCAGGTATCCCAAGAATGGACACACGAGCACCACGTGAGCGCGCTCACCAGCAAATTGGTACGAACGGATGGACGCCTAAGTGGACAGAGAGGAATCACCTTCATCGGGTGGGTGTCGGGCGGGTGGGGGGAGGGGAGGGGCATACACATCCATTAGGCATGGGGTGGGTGCGCACCGACTGGGGGATGGGCGCACTTGAAGCTCTGACCCGAGGGGGGAGGCTTGGAGAGGGCAAGGCACCCGACCTTAACATTGGTACCCCCACAATACGCTGGAACAACATGAGAGGTATATGAATAAGAACACAGGGGGGGCCGGGCGCGGTGGCTCACGCCTGTAATCCTAGCTCTCTGGGAGGCCGAGGCGGGCGGATTGCTCCAGGTCAGGAGTTCGAAACCAGCCTGAGCAAGAGCGAGACCCCGTCTCTACTAAAAATAGAAAGAAATTAATTGGCCAACTAATATATATAGAAAAACACAGCCGGGCGTGGTGGTGCATGCCTGTAGTCCCAACTACTCGGGAGGCTGAGGCAGCAGGATTGCTTGAGCCCGGAGATTGAGGTTGCTGTGAGCTAGGCTGACGCCATGGCACTCACTCTAGCCTGGGCAGCAAAACGAGACTCTGTCTCAAAAAAAAAAAAAAAAAAAAGAACACAGGGGGGAGGGGGGCACGGGCAACACATGTCACCTGAATACTTGTACTCCCATCATCTGCTTGAAGAGAGAGAGAAAAGAAAATGCAATCATAGAGGTAAGAGACACTTTTTAAAAATAATGAATCCGAAGAGAAAAGTAAAAGGAGGCCTGTGGAGCAGGTCTGGGTGTGACTCCGGATCCCCCAACATCAGGTGCCACCACCAAAGATTCCTGCGTGTAGCCCATAGAACCCCAAAAGCAACGGGACGAGTTCTGGTCACATACTCCCTCAAAATGACATCCTGGCCTTCTTCTGGAACTCCCTCCCCTCTCAGACTCTCAAGGTTTCCTCCAGCGTGTCGGTTCCCACAGAGCAGACCTTTGGTCTGAGACCTGACAGTCCAGATGCCACGCATGCTGCCGCGTGGCGGCGGTGTCGCGGCTTGGGACAAGAGGAGGCCCCACGGTGCGGGCTGGGGCGCCAGGCACCGCGGGCGGGCGCTGAGGGTGGGGGTGACCCCCACCCCGGGCCGCCGCCACGCTCCCAGAAAGGGGACAGAACAAGAGGCAAAAAAAAAAAAAAAAAAAAAAAAAAAGCAGCAGCCTGTGGCACCCGGTATTCCCAGGCGGTCTCCCATCCAAGTACTAACCAGGCCCGACCCTGCTTAGCTTCCGAGACCAGACGAGATCGGGGGCGTTCAGGGTGGTGTGGCCCTAGACGGCGGCGGAGGGCGCCCCTGCCCCGCTCGAGAAGCCGAGCCTCTCTGGGCTTCCCCGCCGCCGCCGCCTCCCGCCCCAGGCCCCGCGCCGGGCCGGGCCGGTTGAGTTCGCCGGCCGGGTCCCGCGGGCTCCCAGGGACGGGGGTGATGGGCGGGGCGGGGCGGGGCGGGGCGGGGGGCTGTCTCTCTATACACACACACACACACTCACACTCACTCACACTCACACAAGATGCGCCTCCACGGCTGGACTCGCCAAGGTGGAGCCCTCCCAGCCCCCCTCGTCTCCTCGCCCGGCCTCCTTCACCTACCCGCTGCCCACCCCCAGCGCGTCGCTGCCTGCCGCTGACTGCGCACGCGCGGGACGCTCGCCCTTTGACCCCAGCCAGGGGCCGCCCTCCCCCACAACCCCTTTCAGCTGCGCCCCCCCCCTCGCCCTGTGGGTGGGCTGCCGCCTATTCCCCGGGGCCAGGGCTGGGGCACAGCCAGTGTATGGGGCGTCTCTCTCTGGGGATGTGTCCCATGGGTGGGGTGGGGTGGCGTGGTTTGGGGGGCGCTGAAGAAATCAGTCCCCTCCATCTCCTACCTCTGGAAAACGCCCAAGCCCGTGGAGAACTGCCGGCACCGCTTCGTGGGGGCCGGGACCCTCCTCCGTGTCCTCCTGTGGCCCAGTCCAAGGGGCCTGGGCCTGGCCGGGGCTGCATTGGACCCCGACCACCCTGGCGTGTGGACTCGCTAAAAATCGGCCATTAGATATTGGATTCCAGCTTCCTGGAGGTCATTTCACTAATGAGTGCACCGGAAAGAGTTTCCTAATCCATCTGTGAGGGTGGCAACTGAAAGAGAATTTGAAAGCTGACAGAATAGGCGAGGGAAGGCATAGGAGATTTCCACACCCAG
Organism: Microcebus murinus; assembly: GCF_040939455.1. Taxonomy (NCBI): domain Eukaryota; kingdom Metazoa; phylum Chordata; class Mammalia; order Primates; family Cheirogaleidae; genus Microcebus; species Microcebus murinus. The sequence continues at coordinate 17,219,013 of NC_134131.1, forward strand.
CAAGGAAGACTTTCCCGAAATGGAAGCAAGAAACGAGCAAACAGAGACACCGGTAGCCCGCCCGGAAAAGAGTCTGCCCCTGAGAGAAAGCACCCTGACCAGGTTCACCCGTGGGTGGGTGGCGAGCTAGCGGCATTCAGAAGAGCGAGGCCCGCAGTCTGTGCGGAAGACACCTGAGCTCGGGTGTGTGTGGCGGCGCGATTCACAAGCAGCTCTAGACGTTAAACCAAGGAGAAGCCAGGGAGTTCCCAACGCCCCAGGTGTCCTCAGCCCACGACTGGCTGCTGTGGGAATGCGAAGCCCGGCTCCTTGTCTCAGAGCGGGGTTCCCAGGAGGATCAGGCTGAAGCTGGGACTTGGCCTCAAAGTGTCCCCTCGCATGGCCACCCCCTTCCCCTTCCTGCTCCTCTACTCCTGGTGCCCCTCCATCCAGGGGCCAGACCTTAAAGAGTCACCGCAAGAGAATCCTGGTCCCAAAGGAGCCTTCTGGGGGACCGGTGCTGAGAGAGGTTGTGGGCATGGCCCGCTGGGGCTCTGCCCGACCCAGGGCTGAGAGATGCCACCTCCCAGCTCTGGGTCCCTGCAGGAAGTGTTGGCAAGCACAGGGCCGGTCCTCCAAAGGCCCAGGTGCAGGGAGCCCAGGCCAAGCAGCCTGTGGAAGAAGCCACTTGCCGTGCCACCCCGGGAACAGGACTGCAGGCCCCGGCCCTTCCCACCTCCTCCTCCTCCTCCTCCTCCTCCCCCCGCCCCCCCCCACAGGGCACAGGGCTCAGAGACACCTCAGACTCTTGCTACCCAAAGTGCAAAGGGCATCAGTTGCTCCTCCAACCCCCCCGCCCAGCAGACCACGTTGTCCAGCCAGCCCCCGGGCCTCCCTGGGGTGCCCAGCACAAAAGTGCAGACACCCACCGGACCCTCAATCTCAGTTTTCGGATGTTTTTGCCACTCTAAGGACCCGCAGGCCAGCTGGGCCTTCGGGCAGGACAGAGAGCCCCGGAATCCGACGTGGAGAGCTGCGTGTACGTCCCCATCAGGAGGCGGTCCCCACCTCCACGACTCTCCCCTTGTGGGGAGCGGCAGCCCAGCCGGCAGCCCCAGGGCCTCAGGGAAGACACCAGGCTGGGCCCCCGCGGCACAGCGGGGGCACGTCCCCCGCACTCAAGCGACTTAGGGACGGCTGCTGGAGACTGCTGCGGCCACCCTGCTGCCGGGTTCCTGGGGGGCTTCCTGGAAGCAGCGTCCACACCAAGCCCTTGGAAGGCCCAGGCGACGGAGGAGCCGGTCAGGCAGGGGCCGAGGACGGTGAGAGGCCGGGCGGGCGGGAAGGAGCATGTCAGGCAGGGGCAGAGGACGGTGACAGGCCGGGCAGGGAGGAGCCGGACAGGCGGGGGCCCAGGACAGTGACGGGCCTGGCCGGGGAGGAGTGCGTCAGGCAGGGGCAGAGGAGACGGGCTGGGTAAGGGTTAGGGTTACAGTTAGGGCACAATTCACAATCGCAAAGACGTGGAAGCGACCCGAGTGCCCATCCATCCAGGAGTGCATGAATAAAATGTGGCGCGTGGACACCACGGAGTGCCATTCGGCTGTGAGGAGCAGCGGTGAGAGGGCGCCTCTCGTGTTCTCCTGGCCAGAGCTGGGACCCGTTCCAGTAAGCCAGGTATCCCAAGAATGGACACACGAGCACCACGTGAGCGCGCTCACCAGCAAATTGGTACGAACGGATGGACGCCTAAGTGGACAGAGAGGAATCACCTTCATCGGGTGGGTGTCGGGCGGGTGGGGGGAGGGGAGGGGCATACACATCCATTAGGGATGGGGTGGGTGCGCACCGACTGGGGGATGGGCGCACTTGAAGCTCTGACCCGAGGGGGGAGGCTTGGAGAGGGCAAGGCACCCGACCTTAACATTGGTACCCCCACAATACGCTGGAACAACATGAGAGGTATATGAATAAGAACACAGGGGGGGCCGGGCGCGGTGGCTCACGCCTGTAATCCTAGCTCTCTGGGAGGCCGAGGCGGGCGGATTGCTCCAGGTCAGGAGTTCGAAACCAGCCTGAGCAAGAGCGAGACCCCGTCTCTACTAAAAATAGAAAGAAATTAATTGGCCAACTAATATATATAGAAAAACACAGCCGGGCTTGGTGGTGCATGCCTGTAGTCCCAACTACTCGGGAGGCTGAGGCAGCAGGATTGCTTGAGCCCGGAGATTGAGGTTGCTGTGAGCTAGGCTGACGCCATGGCACTCACTCTAGCCTGGGCAGCAAAACGAGACTCTGTCTCAAAAAAAAAAAAAAAAAAAGAACACAGGGGGGAGGGGGGCACGGGCAACACATGTCACCTGAATACTTGTACTCCCATCATCTGCTTGAAGAGAGAGAGAAAAGAAAATGCAATCATAGAGGTAAGAGACACTTTTTAAAAATAATGAATCCGAAGAGAAAAGTAAAAGGAGGCCTGTGGAGCAGGTCTGGGTGTGACTCCGGATCCCCCAACATCAGGTGCCACCACCAAAGATTCCTGCGTGTAGCCCATAGAACCCCAAAAGCAACGGGACGAGTTCTGGTCACATACTCCCTCAAAATGACATCCTGGCCTTCTTCTGGAACTCCCTCCCCTCTCAGACTCTCAAGGTTTCCTCCAGCGTGTCGGTTCCCACAGAGCAGACCTTTGGTCTGAGACCTGACAGTCCAGATGCCACGCATGCTGCGGCGTGGCGGCGGTGTCGCGGCTTGGGACAAGAGGAGGCCCCACGGTGCGGGCTGGGGCGCCAGGCACCGCGGGCGAGCGCTGAGGGTGGGGGTGACCCCCACCCCGGGCCGCCGCCACGCTCCCAGAAAGGGGACAGAACAAGAGGCAAAAAAAAAAAAAAAAAAAAGCAGCAGCCTGTGGCACCCGGTATTCCCAGGCGGTCTCCCATCCAAGTACTAACCAGGCCCGACCCTGCTTAGCTTCCGAGACCAGACGAGATCGGGGGCGTTCAGGGTGGTGTGGCCCTAGACGGCGGCGGAGGGCGCCCCTGCCCCGCTCAAGAAGCCGAGCCTCTCTGGGCTTCCCCGCCGCCGCCTCCCGCCCCAGGCCCCGCGCCGGGCCGGGCCGGTTGAGTTCGCCGGCCGGGTCCCGCGGGCTCCCAGGGACGGGGGTGATGGGCGGGGCGGGGCGGGGCGGGACGGGGGGCTGTCTCTCTATACACACACACACACACTCACACTCACTCACACTCACACAAGATGCGCCTCCACGGCTGGACTCGCCAAGGTGGAGCCCTCCCAGCCCCCCTCGTCTCCTCGCCCGGCCTCCTTCACCTACCCGCTGCCCACCCCCAGCGCGTCGCTGCCTGCCGCTGACTGCGCACGCGCGGGGCGCTCGCCCTTTGACCCCAGCCAGGGGCCGCCCTCCCCCACAACCCCTTTCAGCTGCGCCCCCCCCCTCGCCCTGTGGGTGGGCTGCCGCCTATTCCCCGGGGCCAGGGCTGGGGCACAGCCAGTGTATGGGGCGTCTCTCTCTGGGGATGTGTCCCATGGGTGGGGTGGGGTGGCGTGGTTTGGGGGGCGCTGAAGAAATCAGTCCCCTCCATCTCCTACCTCTGGAAAACGCCCAAGCCCGTGGAGAACTGCCGGCACCGCTTCGTGGGGGCCGGGACCCTCCTCCGTGTCCTCCTGTGGCCCAGTCCAAGGGGCCTGGGCCTGGCCGGGGCTGCATTGGACCCCGACCACCCTGGCGTGTGGACTCGCTAAAAATCGGCCATTAGATATTGGATTCCAGCTTCCTGGAGGTCATTTCACTAATGAGTGCACCGGAAAGAGTTTCCTAATCCATCTGTGAGGGTGGCAACTGAAAGAGAATTTGAAAGCTGACAGAATAGGCGAGGGAAGGCATAGGAGATTTCCACACCCAGCAAGGAAGACTTTCCCGAAATGGAAGCAAGAAACGAGCAAACAGAGACACCGGTAGCCCGCCCGGAAAAGAGTCTGCCCCTGAGAGAAAGCACCCTGACCAGGTTCACCCGTGGGTGGGTGGCGAGCTAGCGGCATTCAGAAGAGCGAGGCCCGCAGTCTGTGCGGAAGACACCTGCGCTCGGGTGTGTGTGGCGGCGCGATTCACAAGCAGCTCTAGACGTTAAACCAAGGAGAAGCCAGGGAGTTCCCAACGCCCCAGGTGTCCTCAGCCCACGACTGGCTGCTGTGGGAATGCGAAGCCCGGCTCCTTGTCTCAGAGCGGGGTTCCCAGGAGGATCAGGCTGAAGCTGGGACTTGGCCTCAAAGTGTCCCCTCGCATGGCCACCCCCTTCCCCTTCCTGCTCCTCTACTCCTGGTGCCCCTCCATCCAGGGGCCAGACCTTAAAGAGTCACCGCAAGAGAATCCTGGTCCCAAAGGAGCCTTCTGGGGGACCGGTGCTGAGAGAGGTTGTGGGCATGGCCCGCTGGGGCTCTGCCCGAACCAGGGCTGAGAGATGCCACCTCCCAGCTCTGGGTCCCTGCAGGAAGTGTTGGCAAGCACAGGGCCGGTCCTCCAAAGGCCCAGGTGCAGGGAGCCCAGGCCAAGCAGCCTGTGGAAGAAGCCACTTGCCGTGCCACCCCGGGAACAGGACTGCAGGCCCCGGCCCTTCCCACCTCCTCCTCCTCCTCCCCCCGCCCCCCCCACAGGGCACAGGGCTCAGAGACACCTCAGACTCTTGCTACCCAAAGTGCAAAGGGCATCAGTTGCTCCTCCAACCCCCCCGCCCAGCAGACCACGTTGTCCAGCCAGCCCCCGGGCCTCCCTGGGGTGCCCAGCACAAAAGTGCAGACACCCACCGGACCCTCAATCTCAGTTTTCGGATGTTTTTGCCACTCTAAGGACCCGCAGGCCAGCTGGGCCTTCGGGCAGGACAGAGAGCCCCGGAATCCGACGTGGAGAGCTGCGTGTACGTCCCCATCAGGAGGCGGTCCCCACCTCCGCGGCTCTCCCCTTGTGGGGAGCGGCAGCCCAGCCGGCAGCCCCAGGGCCTCAGGGAAGACACCAGGCTGGGCCCCCGCGGCACAGCGGGGGCACGTCCCCCGCACTCAAGCGACTTAGGGACGGCTGCTGGAGACTGCTGCGGCCACCCTGCTGCCGGGTTCCTGGAGGGCTTCCTGGAAGCAGCGTCCACACCAAGCCCTTGGAAGGCCCAGGCGACGGAGGAGCCGGTCAGGCAGGGGCCGAGGACGGTGAGAGGCCGGGCGGGCGGGAAGGACCATGTCAGGCAGGGGCAGAGGACGGTGACAGGCCGGGCGGGGAGGAGCCGGACAGGCGGGGGCCCAGGACAGTGACGGGCCTGGCCGGGGAGGAGTGCGTCAGGCAGGGGCAGAGGAGACGGGCTGGGTAAGGGTTAGGGTTACAGTTAGGGCACAATTCACAATCGCAAAGACGTGGAAGCGACCCGAGTGCCCATCCATCCAGGAGTGCATGAATAAAATGTGGCGCGTGGACACCACGGAGTGCCATTCGGCTGTGAGGAGCAGCGGTGAGAGGGCGCCTCTCGTGTTCTCCTGGCCAGAGCTGGGACCCGTTCCAGTAAGCCAGGTATCCCAAGAATGGACACACGAGCACCACGTGAGCGCGCTCACCAGCAAATTGGTACGAACGGATGGACGCCTAAGTGGACAGAGAGGAATCACCTTCATCGGGTGGGTGTCGGGCGGGTGGGGGGAGGGGAGGGGCATACACATCCATTAGGCATGGGGTGGGTGCGCACCGACTGGGGGATGGGCGCACTTGAAGCTCTGACCCGAGGGGGGAGGCTTGGAGAGGGCAAGGCACCCGACCTTAACATTGGTACCCCCACAATACGCTGGAACAACCTGAGAGGTATATGAATAAGAACACAGGGGGGGCCGGGCGCGGTGGCTCACGCCTGTAATCCTAGCTCTCTGGGAGGCCGAGGCGGGCGGATTGCTCCAGGTCAGGAGTTCGAAACCAGCCTGAGCAAGAGCGAGACCCCGTCTCTACTAAAAATAGAAAGAAATTAATTGGCCAACTAATATATATAGAAAAACACAGCCGGGCGTGGTGGTGCATGCCTGTAGTCCCAACTACTCGGGAGGCTGAGGCAGCAGGATTGCTTGAGCCCGGAGATTGAGGTTGCTGTGAGCTAGGCTGACGCCATGGCACTCACTCTAGCCTGGGCAGCAAAACGAGACTCTGTCTCAAAAAAAAAAAAAAAAAAAAGAACACAGGGGGGAGGGGGGCACGGGCAACACATGTCACCTGAATACTTGTACTCCCATCATCTGCTTGAAGAGAGAGAGAAAAGAAAATGCAATCATAGAGGTAAGAGACACTTTTTAAAAATAATGAATCCGAAGAGAAAAGTAAAAGGAGGCCTGTGGAGCAGGTCTGGGTGTGACTCCGGATCCCCCAACATCAGGTGCCACCACCAAAGATTCCTGCGTGTAGCCCATAGAACCCCAAAAGCAACGGGACGAGTTCTGGTCACATACTCCCTCAAAATGACATCCTGGCCTTCTTCTGGAACTCCCTCCCCTCTCAGACTCTCAAGGTTTCCTCCAGCGTGTCGGTTCCCACAGAGCAGACCTTTGGTCTGAGACCTGACAGTCCAGATGCCACGCATGCTGCCGCGTGGCGGCGGTGTCGCGGCTTGGGACAAGAGGAGGCCCCACGGTGCGGGCTGGGGCGCCAGGCAACGCGGGCGGGCGCTGAGGGTGGGGGTGACCCCCACCCCGGGCCGCCGCCACGCTCCCAGAAAGGGGACAGAACAAGAGGCAAAAAAAAAAAAAAAAAAAAAAAAAAAGCAGCAGCCTGTGGCACCCGGTATTCCCAGGCGGTCTCCCATCCAAGTACTAACCAGGCCCGACCCTGCTTAGCTTCCGAGACCAGACGAGATCGGGGGCGTTCAGGGTGGTGTGGCCCTAGACGGCGGCGGAGGGCGCCCCTGCCCCGCTCAAGAAGCCGAGCCTCTCTGGGCTTCCCCGCCGCCGCCTCCCGCCCCAGGCCCCGCGCCGGGCCGGGCCGGTTGAGTTCGCCGGCCGGGTCCCGCGGGCTCCCAGGGACGGGGGTGATGGGCGGGGCGGGGCGGGGCGGGGCGGGGGGCTGTCTCTCTATACACACACACACACACTCACACTCACTCACACTCACACAAGATGCGCCTCCACGGCTGGACTCGCCAAGGTGGAGCCCTCCCAGCCCCCCTCGTCTCCTCGCCCGGCCTCCTTCACCTACCCGCTGCCCACCCCCAGCGCGTCGCTGCCTGCCGCTGACTGCGCACGCGCGCACCGGGGCGCTCGCCCTTTGACCCCAGCCAGGGGCCGCCCTCCCCCACAACCCCTTTCAGCTGCGCCCCCCCCCTCGCCCTGTGGGTGGGCTGCCGCCTATTCCCCGGGGCCAGGGCTGGGGCACAGCCAGTGTATGGGGCGTCTCTCTCTGGGGATGTGTCCCATGGGTGGGGTGGGGTGGCGTGGTTTGGGGGGCGCTGAAGAAATCAGTCCCCTCCATCTCCTACCTCTGGAAAACGCCCAAGCCCGTGGAGAACTGCCGGCACCGCTTCGTGGGGGCCGGGACCCTCCTCCGTGTCCTCCTGTGGCCCAGTCCAAGGGGCCTGGGCCTGGCCGGGGCTGCATTGGACCCCGACCACCCTGGCGTGTGGACTCGCTAAAAATCGGCCATTAGATATTGGATTCCAGCTTCCTGGAGGTCATTTCACTAATGAGTGCACCGGAAAGAGTTTCCTAATCCATCTGTGAGGGTGGCAACTGAAAGAGAATTTGAAAGCTGACAGAATAGGCGAGGGAAGGCATAGGAGATTTCCACACCCAGCAAGGAAGACTTTCCCGAAATGGAAGCAAGAAACGAGCAAACAGAGACACCGGTAGCCCGCCCGGAAAAGAGTCTGCCCCTGAGAGAAAGCACCCTGACCAGGTTCACCCGTGGGTGGGTGGCGAGCTAGCGGCATTCAGAAGAGCGAGGCCCGCAGTCTGTGCGGAAGACACCTGAGCTCGGGTGTGTGTGGCGGCGCGATTCACAAGCAGCTCTAGACGTTAAACCAAGGAGAAGCCAGGGAGTTCCCAACGCCCCAGGTGTCCTCAGCCCACGACTGGCTGCTGTGGGAATGCGAAGCCCGGCTCCTTGTCTCAGAGCGGGGTTCCCAGGAGGATCAGGCTGAAGCTGGGACTTGGCCTCAAAGTGTCCCCTCGCATGGCCACCCCCTTCCCCTTCCTGCTCCTCTACTCCTGGTGCCCCTCCATCCAGGGGCCAGACCTTAAAGAGTCACCGCAAGAGAATCCTGGTCCCAAAGGAGCCTTCTGGGGGACCGGTGCTGAGAGAGGTTGTGGGCATGGCCCGCTGGGGCTCTGCCCGACCCAGGGCTGAGAGATGCCACCTCCCAGCTCTGGGTCCCTGCAGGAAGTGTTGGCAAGCACAGGGCCGGTCCTCCAAAGGCCCAGGTGCAGGGAGCCCAGGCCAAGCAGCCTGTGGAAGAAGCCACTTGCCGTGCCACCCCGGGAACAGGACTGCAGGCCCCGGCCCTTCCCACCTCCTCCTCCTCCTCCTCCTCCTCCCCCCGCCCCCCCCCACAGGGCACAGGGCTCAGAGACACCTCAGACTCTTGCTACCCAAAGTGCAAAGGGCATCAGTTGCTCCTCCAACCCCCCCGCCCAGCAGACCACGTTGTCCAGCCAGCCCCCGGGCCTCCCTGGGGTGCCCAGCACAAAAGTGCAGACACCCACCGGACCCTCAATCTCAGTTTTCGGATGTTTTTGCCACTCTAAGGACCCGCAGGCCAGCTGGGCCTTCGGGCAGGACAGAGAGCCCCGGAATCCGACGTGGAGAGCTGCGTGTACGTCCCCATCAGGAGGCGGTCCCCACCTCCACGACTCTCCCCTTGTGGGGAGCGGCAGCCCAGCCGGCAGCCCCAGGGCCTCAGGGAAGACACCAGGCTGGGCCCCCGCGGCACAGCGGGGGCACGTCCCCCGCACTCAAGCGACTTAGGGACGGCTGCTGGAGACTGCTGCGGCCACCCTGCTGCCGGGTTCCTGGGGGGCTTCCTGGAAGCAGCGTCCACACCAAGCCCTTGGAAGGCCCAGGCGACGGAGGAGCCGGTCAGGCAGGGGCCGAGGACGGTGAGAGGCCGGGCGGGCGGGAAGGAGCATGTCAGGCAGGGGCAGAGGACGGTGACAGGCCGGGCAGGGAGGAGCCGGACAGGCGGGGGCCCAGGACAGTGACGGGCCTGGCCGGGGAGGAGTGCGTCAGGCAGGGGCAGAGGAGACGGGCTGGGTAAGGGTTAGGGTTACAGTTAGGGCACAATTCACAATCGCAAAGACGTGGAAGCGACCCGAGTGCCCATCCATCCAGGAGTGCATGAATAAAATGTGGCGCGTGGACACCACGGAGTGCCATTCGGCTGTGAGGAGCAGCGGTGAGAGGGCGCCTCTCGTGTTCTCCTGGCCAGAGCTGGGACCCGTTCCAGTAAGCCAGGTATCCCAAGAATGGACACACGAGCACCACGTGAGCGCGCTCACCAGCAAATTGGTACGAACGGATGGACGCCTAAGTGGACAGAGAGGAATCACCTTCATCGGGTGGGTGTCGGGCGGGTGGGGGGAGGGGAGGGGCATACACATCCATTAGGGATGGGGTGGGTGCGCACCGACTGGGGGATGGGCGCACTTGAAGCTCTGACCCGAGGGGGGAGGCTTGGAGAGGGCAAGGCACCCGACCTTAACATTGGTACCCCCACAATACGCTGGAACAACATGAGAGGTATATGAATAAGAACACAGGGGGGGCCGGGCGCGGTGGCTCACGCCTGTAATCCTAGCTCTCTGGGAGGCCGAGGCGGGCGGATTGCTCCAGGTCAGGAGTTCGAAACCAGCCTGAGCAAGAGCGAGACCCCGTCTCTACTAAAAATAGAAAGAAATTAATTGGCCAACTAATATATATAGAAAAACACAGCCGGGCTTGGTGGTGCATGCCTGTAGTCCCAACTACTCGGGAGGCTGAGGCAGCAGGATTGCTTGAGCCCGGAGATTGAGGTTGCTGTGAGCTAGGCTGACGCCATGGCACTCACTCTAGCCTGGGCAGCAAAACGAGACTCTGTCTCAAAAAAAAAAAAAAAAAAAGAACACAGGGGGGAGGGGGGCACGGGCAACACATGTCACCTGAATACTTGTACTCCCATCATCTGCTTGAAGAGAGAGAGAAAAGAAAATGCAATCATAGAGGTAAGAGACACTTTTTAAAAATAATGAATCCGAAGAGAAAAGTAAAAGGAGGCCTGTGGAGCAGGTCTGGGTGTGACTCCGGATCCCCCAACATCAGGTGCCACCACCAAAGATTCCTGCGTGTAGCCCATAGAACCCCAAAAGCAACGGGACGAGTTCTGGTCACATACTCCCTCAAAATGACATCCTGGCCTTCTTCTGGAACTCCCTCCCCTCTCAGACTCTCAAGGTTTCCTCCAGCGTGTCGGTTCCCACAGAGCAGACCTTTGGTCTGAGACCTGACAGTCCAGATGCCACGCATGCTGCCGCGTGGCGGCGGTGTCGCGGCTTGGGACAAGAGGAGGCCCCACGGTGCGGGCTGGGGCGCCAGGCACCGCGGGCGAGCGCTGAGGGTGGGGGTGACCCCCACCCCGGGCCGCCGCCACGCTCCCAGAAAGGGGACAGAACAAGAGGCAAAAAAAAAAAAAAAAAAAAGCAGCAGCCTGTGGCACCCGGTATTCCCAGGCGGTCTCCCATCCAAGTACTAACCAGGCCCGACCCTGCTTAGCTTCCGAGACCAGACGAGATCGGGGGCGTTCAGGGTGGTGTGGCCCTAGACGGCGGCGGAGGGCGCCCCTGCCCCGCTCAAGAAGCCGAGCCTCTCTGGGCTTCCCCGCCGCCGCCTCCCGCCCCAGGCCCCGCGCCGGGCCGGGCCGGTTGAGTTCGCCGGCCGGGTCCCGCGGGCTCCCAGGGACGGGGGTGATGGGCGGGGCGGGGCGGGGCGGGACGGGGGGCTGTCTCTCTATACACACACACACACACTCACACTCACTCACACTCACACAAGATGCGCCTCCACGGCTGGACTCGCCAAGGTGGAGCCCTCCCAGCCCCCCTCGTCTCCTCGCCCGGCCTCCTTCACCTACCCGCTGCCCACCCCCAGCGCGTCGCTGCCTGCCGCTGACTGCGCACGCGCGGGGCGCTCGCCCTTTGACCCCAGCCAGGGGCCGCCCTCCCCCACAACCCCTTTCAGCTGCGCCCCCCCCCTCGCCCTGTGGGTGGGCTGCCGCCTATTCCCCGGGGCCAGGGCTGGGGCACAGCCAGTGTATGGGGCGTCTCTCTCTGGGGATGTGTCCCATGGGTGGGGTGGGGTGGCGTGGTTTGGGGGGCGCTGAAGAAATCAGTCCCCTCCATCTCCTACCTCTGGAAAACGCCCAAGCCCGTGGAGAACTGCCGGCACCGCTTCGTGGGGGCCGGGACCCTCCTCCGTGTCCTCCTGTGGCCCAGTCCAAGGGGCCTGGGCCTGGCCGGGGCTGCATTGGACCCCGACCACCCTGGCGTGTGGACTCGCTAAAAATCGGCCATTAGATATTGGATTCCAGCTTCCTGGAGGTCATTTCACTAATGAGTGCACCGGAAAGAGTTTCCTAATCCATCTGTGAGGGTGGCAACTGAAAGAGAATTTGAAAGCTGACAGAATAGGCGAGGGAAGGCATAGGAGATTTCCACACCCAGCAAGGAAGACTTTCCCGAAATGGAAGCAAGAAACGAGCAAACAGAGACACCGGTAGCCCGCCCGGAAAAGAGTCTGCCCCTGAGAGAAAGCACCCTGACCAGGTTCACCCGTGGGTGGGTGGCGAGCTAGCGGCATTCAGAAGAGCGAGGCCCGCAGTCTGTGCGGAAGACACCTGCGCTCGGGTGTGTGTGGCGGCGCGATTCACAAGCAGCTCTAGACGTTAAACCAAGGAGAAGCCAGGGAGTTCCCAACGCCCCAGGTGTCCTCAGCCCACGACTGGCTGCTGTGGGAATGCGAAGCCCGGCTCCTTGTCTCAGAGCGGGGTTCCCAGGAGGATCAGGCTGAAGCTGGGACTTGGCCTCAAAGTGTCCCCTCGCATGGCCACCCCCTTCCCCTTCCTGCTCCTCTACTCCTGGTGCCCCTCCATCCAGGGGCCAGACCTTAAAGAGTCACCGCAAGAGAATCCTGGTCCCAAAGGAGCCTTCTGGGGGACCGGTGCTGAGAGAGGTTGTGGGCATGGCCCGCTGGGGCTCTGCCCGAACCAGGGCTGAGAGATGCCACCTCCCAGCTCTGGGTCCCTGCAGGAAGTGTTGGCAAGCACAGGGCCGGTCCTCCAAAGGCCCAGGTGCAGGGAGCCCAGGCCAAGCAGCCTGTGGAAGAAGCCACTTGCCGTGCCACCCCGGGAACAGGACTGCAGGCCCCGGCCCTTCCCACCTCCTCCTCCTCCTCCCCCCGCCCCCCCCACAGGGCACAGGGCTCAGAGACACCTCAGACTCTTGCTACCCAAAGTGCAAAGGGCATCAGTTGCTCCTCCAACCCCCCCGCCCAGCAGACCACGTTGTCCAGCCAGCCCCCGGGCCTCCCTGGGGTGCCCAGCACAAAAGTGCAGACACCCACCGGACCCTCAATCTCAGTTTTCGGATGTTTTTGCCACTCTAAGGACCCGCAGGCCAGCTGGGCCTTCGGGCAGGACAGAGAGCCCCGGAATCCGACGTGGAGAGCTGCGTGTACGTCCCCATCAGGAGGCGGTCCCCACCTCCGCGGCTCTCCCCTTGTGGGGAGCGGCAGCCCAGCCGGCAGCCCCAGGGCCTCAGGGAAGACACCAGGCTGGGCCCCCGCGGCACAGCGGGGGCACGTCCCCCGCACTCAAGCGACTTAGGGACGGCTGCTGGAGACTGCTGCGGCCACCCTGCTGCCGGGTTCCTGGAGGGCTTCCTGGAAGCAGCGTCCACACCAAGCCCTTGGAAGGCCCAGGCGACGGAGGAGCCGGTCAGGCAGGGGCCGAGGACGGTGAGAGGCCGGGCGGGCGGGAAGGACCATGTCAGGCAGGGGCAGAGGACGGTGACAGGCCGGGCGGGGAGGAGCCGGACAGGCGGGGGCCCAGGACAGTGACGGGCCTGGCCGGGGAGGAGTGCGTCAGGCAGGGGCAGAGGAGACGGGCTGGGTAAGGGTTAGGGTTACAGTTAGGGCACAATTCACAATCGCAAAGACGTGGAAGCGACCCGAGTGCCCATCCATCCAGGAGTGCATGAATAAAATGTGGCGCGTGGACACCACGGAGTGCCATTCGGCTGTGAGGAGCAGCGGTGAGAGGGCGCCTCTCGTGTTCTCCTGGCCAGAGCTGGGACCCGTTCCAGTAAGCCAGGTATCCCAAGAATGGACACACGAGCACCACGTGAGCGCGCTCACCAGCAAATTGGTACGAACGGATGGACGCCTAAGTGGACAGAGAGGAATCACCTTCATCGGGTGGGTGTCGGGCGGGTGGGGGGAGGGGAGGGGCATACACATCCATTAGGCATGGGGTGGGTGCGCACCGACTGGGGGATGGGCGCACTTGAAGCTCTGACCCGAGGGGGGAGGCTTGGAGAGGGCAAGGCACCCGACCTTAACATTGGTACCCCCACAATACGCTGGAACAACCTGAGAGGTATATGAATAAGAACACAGGGGGGGCCGGGCGCGGTGGCTCACGCCTGTAATCCTAGCTCTCTGGGAGGCCGAGGCGGGCGGATTGCTCCAGGTCAGGAGTTCGAAACCAGCCTGAGCAAGAGCGAGACCCCGTCTCTACTAAAAATAGAAAGAAATTAATTGGCCAACTAATATATATAGAAAAACACAGCCGGGCGTGGTGGTGCATGCCTGTAGTCCCAACTACTCGGGAGGCTGAGGCAGCAGGATTGCTTGAGCCCGGAGATTGAGGTTGCTGTGAGCTAGGCTGACGCCATGGCACTCACTCTAGCCTGGGCAGCAAAACGAGACTCTGTCTCAAAAAAAAAAAAAAAAAAAAGAACACAGGGGGGAGGGGGGCACGGGCAACACATGTCACCTGAATACTTGTACTCCCATCATCTGCTTGAAGAGAGAGAGAAAAGAAAATGCAATCATAGAGGTAAGAGACACTTTTTAAAAATAATGAATCCGAAGAGAAAAGTAAAAGGAGGCCTGTGGAGCAGGTCTGGGTGTGACTCCGGATCCCCCAACATCAGGTGCCACCACCAAAGATTCCTGCGTGTAGCCCATAGAACCCCAAAAGCAACGGGACGAGTTCTGGTCACATACTCCCTCAAAATGACATCCTGGCCTTCTTCTGGAACTCCCTCCCCTCTCAGACTCTCAAGGTTTCCTCCAGCGTGTCGGTTCCCACAGAGCAGACCTTTGGTCTGAGACCTGACAGTCCAGATGCCACGCATGCTGCCGCGTGGCGGCGGTGTCGCGGCTTGGGACAAGAGGAGGCCCCACGGTGCGGGCTGGGGCGCCAGGCAACGCGGGCGGGCGCTGAGGGTGGGGGTGACCCCCACCCCGGGCCGCCGCCACGCTCCCAGAAAGGGGACAGAACAAGAGGCAAAAAAAAAAAAAAAAAAAAAAAAAAAGCAGCAGCCTGTGGCACCCGGTATTCCCAGGCGGTCTCCCATCCAAGTACTAACCAGGCCCGACCCTGCTTAGCTTCCGAGACCAGACGAGATCGGGGGCGTTCAGGGTGGTGTGGCCCTAGACGGCGGCGGAGGGCGCCCCTGCCCCGCTCAAGAAGCCGAGCCTCTCTGGGCTTCCCCGCCGCCGCCTCCCGCCCCAGGCCCCGCGCCGGGCCGGGCCGGTTGAGTTCGCCGGCCGGGTCCCGCGGGCTCCCAGGGACGGGGGTGATGGGCGGGGCGGGGCGGGGCGGGGCGGGGGGCTGTCTCTCTATACACACACACACACACTCACACTCACTCACACTCACACAAGATGCGCCTCCACGGCTGGACTCGCCAAGGTGGAGCCCTCCCAGCCCCCCTCGTCTCCTCGCCCGGCCTCCTTCACCTACCCGCTGCCCACCCCCAGCGCGTCGCTGCCTGCCGCTGACTGCGCACGCGCGCACCGGGGCGCTCGCCCTTTGACCCCAGCCAGGGGCCGCCCTCCCCCACAACCCCTTTCAGCTGCGCCCCCCCCCTCGCCCTGTGGGTGGGCTGCCGCCTATTCCCCGGGGCCAGGGCTGGGGCACAGCCAGTGTATGGGGCGTCTCTCTCTGGGGATGTGTCCCATGGGTGGGGTGGGGTGGCGTGGTTTGGGGGGCGCTGAAGAAATCAGTCCCCTCCATCTCCTACCTCTGGAAAACGCCCAAGCCCGTGGAGAACTGCCGGCACCGCTTCGTGGGGGCCGGGACCCTCCTCCGTGTCCTCCTGTGGCCCAGTCCAAGGGGCCTGGGCCTGGCCGGGGCTGCATTGGACCCCGACCACCCTGGCGTGTGGACTCGCTAAAAATCGGCCATTAGATATTGGATTCCAGCTTCCTGGAGGTCATTTCACTAATGAGTGCACCGGAAAGAGTTTCCTAATCCATCTGTGAGGGTGGCAACTGAAAGAGAATTTGAAAGCTGACAGAATAGGCGAGGGAAGGCATAGGAGATTTCCACACCCAGCAAGGAAGACTTTCCCGAAATGGAAGCAAGAAACGAGCAAACAGAGACACCGGTAGCCCGCCCGGAAAAGAGTCTGCCCCTGAGAGAAAGCACCCTGACCAGGTTCACCCGTGGGTGGGTGGCGAGCTAGCGGCATTCAGAAGAGCGAGGCCCGCAGTCTGTGCGGAAGACACCTGAGCTCGGGTGTGTGTGGCGGCGCGATTCACAAGCAGCTCTAGACGTTAAACCAAGGAGAAGCCAGGGAGTTCCCAACGCCCCAGGTGTCCTCAGCCCACGACTGGCTGCTGTGGGAATGCGAAGCCCGGCTCCTTGTCTCAGAGCGGGGTTCCCAGGAGGATCAGGCTGAAGCTGGGACTTGGCCTCAAAGTGTCCCCTCGCATGGCCACCCCCTTCCCCTTCCTGCTCCTCTACTCCTGGTGCCCCTCCATCCAGGGGCCAGACCTTAAAGAGTCACCGCAAGAGAATCCTGGTCCCAAAGGAGCCTTCTGGGGGACCGGTGCTGAGAGAGGTTGTGGGCATGGCCCGCTGGGGCTCTGCCCGACCCAGGGCTGAGAGATGCCACCTCCCAGCTCTGGGTCCCTGCAGGAAGTGTTGGCAAGCACAGGGCCGGTCCTCCAAAGGCCCAGGTGCAGGGAGCCCAGGCCAAGCAGCCTGTGGAAGAAGCCACTTGCCGTGCCACCCCGGGAACAGGACTGCAGGCCCCGGCCTTTCCCACCTCCTCCTCCTCCTCCTCCTCCTCCCCCCGCCCCCCCCCACAGGGCACAGGGCTCAGAGACACCTCAGACTCTTGCTACCCAAAGTGCAAAGGGCATCAGTTGCTCCTCCAACCCCCCCGCCCAGCAGACCACGTTGTCCAGCCAGCCCCCGGGCCTCCCTGGGGTGCCCAGCACAAAAGTGCAGACACCCACCGGACCCTCAATCTCAGTTTTCGGATGTTTTTGCCACTCTAAGGACCCGCAGGCCAGCTGGGCCTTCGGGCAGGACAGAGAGCCCCGGAATCCGACGTGGAGAGCTGCGTGTACGTCCCCATCAGGAGGCGGTCCCCACCTCCACGGCTCTCCCCTTGTGGGGAGCGGCAGCCCAGCCGGCAGCCCCAGGGCCTCAGGGAAGACACCAGGCTGGGCCCCCGCGGCACAGCGGGGGCACGTCCCCCGCACTCAAGCGACTTAGGGACGGCTGCTGGAGACTGCTGCGGCCACCCTGCTGCCGGGTTCCTGGGGGGCTTCCTGGAAGCAGCGTCCACACCAAGCCCTTGGAAGGCCCAGGCGACGGAGGAGCCGGTCAGGCAGGGGCCGAGGACGGTGAGAGGCCGGGCGGGCGGGAAGGAGCATGTCAGGCAGGGGCAGAGGACGGTGACAGGCCGGGCAGGGAGGAGCCGGACAGGCGGGGGCCCAGGACAGTGACGGGCCTGGCCGGGGAGGAGTGCGTCAGGCAGGGGCAGAGGAGACGGGCTGGGTAAGGGTTAGGGTTACAGTTAGGGCACAATTCACAATCGCAAAGACGTGGAAGCGACCCGAGTGCCCATCCATCCAGGAGTGCATGAATAAAATGTGGCGCGTGGACACCACGGAGTGCCATTCGGCTGTGAGGAGCAGCGGTGAGAGGGCGCCTCTCGTGTTCTCCTGGCCAGAGCTGGGACCCGTTCCAGTAAGCCAGGTATCCCAAGAATGGACACACGAGCACCACGTGAGCGCGCTCACCAGCAAATTGGTACGAACGGATGGACGCCTAAGTGGACAGAGAGGAATCACCTTCATCGGGTGGGTGTCGGGCGGGTGGGGGGAGGGGAGGGGCATACACATCCATTAGGGATGGGGTGGGTGCGCACCGACTGGGGGATGGGCGCACTTGAAGCTCTGACCCGAGGGGGGAGGCTTGGAGAGGGCAAGGCACCCGACCTTAACATTGGTACCCCCACAATACGCTGGAACAACATGAGAGGTATATGAATAAGAACACAGGGGGGGCCGGGCGCGGTGGCTCACGCCTGTAATCCTAGCTCTCTGGGAGGCCGAGGCGGGCGGATTGCTCCAGGTCAGGAGTTCGAAACCAGCCTGAGCAAGAGCGAGACCCCGTCTCTACTAAAAATAGAAAGAAATTAATTGGCCAACTAATATATATAGAAAAACACAGCCGGGCTTGGTGGTGCATGCCTGTAGTCCCAACTACTCGGGAGGCTGAGGCAGCAGGATTGCTTGAGCCCGGAGATTGAGGTTGCTGTGAGCTAGGCTGACGCCATGGCACTCACTCTAGCCTGGGCAGCAAAACGAGACTCTGTCTCAAAAAAAAAAAAAAAAAAAGAACACAGGGGGGAGGGGGGCACGGGCAACACATGTCACCTGAATACTTGTACTCCCATCATCTGCTTGAAGAGAGAGAGAAAAGAAAATGCAATCATAGAGGTAAGAGACACTTTTTAAAAATAATGAATCCGAAGAGAAAAGTAAAAGGAGGCCTGTGGAGCAGGTCTGGGTGTGACTCCGGATCCCCCAACATCAGGTGCCACCACCAAAGATTCCTGCGTGTAGCCCATAGAACCCCAAAAGCAACGGGACGAGTTCTGGTCACATACTCCCTCAAAATGACATCCTGGCCTTCTTCTGGAACTCCCTCCCCTCTCAGACTCTCAAGGTTTCCTCCAGCGTGTCGGTTCCCACAGAGCAGACCTTTGGTCTGAGACCTGACAGTCCAGATGCCACGCATGCTGCCGCGTGGCGGCGGTGTCGCGGCTTGGGACAAGAGGAGGCCCCACGGTGCGGGCTGGGGCGCCAGGCACCGCGGGCGAGCGCTGAGGGTGGGGGTGACCCCCACCCCGGGCCGCCGCCACGCTCCCAGAAAGGGGACAGAACAAGAGGCAAAAAAAAAAAAAAAAAAAAAGCAGCAGCCTGTGGCACCCGGTATTCCCAGGCGGTCTCCCATCCAAGTACTAACCAGGCCCGACCCTGCTTAGCTTCCGAGACCAGACGAGATCGGGGGCGTTCAGGGTGGTGTGGCCCTAGACGGCGGCGGAGGGCGCCCCTGCCCCGCTCAAGAAGCCGAGCCTCTCTGGGCTTCCCCGCCGCCGCCTCCCGCCCCAGGCCCCGCGCCGGGCCGGGCCGGTTGAGTTCGCCGGCCGGGTCCCGCGGGCTCCCAGGGACGGGGGTGATGGGCGGGGCGGGGCGGGGCGGGACGGGGGGCTGTCTCTCTATACACACACACACACACTCACACTCACTCACACTCACACAAGATGCGCCTCCACGGCTGGACTCGCCAAGGTGGAGCCCTCCCAGCCCCCCTCGTCTCCTCGCCCGGCCTCCTTCACCTACCCGCTGCCCACCCCCAGCGCGTCGCTGCCTGCCGCTGACTGCGCACGCGCGGGGCGCTCGCCCTTTGACCCCAGCCAGGGGCCGCCCTCCCCCACAACCCCTTTCAGCTGCGCCCCCCCCCTCGCCCTGTGGGTGGGCTGCCGCCTATTCCCCGGGGCCAGGGCTGGGGCACAGCCAGTGTATGGGGCGTCTCTCTCTGGGGATGTGTCCCATGGGTGGGGTGGGGTGGCGTGGTTTGGGGGGCGCTGAAGAAATCAGTCCCCTCCATCTCCTACCTCTGGAAAACGCCCAAGCCCGTGGAGAACTGCCGGCACCGCTTCGTGGGGGCCGGGACCCTCCTCCGTGTCCTCCTGTGGCCCAGTCCAAGGGGCCTGGGCCTGGCCGGGGCTGCATTGGACCCCGACCACCCTGGCGTGTGGACTCGCTAAAAATCGGCCATTAGATATTGGATTCCAGCTTCCTGGAGGTCATTTCACTAATGAGTGCACCGGAAAGAGTTTCCTAATCCATCTGTGAGGGTGGCAACTGAAAGAGAATTTGAAAGCTGACAGAATAGGCGAGGGAAGGCATAGGAGATTTCCACACCCAGCAAGGAAGACTTTCCCGAAATGGAAGCAAGAAACGAGCAAACAGAGACACCGGTAGCCCGCCCGGAAAAGAGTCTGCCCCTGAGAGAAAGCACCCTGACCAGGTTCACCCGTGGGTGGGTGGCGAGCTAGCGGCATTCAGAAGAGCGAGGCCCGCAGTCTGTGCGGAAGACACCTGCGCTCGGGTGTGTGTGGCGGCGCGATTCACAAGCAGCTCTAGACGTTAAACCAAGGAGAAGCCAGGGAGTTCCCAACGCCCCAGGTGTCCTCAGCCCACGACTGGCTGCTGTGGGAATGCGAAGCCCGGCTCCTTGTCTCAGAGCGGGGTTCCCAGGAGGATCAGGCTGAAGCTGGGACTTGGCCTCAAAGTGTCCCCTCGCATGGCCACCCCCTTCCCCTTCCTGCTCCTCTACTCCTGGTGCCCCTCCATCCAGGGGCCAGACCTTAAAGAGTCACCGCAAGAGAATCCTGGTCCCAAAGGAGCCTTCTGGGGGACCGGTGCTGAGAGAGGTTGTGGGCATGGCCCGCTGGGGCTCTGCCCGAACCAGGGCTGAGAGATGCCACCTCCCAGCTCTGGGTCCCTGCAGGAAGTGTTGGCAAGCACAGGGCCGGTCCTCCAAAGGCCCAGGTGCAGGGAGCCCAGGCCAAGCAGCCTGTGGAAGAAGCCACTTGCCGTGCCACCCCGGGAACAGGACTGCAGGCCCCGGCCCTTCCCACCTCCTCCTCCTCCTCCCCCCGCCCCCCCCACAGGGCACAGGGCTCAGAGACACCTCAGACTCTTGCTACCCAAAGTGCAAAGGGCATCAGTTGCTCCTCCAACCCCCCCGCCCAGCAGACCACGTTGTCCAGCCAGCCCCCGGGCCTCCCTGGGGTGCCCAGCACAAAAGTGCAGACACCCACCGGACCCTCAATCTCAGTTTTCGGATGTTTTTGCCACTCTAAGGACCCGCAGGCCAGCTGGGCCTTCGGGCAGGACAGAGAGCCCCGGAATCCGACGTGGAGAGCTGCGTGTACGTCCCCATCAGGAGGCGGTCCCCACCTCCGCGGCTCTCCCCTTGTGGGGAGCGGCAGCCCAGCCGGCAGCCCCAGGGCCTCAGGGAAGACACCAGGCTGGGCCCCCGCGGCACAGCGGGGGCACGTCCCCCGCACTCAAGCGACTTAGGGACGGCTGCTGGAGACTGCTGCGGCCACCCTGCTGCCGGGTTCCTGGAGGGCTTCCTGGAAGCAGCGTCCACACCAAGCCCTTGGAAGGCCCAGGCGACGGAGGAGCCGGTCAGGCAGGGGCCGAGGACGGTGAGAGGCCGGGCGGGCGGGAAGGACCATGTCAGGCAGGGGCAGAGGACGGTGACAGGCCGGGCGGGGAGGAGCCGGACAGGCGGGGGCCCAGGACAGTGACGGGCCTGGCCGGGGAGGAGTGCGTCAGGCAGGGGCAGAGGAGACGGGCTGGGTAAGGGTTAGGGTTACAGTTAGGGCACAATTCACAATCGCAAAGACGTGGAAGCGACCCGAGTGCCCATCCATCCAGGAGTGCATGAATAAAATGTGGCGCGTGGACACCACGGAGTGCCATTCGGCTGTGAGGAGCAGCGGTGAGAGGGCGCCTCTCGTGTTCTCCTGGCCAGAGCTGGGACCCGTTCCAGTAAGCCAGGTATCCCAAGAATGGACACACGAGCACCACGTGAGCGCGCTCACCAGCAAATTGGTACGAACGGATGGACGCCTAAGTGGACAGAGAGGAATCACCTTCATCGGGTGGGTGTCGGGCGGGTGGGGGGAGGGGAGGGGCATACACATCCATTAGGCATGGGGTGGGTGCGCACCGACTGGGGGATGGGCGCACTTGAAGCTCTGACCCGAGGGGGGAGGCTTGGAGAGGGCAAGGCACCCGACCTTAACATTGGTACCCCCACAATACGCTGGAACAACCTGAGAGGTATATGAATAAGAACACAGGGGGGGCCGGGCGCGGTGGCTCACGCCTGTAATCCTAGCTCTCTGGGAGGCCGAGGCGGGCGGATTGCTCCAGGTCAGGAGTTCGAAACCAGCCTGAGCAAGAGCGAGACCCCGTCTCTACTAAAAATAGAAAGAAATTAATTGGCCAACTAATATATATAGAAAAACACAGCCGGGCGTGGTGGTGCATGCCTGTAGTCCCAACTACTCGGGAGGCTGAGGCAGCAGGATTGCTTGAGCCCGGAGATTGAGGTTGCTGTGAGCTAGGCTGACGCCATGGCACTCACTCTAGCCTGGGCAGCAAAACGAGACTCTGTCTCAAAAAAAAAAAAAAAAAAAAGAACACAGGGGGGAGGGGGGCACGGGCAACACATGTCACCTGAATACTTGTACTCCCATCATCTGCTTGAAGAGAGAGAGAAAAGAAAATGCAATCATAGAGGTAAGAGACACTTTTTAAAAATAATGAATCCGAAGAGAAAAGTAAAAGGAGGCCTGTGGAGCAGGTCTGGGTGTGACTCCGGATCCCCCAACATCAGGTGCCACCACCAAAGATTCCTGCGTGTAGCCCATAGAACCCCAAAAGCAACGGGACGAGTTCTGGTCACATACTCCCTCAAAATGACATCCTGGCCTTCTTCTGGAACTCCCTCCCCTCTCAGACTCTCAAGGTTTCCTCCAGCGTGTCGGTTCCCACAGAGCAGACCTTTGGTCTGAGACCTGACAGTCCAGATGCCACGCATGCTGCCGCGTGGCGGCGGTGTCGCGGCTTGGGACAAGAGGAGGCCCCACGGTGCGGGCTGGGGCGCCAGGCAACGCGGGCGGGCGCTGAGGGTGGGGGTGACCCCCACCCCGGGCCGCCGCCACGCTCCCAGAAAGGGGACAGAACAAGAGGCAAAAAAAAAAAAAAAAAAAAAAAAAAAGCAGCAGCCTGTGGCACCCGGTATTCCCAGGCGGTCTCCCATCCAAGTACTAACCAGGCCCGACCCTGCTTAGCTTCCGAGACCAGACGAGATCGGGGGCGTTCAGGGTGGTGTGGCCCTAGACGGCGGCGGAGGGCGCCCCTGCCCCGCTCAAGAAGCCGAGCCTCTCTGGGCTTCCCCGCCGCCGCCTCCCGCCCCAGGCCCCGCGCCGGGCCGGGCCGGTTGAGTTCGCCGGCCGGGTCCCGCGGGCTCCCAGGGACGGGGGTGATGGGCGGGGCGGGGCGGGGCGGGGCGGGGGGCTGTCTCTCTATACACACACACACACACTCACACTCACTCACACTCACACAAGATGCGCCTCCACGGCTGGACTCGCCAAGGTGGAGCCCTCCCAGCCCCCCTCGTCTCCTCGCCCGGCCTCCTTCACCTACCCGCTGCCCACCCCCAGCGCGTCGCTGCCTGCCGCTGACTGCGCACGCGCGCACCGGGGCGCTCGCCCTTTGACCCCAGCCAGGGGCCGCCCTCCCCCACAACCCCTTTCAGCTGCGCCCCCCCCCTCGCCCTGTGGGTGGGCTGCCGCCTATTCCCCGGGGCCAGGGCTGGGGCACAGCCAGTGTATGGGGCGTCTCTCTCTGGGGATGTGTCCCATGGGTGGGGTGGGGTGGCGTGGTTTGGGGGGCGCTGAAGAAATCAGTCCCCTCCATCTCCTACCTCTGGAAAACGCCCAAGCCCGTGGAGAACTGCCGGCACCGCTTCGTGGGGGCCGGGACCCTCCTCCGTGTCCTCCTGTGGCCCAGTCCAAGGGGCCTGGGCCTGGCCGGGGCTGCATTGGACCCCGACCACCCTGGCGTGTGGACTCGCTAAAAATCGGCCATTAGATATTGGATTCCAGCTTCCTGGAGGTCATTTCACTAATGAGTGCACCGGAAAGAGTTTCCTAATCCATCTGTGAGGGTGGCAACTGAAAGAGAATTTGAAAGCTGACAGAATAGGCGAGGGAAGGCATAGGAGATTTCCACACCCAGCAAGGAAGACTTTCCCGAAATGGAAGCAAGAAACGAGCAAACAGAGACACCGGTAGCCCGCCCGGAAAAGAGTCTGCCCCTGAGAGAAAGCACCCTGACCAGGTTCACCCGTGGGTGGGTGGCGAGCTAGCGGCATTCAGAAGAGCGAGGCCCGCAGTCTGTGCGGAAGACACCTGAGCTCGGGTGTGTGTGGCGGCGCGATTCACAAGCAGCTCTAGACGTTAAACCAAGGAGAAGCCAGGGAGTTCCCAACGCCCCAGGTGTCCTCAGCCCACGACTGGCTGCTGTGGGAATGCGAAGCCCGGCTCCTTGTCTCAGAGCGGGGTTCCCAGGAGGATCAGGCTGAAGCTGGGACTTGGCCTCAAAGTGTCCCCTCGCATGGCCACCCCCTTCCCCTTCCTGCTCCTCTACTCCTGGTGCCCCTCCATCCAGGGGCCAGACCTTAAAGAGTCACCGCAAGAGAATCCTGGTCCCAAAGGAGCCTTCTGGGGGACCGGTGCTGAGAGAGGTTGTGGGCATGGCCCGCTGGGGCTCTGCCCGACCCAGGGCTGAGAGATGCCACCTCCCAGCTCTGGGTCCCTGCAGGAAGTGTTGGCAAGCACAGGGCCGGTCCTCCAAAGGCCCAGGTGCAGGGAGCCCAGGCCAAGCAGCCTGTGGAAGAAGCCACTTGCCGTGCCACCCCGGGAACAGGACTGCAGGCCCCGGCCCTTCCCACCTCCTCCTCCTCCTCCTCCTCCTCCCCCCGCCCCCCCCCACAGGGCACAGGGCTCAGAGACACCTCAGACTCTTGCTACCCAAAGTGCAAAGGGCATCAGTTGCTCCTCCAACCCCCCCGCCCAGCAGACCGCGTTGTCCAGCCAGCCCCCGGGCCTCCCTGGGGTGCCCAGCACAAAAGTGCAGACACCCACCGGACCCTCAATCTCAGTTTTCGGATGTTTTTGCCACTCTAAGGACCCGCAGGCCAGCTGGGCCTTCGGGCAGGACAGAGAGCCCCGGAATCCGACGTGGAGAGCTGCGTGTACGTCCCCATCAGGAGGCGGTCCCCACCTCCACGGCTCTCCCCTTGTGGGGAGCGGCAGCCCAGCCGGCAGCCCCAGGGCCTCAGGGAAGACACCAGGCTGGGCCCCCGCGGCACAGCGGGGGCACGTCCCCCGCACTCAAGCGACTTAGGGACGGCTGCTGGAGACTGCTGCGGCCACCCTGCTGCCGGGTTCCTGGGGGGCTTCCTGGAAGCAGCGTCCACACCAAGCCCTTGGAAGGCCCAGGCGACGGAGGAGCCGGTCAGGCAGGGGCCGAGGACGGTGAGAGGCCGGGCGGGCGGGAAGGAGCATGTCAGGCAGGGGCAGAGGACGGTGACAGGCCGGGCAGGGAGGAGCCGGACAGGCGGGGGCCCAGGACAGTGACGGGCCTGGCCGGGGAGGAGTGCGTCAGGCAGGGGCAGAGGAGACGGGCTGGGTAAGGGTTAGGGTTACAGTTAGGGCACAATTCACAATCGCAAAGACGTGGAAGCGACCCGAGTGCCCATCCATCCAGGAGTGCATGAATAAAATGTGGCGCGTGGACACCACGGAGTGCCATTCGGCTGTGAGGAGCAGCGGTGAGAGGGCGCCTCTCGTGTTCTCCTGGCCAGAGCTGGGACCCGTTCCAGTAAGCCAGGTATCCCAAGAATGGACACACGAGCACCACGTGAGCGCGCTCACCAGCAAATTGGTACGAACGGATGGACGCCTAAGTGGACAGAGAGGAATCACCTTCATCGGGTGGGTGTCGGGCGGGTGGGGGGAGGGGAGGGGCATACACATCCATTAGGGATGGGGTGGGTGCGCACCGACTGGGGGATGGGCGCACTTGAAGCTCTGACCCGAGGGGGGAGGCTTGGAGAGGGCAAGGCACCCGACCTTAACATTGGTACCCCCACAATACGCTGGAACAACATGAGAGGTATATGAATAAGAACACAGGGGGGGCCGGGCGCGGTGGCTCACGCCTGTAATCCTAGCTCTCTGGGAGGCCGAGGCGGGCGGATTGCTCCAGGTCAGGAGTTCGAAACCAGCCTGAGCAAGAGCGAGACCCCGTCTCTACTAAAAATAGAAAGAAATTAATTGGCCAACTAATATATATAGAAAAACACAGCCGGGCTTGGTGGTGCATGCCTGTAGTCCCAACTACTCGGGAGGCTGAGGCAGCAGGATTGCTTGAGCCCGGAGATTGAGGTTGCTGTGAGCTAGGCTGACGCCATGGCACTCACTCTAGCCTGGGCAGCAAAACGAGACTCTGTCTCAAAAAAAAAAAAAAAAAAAGAACACAGGGGGGAGGGGGGCACGGGCAACACATGTCACCTGAATACTTGTACTCCCATCATCTGCTTGAAGAGAGAGAGAAAAGAAAATGCAATCATAGAGGTAAGAGACACTTTTTAAAAATAATGAATCCGAAGAGAAAAGTAAAAGGAGGCCTGTGGAGCAGGTCTGGGTGTGACTCCGGATCCCCCAACATCAGGTGCCACCACCAAAGATTCCTGCGTGTAGCCCATAGAACCCCAAAAGCAACGGGACGAGTTCTGGTCACATACTCCCTCAAAATGACATCCTGGCCTTCTTCTGGAACTCCCTCCCCTCTCAGACTCTCAAGGTTTCCTCCAGCGTGTCGGTTCCCACAGAGCAGACCTTTGGTCTGAGACCTGACAGTCCAGATGCCACGCATGCTGCCGCGTGGCGGCGGTGTCGCGGCTTGGGACAAGAGGAGGCCCCACGGTGCGGGCTGGGGCGCCAGGCACCGCGGGCGAGCGCTGAGGGTGGGGGTGACCCCCACCCCGGGCCGCCGCCACGCTCCCAGAAAGGGGACAGAACAAGAGGCAAAAAAAAAAAAAAAAAAAAGCAGCAGCCTGTGGCACCCGGTATTCCCAGGCGGTCTCCCATCCAAGTACTAACCAGGCCCGACCCTGCTTAGCTTCCGAGACCAGACGAGATCTGGGGCGTTCAGGGTGGTGTGGCCCTAGACGGCGGCGGAGGGCGCCCCTGCCCCGCTCAAGAAGCCGAGCCTCTCTGGGCTTCCCCGCCGCCGCCTCCCGCCCCAGGCCCCGCGCCGGGCCGGGCCGGTTGAGTTCGCCGGCCGGGTCCCGCGGGCTCCCAGGGACGGGGGTGATGGGCGGGGCGGGGCGGGGCGGGACGGGGGGCTGTCTCTCTATACACACACACACACACTCACACTCACTCACACTCACACAAGATGCGCCTCCACGGCTGGACTCGCCAAGGTGGAGCCCTCCCAGCCCCCCTCGTCTCCTCGCCCGGCCTCCTTCACCTACCCGCTGCCCACCCCCAGCGCGTCGCTGCCTGCCGCTGACTGCGCACGCGCGGGGCGCTCGCCCTTTGACCCCAGCCAGGGGCCGCCCTCCCCCACAACCCCTTTCAGCTGCGCCCCCCCCCTCGCCCTGTGGGTGGGCTGCCGCCTATTCCCCGGGGCCAGGGCTGGGGCACAGCCAGTGTATGGGGCGTCTCTCTCTGGGGATGTGTCCCATGGGTGGGGTGGGGTGGCGTGGTTTGGGGGGCGCTGAAGAAATCAGTCCCCTCCATCTCCTACCTCTGGAAAACGCCCAAGCCCGTGGAGAACTGCCGGCACCGCTTCGTGGGGGCCGGGACCCTCCTCCGTGTCCTCCTGTGGCCCAGTCCAAGGGGCCTGGGCCTGGCCGGGGCTGCATTGGACCCCGACCACCCTGGCGTGTGGACTCGCTAAAAATCGGCCATTAGATATTGGATTCCAGCTTCCTGGAGGTCATTTCACTAATGAGTGCACCGGAAAGAGTTTCCTAATCCATCTGTGAGGGTGGCAACTGAAAGAGAATTTGAAAGCTGACAGAATAGGCGAGGGAAGGCATAGGAGATTTCCACACCCAGCAAGGAAGACTTTCCCGAAATGGAAGCAAGAAACGAGCAAACAGAGACACCGGTAGCCCGCCCGGAAAAGAGTCTGCCCCTGAGAGAAAGCACCCTGACCAGGTTCACCCGTGGGTGGGTGGCGAGCTAGCGGCATTCAGAAGAGCGAGGCCCGCAGTCTGTGCGGAAGACACCTGCGCTCGGGTGTGTGTGGCGGCGCGATTCACAAGCAGCTCTAGACGTTAAACCAAGGAGAAGCCAGGGAGTTCCCAACGCCCCAGGTGTCCTCAGCCCACGACTGGCTGCTGTGGGAATGCGAAGCCCGGCTCCTTGTCTCAGAGCGGGGTTCCCAGGAGGATCAGGCTGAAGCTGGGACTTGGCCTCAAAGTGTCCCCTCGCATGGCCACCCCCTTCCCCTTCCTGCTCCTCTACTCCTGGTGCCCCTCCATCCAGGGGCCAGACCTTAAAGAGTCACCGCAAGAGAATCCTGGTCCCAAAGGAGCCTTCTGGGGGACCGGTGCTGAGAGAGGTTGTGGGCATGGCTCGCTGGGGCTCTGCCCGAACCAGGGCTGAGAGATGCCACCTCCCAGCTCTGGGTCCCTGCAGGAAGTGTTGGCAAGCACAGGGCCGGTCCTCCAAAGGCCCAGGTGCAGGGAGCCCAGGCCAAGCAGCCTGTGGAAGAAGCCACTTGCCGTGCCACCCCGGGAACAGGACTGCAGGCCCCGGCCCTTCCCACCTCCTCCTCCTCCTCCCCCCGCCCCCCCCCACAGGGCACAGGGCTCAGAGACACCTCAGACTCTTGCTACCCAAAGTGCAAAGGGCATCAGTTGCTCCTCCAACCCCCCCGCCCAGCAGACCACGTTGTCCAGCCAGCCCCCGGGCCTCCCTGGGGTGCCCAGCACAAAAGTGCAGACACCCACCGGACCCTCAATCTCAGTTTTCGGATGTTTTTGCCACTCTAAGGACCCGCAGGCCAGCTGGGCCTTCGGGCAGGACAGAGAGCCCCGGAATCCGACGTGGAGAGCTGCGTGTACGTCCCCATCAGGAGGCGGTCCCCACCTCCGCGGCTCTCCCCTTGTGGGGAGCGGCAGCCCAGCCGGCAGCCCCAGGGCCTCAGGGAAGACACCAGGCTGGGCCCCCGCGGCACAGCGGGGGCACGTCCCCCGCACTCAAGCGACTTAGGGACGGCTGCTGGAGACTGCTGCGGCCACCCTGCTGCCGGGTTCCTGGAGGGCTTCCTGGAAGCAGCGTCCACACCAAGCCCTTGGAAGGCCCAGGCGACGGAGGAGCCGGTCAGGCAGGGGCCGAGGACGGTGAGAGGCCGGGCGGGCGGGAAGGACCATGTCAGGCAGGGGCAGAGGACGGTGACAGGCCGGGCGGGGAGGAGCCGGACAGGCGGGGGCCCAGGACAGTGACGGGCCTGGCCGGGGAGGAGTGCGTCAGGCAGGGGCAGAGGAGACGGGCTGGGTAAGGGTTAGGGTTACAGTTAGGGCACAATTCACAATCGCAAAGACGTGGAAGCGACCCGAGTGCCCATCCATCCAGGAGTGCATGAATAAAATGTGGCGCGTGGACACCACGGAGTGCCATTCGGCTGTGAGGAGCAGCGGTGAGAGGGCGCCTCTCGTGTTCTCCTGGCCAGAGCTGGGACCCGTTCCAGTAAGCCAGGTATCCCAAGAATGGACACACGAGCACCACGTGAGCGCGCTCACCAGCAAATTGGTACGAACGGATGGACGCCTAAGTGGACAGAGAGGAATCACCTTCATCGGGTGGGTGTCGGGCGGGTGGGGGGAGGGGAGGGGCATACACATCCATTAGGCATGGGGTGGGTGCGCACCGACTGGGGGATGGGCGCACTTGAAGCTCTGACCCGAGGGGGGAGGCTTGGAGAGGGCAAGGCACCCGACCTTAACATTGGTACCCCCACAATACGCTGGAACAACCTGAGAGGTATATGAATAAGAACACAGGGGGGGCCGGGCGCGGTGGCTCACGCCTGTAATCCTAGCTCTCTGGGAGGCCGAGGCGGGCGGATTGCTCCAGGTCAGGAGTTCGAAACCAGCCTGAGCAAGAGCGAGACCCCGTCTCTACTAAAAATAGAAAGAAATTAATTGGCCAACTAATATATATAGAAAAACACAGCCGGGCGTGGTGGTGCATGCCTGTAGTCCCAACTACTCGGGAGGCTGAGGCAGCAGGATTGCTTGAGCCCGGAGATTGAGGTTGCTGTGAGCTAGGCTGACGCCATGGCACTCACTCTAGCCTGGGCAGCAAAACGAGACTCTGTCTCAAAAAAAAAAAAAAAAAAAAGAACACAGGGGGGAGGGGGGCACGGGCAACACATGTCACCTGAATACTTGTACTCCCATCATCTGCTTGAAGAGAGAGAGAAAAGAAAATGCAATCATAGAGGTAAGAGACACTTTTTAAAAATAATGAATCCGAAGAGAAAAGTAAAAGGAGGCCTGTGGAGCAGGTCTGGGTGTGACTCCGGATCCCCCAACATCAGGTGCCACCACCAAAGATTCCTGCGTGTAGCCCATAGAACCCCAAAAGCAACGGGACGAGTTCTGGTCACATACTCCCTCAAAATGACATCCTGGCCTTCTTCTGGAACTCCCTCCCCTCTCAGACTCTCAAGGTTTCCTCCAGCGTGTCGGTTCCCACAGAGCAGACCTTTGGTCTGAGACCTGACAGTCCAGATGCCACGCATGCTGCCGCGTGGCGGCGGTGTCTCGGCTTGGGACAAGAGGAGGCCCCACGGTGCGGGCTGGGGCGCCAGGCACCGCGGCGGGCGCTGAGGGTTGGGGTCACCCCCACACCGGGCCGCCGCCGCGCTCCCAGAAAGGGGACAGAACAAGAGGCAAAAAAAAAAAAAAAAAAAAGAAGCAGCCTGAGGCACCCGGTATTCCCAGGCGGTCTCCCATCCAAGTCCTAACCGGGCCCCACCCTGCTTAGCTTCCGAGACCAGACGAGATCGGGGGCGTTCAGGGTGGTGTGGCCCTAGACGGCGGCGGAGGCCGCCCCTGCCCCACTCAAGAAGCCGAGCCTCTCTGCGCTTTCCCCCCGCCGCCGCCGCCGCCGCCGCCGCCGCCGCCGCCGCCGCCGCCGCCTCCCGCCCCAGGCCCCGCGCCGGGCCGGGCCTGTTGAGTTCGCCGGCCGGGTCCCGCGGGCTCCCAGGGACGGGGGTGATGGGCGGGGCGGGGCGGGGGGCTGTCTCTCTATACACACACACACACACACTCACTCACACAAGATGCGCCTCCACGGCTGGACTCGCCAAGGTGGAGCCCTCCCAGCCCCCCTCGTCTCCTCGCCCGGCCTCCTTCACCTACCCGCTGCCCACCCCCGGCGCGTCGCCGCCGCTGACGCTGACTGCGCACGCGCGCTCGCGCGGGGCGCTCGCCCTTTGACCCCAGCCAGGGGCCGCCCTCCCCCACAACCCCTTTCAGCTGCGCCCCCCCTCGCCCTGTGGGTGGGCTGCCGCCTATTCCCCCGGGCCAGGGCTGGGGCACAGCCAGTGTATGGGGCGTCTCTCTCTGGGGATGTGTCCCATGGGTGGGGTGGGGTGGCGTGGTTTGTGGGGCGCTGAAGAAATCAGTCCCCTCCATCTCCTACCTCTGGAAAACGCCCAAGCCCGTGGAGAACTGCCGGCACCGCTTCGTGGGGGCCGGGACCCTCCTCTGTGTCCTCCTGTGGCCCAGTCCAAGGGGCCTGGGCCTGGCCGGGGCTGCATTGGACCCCAACCACCCTGGCGTGTGGACTCGCTAAAAATCGGCCATTAGATATTGGATTCCAGCTTCCTTGAGGTCATTTCACTAATGAGTGCACCGGAAAGAGTTTCCTAATCCATCTGTGAGGGTGGCAACTGAAAGAGAATTTTAAAGCTGACAGAATAGGCGAGGGAAGGCATAGGAGATTTCCACACCCAGCAAGGAAGCCTTTCCCGAAATGGAAGAAAGAAACGAGCAAACAGAGACACCGGTAGCCCGCCCGGAAAAGAGTCTGCCCCCGAGAGAAAGTACCCTGACCAGGTTCACCCATGGGTGGGTGGGTGGCGAGCTAGCGAGGTTCAGAAGAGCGAGGACCGCAGTCTGTGCGGAAGACACCTGCGCTCGGGTGTGTGTGGCGGCCCGATTCGCAAGCAGCTCTAGATGTTAAACCAAGGAGAAGCCAGGGAGTTCCCAACGCCCCAGGTGTCCTCAGCCCACGACTGGCTGCTGTGGGAATGCGAAGCCCGGCTCCAGTCTCAGAGCGGGGTTCCCAGGAGGATCAGGCTGAAGCTGGGACTTGGCCTCAAAGTGTCCCCTCGCATGGCCACCCCCTTCCCCTTCCTGCTCCTCTACTCCTGGTGCCCCTCCATCCAGGGGCCAGACCTTAGAGAGTCACCGCAAGAGAATCCTGGTCCCCAAGGAGCCTTCTGGGGGACCGGTGCTGAGAGAGGTTGTGGGCATGGCCCGCTGGGGCTCTGCCCGACCCAGGGCTGAGAGATGCCACCTCCCAGCTCTGGGTCCCTGCAGGAAGTGTTGGCAAGCACAGGGCCAGTCCCCCAAAGGCCCAGGTGCAGGGAGCCCAGGCCAAGCAGCCTGTGGAAGAAGCCACTTGCCGTGCCACCCCGGGAACAGGACTGCAGGCCCCGGCCCTTCCCACCTCCTCCTCCTCCTCCTCCCCCCCCCGCACCTCCCCCCCCCGGACATGGCACAGGGCTCAGAGACACCTCAGACTCTTGCTACCCAAGGTGCAAAGGGCATCAGTTGCTCCTCCAAGCCCCCCGCCCAGCAGACCACGTTGTCCAGCCAGCCCCCGGGCCTCCCTGGGGTGCCCAGCACAAAAGTGCAGACACCCACCGGACCCTCAGTCTCAGCTTTCGGATGTTTTTGCCACTCTAAGGACCCGCAGGCCCGCTGGGCCTTCGGGCAGGACAGAGAGCCCCGGGATCCGCCTTGGAGAGCTGCGTGTACGTACGTCCCCATCAGGAGGCGGTCCCCACCTCCGCGGCTCTCCCCTTGGCTCTCCCCTTGCGGGGAGCGGCAGCAGCCTGCAGCCGCAGGGCCTCAGGGAAGACACCAGGCTGGGCCCCCGCGGCACAGCGGGGGCACGTCCCCCGCACTCGACTTAGGGACGGCTGCTGGAGACTGCTGCGGCCACCCTGCTGCCGGGTTTCTGGAGGGCTTCCTGGAAGCAGCGTCCACACCAAGCCCTTGGAAGGCCCAGGCGACGGAGGAGCCGGTCAGGCAGGGGCCGAGGACGGTGAGAGGCCGGGCGGGAAGGAGCATGTCAGGCAGGGGCAGAGGACGGTGACAGGCCGGGCGGGGAGGAGCCGGTCAGGCGGGGGCCCAGGACAGTGACGGGCCTGGCCGGGGAGGAGTGCGTCAGGCAGGGGCAGAGGAGACGGGCTGGGTAAGGGTTAGGGTTACAGTTAGGGCACAATTCACAATCGCAAAGACGTGGAAGCGACCCGAGTGCCCATCCATCCAGGAGTGCATGAATAAAATGTGGCGCGTGGACACCACGGAGTGCCATTCGGCTGTGAGGAGCAGCGGTGAGAGGGCACCTCTCGTGTTCTCCTGGCCAGAGCTGGAACCCGTTCCAGTAAGCCAAGTATCCCAAGAATGGACACACGAGCACCACGTGAGCGCGCTCACCAGCAAATTGGAACGAACGGATGGACACCTAAGTGGACGGAGAGGAATCACCTTCATCGGGTGGGTGTCGGGCGGGTGGGGGGAGGGGAGGGGCATCCACATCCATTAGGCATGGGGTGGGTGCGCACCGACTGGGGGATGGGCGCACTTGAAGCTCTGACCCCAGGGGGGAGGCTTGGAGAGGGCAACGTACCCGACCTTAACACTGGTACCCCCACAATACGCTGGAACAACATGAGAGGTATATGAATGAGAACACAGGGGGGAGGGGGGCACGGGCAATACATGTCACCTGAATACTTGTACTCCCATCATCTGCTTGAAAAGAGAGAGGAAAGAAAATGCAATAATAGAGGTAAGAGACACTTTTTAAAAATAATGAATCCGAAGAGAAAAGTAAAAGGAGGCCTGTGGAGCAGGTCTGGGTGTGACTCCGGATCCCCCAACATCAGGTGCCACCACCAAAGATTCCTGCGTGGAGCCCATAGAACCCCCAAAAGCAACGGGACGAGTTCTGGTCACATACTCCCTCAAAATGACATCCTGGCCTTCTTCTGGAACTCCCTCCCCTCTCAGACTCTCAAGGTTTCCTCCAGCGTGTCGGTTCCCACAGAGCAGACCTTTGGTCTGAGACCTGACAGTCCAGATGCCACGCATGCTGCCGCGTGGCGGCGGTGTCTCGGCTTGGGACAAGAGGAGGCCCCACGGTGCGGGCTGGGGCGCCAGGCACCGCGGCGGGCGCTGAGGGTTGGGGTCACCCCCACACCGGGCCGCCGCCGCGCTCCCAGAAAGGGGACAGAACAAGAGGCAAAAAAAAAAAAAAAAAAAAGAAGCAGCCTGAGGCACCCGGTATTCCCAGGCGGTCTCCCATCCAAGTCCTAACCGGGCCCCACCCTGCTTAGCTTCCGAGACCAGACGAGATCGGGGGCGTTCAGGGTGGTGTGGCCCTAGACGGCGGCGGAGGCCGCCCCTGCCCCACTCAAGAAGCCGAGCCTCTCTGCGCTTTCCCCCCGCCGCCGCCGCCGCCGCCGCCGCCGCCGCCGCCGCCGCCGCCGCCTCCCGCCCCAGGCCCCGCGCCGGGCCGGGCCTGTTGAGTTCGCCGGCCGGGTCCCGCGGGCTCCCAGGGACGGGGGTGATGGGCGGGGCGGGGCGGGGGGCTGTCTCTCTATACACACACACACACACACTCACTCACACAAGATGCGCCTCCACGGCTGGACTCGCCAAGGTGGAGCCCTCCCAGCCCCCCTCGTCTCCTCGCCCGGCCTCCTTCACCTACCCGCTGCCCACCCCCGGCGCGTCGCCGCCGCTGACGCTGACTGCGCACGCGCGCTCGCGCGGGGCGCTCGCCCTTTGACCCCAGCCAGGGGCCGCCCTCCCCCACAACCCCTTTCAGCTGCGCCCCCCCTCGCCCTGTGGGTGGGCTGCCGCCTATTCCCCCGGGCCAGGGCTGGGGCACAGCCAGTGTATGGGGCGTCTCTCTCTGGGGATGTGTCCCATGGGTGGGGTGGGGTGGCGTGGTTTGTGGGGCGCTGAAGAAATCAGTCCCCTCCATCTCCTACCTCTGGAAAACGCCCAAGCCCGTGGAGAACTGCCGGCACCGCTTCGTGGGGGCCGGGACCCTCCTCTGTGTCCTCCTGTGGCCCAGTCCAAGGGGCCTGGGCCTGGCCGGGGCTGCATTGGACCCCAACCACCCTGGCGTGTGGACTCGCTAAAAATCGGCCATTAGATATTGGATTCCAGCTTCCTTGAGGTCATTTCACTAATGAGTGCACCGGAAAGAGTTTCCTAATCCATCTGTGAGGGTGGCAACTGAAAGAGAATTTTAAAGCTGACAGAATAGGCGAGGGAAGGCATAGGAGATTTCCACACCCAGCAAGGAAGCCTTTCCCGAAATGGAAGAAAGAAACGAGCAAACAGAGACACCGGTAGCCCGCCCGGAAAAGAGTCTGCCCCCGAGAGAAAGTACCCTGACCAGGTTCACCCATGGGTGGGTGGGTGGCGAGCTAGCGAGGTTCAGAAGAGCGAGGACCGCAGTCTGTGCGGAAGACACCTGCGCTCGGGTGTGTGTGGCGGCCCGATTCGCAAGCAGCTCTAGATGTTAAACCAAGGAGAAGCCAGGGAGTTCCCAACGCCCCAGGTGTCCTCAGCCCACGACTGGCTGCTGTGGGAATGCGAAGCCCGGCTCCAGTCTCAGAGCGGGGTTCCCAGGAGGATCAGGCTGAAGCTGGGACTTGGCCTCAAAGTGTCCCCTCGCATGGCCACCCCCTTCCCCTTCCTGCTCCTCTACTCCTGGTGCCCCTCCATCCAGGGGCCAGACCTTAGAGAGTCACCGCAAGAGAATCCTGGTCCCCAAGGAGCCTTCTGGGGGACCGGTGCTGAGAGAGGTTGTGGGCATGGCCCGCTGGGGCTCTGCCCGACCCAGGGCTGAGAGATGCCACCTCCCAGCTCTGGGTCCCTGCAGGAAGTGTTGGCAAGCACAGGGCCAGTCCCCCAAAGGCCCAGGTGCAGGGAGCCCAGGCCAAGCAGCCTGTGGAAGAAGCCACTTGCCGTGCCACCCCGGGAACAGGACTGCAGGCCCCGGCCCTTCCCACCTCCTCCTCCTCCTCCTCCCCCCCCCGCACCTCCCCCCCCCGGACATGGCACAGGGCTCAGAGACACCTCAGACTCTTGCTACCCAAGGTGCAAAGGGCATCAGTTGCTCCTCCAAGCCCCCCGCCCAGCAGACCACGTTGTCCAGCCAGCCCCCGGGCCTCCCTGGGGTGCCCAGCACAAAAGTGCAGACACCCACCGGACCCTCAGTCTCAGCTTTCGGATGTTTTTGCCACTCTAAGGACCCGCAGGCCCGCTGGGCCTTCGGGCAGGACAGAGAGCCCCGGGATCCGCCTTGGAGAGCTGCGTGTACGTACGTCCCCATCAGGAGGCGGTCCCCACCTCCGCGGCTCTCCCCTTGGCTCTCCCCTTGCGGGGAGCGGCAGCAGCCTGCAGCCGCAGGGCCTCAGGGAAGACACCAGGCTGGGCCCCCGCGGCACAGCGGGGGCACGTCCCCCGCACTCGACTTAGGGACGGCTGCTGGAGACTGCTGCGGCCACCCTGCTGCCGGGTTTCTGGAGGGCTTCCTGGAAGCAGCGTCCACACCAAGCCCTTGGAAGGCCCAGGCGACGGAGGAGCCGGTCAGGCAGGGGCCGAGGACGGTGAGAGGCCGGGCGGGAAGGAGCATGTCAGGCAGGGGCAGAGGACGGTGACAGGCCGGGCGGGGAGGAGCCGGTCAGGCGGGGGCCCAGGACAGTGACGGGCCTGGCCGGGGAGGAGTGCGTCAGGCAGGGGCAGAGGAGACGGGCTGGGTAAGGGTTAGGGTTACAGTTAGGGCACAATTCACAATCGCAAAGACGTGGAAGCGACCCGAGTGCCCATCCATCCAGGAGTGCATGAATAAAATGTGGCGCGTGGACACCACGGAGTGCCATTCGGCTGTGAGGAGCAGCGGTGAGAGGGCACCTCTCGTGTTCTCCTGGCCAGAGCTGGAACCCGTTCCAGTAAGCCAAGTATCCCAAGAATGGACACACGAGCACCACGTGAGCGCGCTCACCAGCAAATTGGAACGAACGGATGGACACCTAAGTGGACGGAGAGGAATCACCTTCATCGGGTGGGTGTCGGGCGGGTGGGGGGAGGGGAGGGGCATCCACATCCATTAGGCATGGGGTGGGTGCGCACCGACTGGGGGATGGGCGCACTTGAAGCTCTGACCCCAGGGGGGAGGCTTGGAGAGGGCAACGTACCCGACCTTAACACTGGTACCCCCACAATACGCTGGAACAACATGAGAGGTATATGAATGAGAACACAGGGGGGAGGGGGGCACGGGCAATACATGTCACCTGAATACTTGTACTCCCATCATCTGCTTGAAAAGAGAGAGGAAAGAAAATGCAATAATAGAGGTAAGAGACACTTTTTAAAAATAATGAATCCGAAGAGAAAAGTAAAAGGAGGCCTGTGGAGCAGGTCTGGGTGTGACTCCGGATCCCCCAACATCAGGTGCCACCACCAAAGATTCCTGCGTGGAGCCCATAGAACCCCCAAAAGCAACGGGACGAGTTCTGGTCACATACTCCCTCAAAATGACATCCTGGCCTTCTTCTGGAACTCCCTCCCCTCTCAGACTCTCAAGGTTTCCTCCAGCGTGTCGGTTCCCACAGAGCAGACCTTTGGTCTGAGACCTGACAGTCCAGATGCCACGCATGCTGCCGCGTGGCGGCGGTGTCTCGGCTTGGGACAAGAGGAGGCCCCACGGTGCGGGCTGGGGCGCCAGGCACCGCGGCGGGCGCTGAGGGTTGGGGTCACCCCCACACCGGGCCGCCGCCGCGCTCCCAGAAAGGGGACAGAACAAGAGGCAAAAAAAAAAAAAAAAAAAAGAAGCAGCCTGAGGCACCCGGTATTCCCAGGCGGTCTCCCATCCAAGTCCTAACCGGGCCCCACCCTGCTTAGCTTCCGAGACCAGACGAGATCGGGGGCGTTCAGGGTGGTGTGGCCCTAGACGGCGGCGGAGGCCGCCCCTGCCCCACTCAAGAAGCCGAGCCTCTCTGCGCTTTCCCCCCGCCGCCGCCGCCGCCGCCGCCGCCGCCGCCGCCGCCGCCGCCTCCCGCCCCAGGCCCCGCGCCGGGCCGGGCCTGTTGAGTTCGCCGGCCGGGTCCCGCGGGCTCCCAGGGACGGGGGTGATGGGCGGGGCGGGGCGGGGGGCTGTCTCTCTATACACACACACACACACACTCACTCACACAAGATGCGCCTCCACGGCTGGACTCGCCAAGGTGGAGCCCTCCCAGCCCCCCTCGTCTCCTCGCCCGGCCTCCTTCACCTACCCGCTGCCCACCCCCGGCGCGTCGCCGCCGCTGACGCTGACTGCGCACGCGCGCTCGCGCGGGGCGCTCGCCCTTTGACCCCAGCCAGGGGCCGCCCTCCCCCACAACCCCTTTCAGCTGCGCCCCCCCTCGCCCTGTGGGTGGGCTGCCGCCTATTCCCCCGGGCCAGGGCTGGGGCACAGCCAGTGTATGGGGCGTCTCTCTCTGGGGATGTGTCCCATGGGTGGGGTGGGGTGGCGTGGTTTGTGGGGCGCTGAAGAAATCAGTCCCCTCCATCTCCTACCTCTGGAAAACGCCCAAGCCCGTGGAGAACTGCCGGCACCGCTTCGTGGGGGCCGGGACCCTCCTCTGTGTCCTCCTGTGGCCCAGTCCAAGGGGCCTGGGCCTGGCCGGGGCTGCATTGGACCCCAACCACCCTGGCGTGTGGACTCGCTAAAAATCGGCCATTAGATATTGGATTCCAGCTTCCTTGAGGTCATTTCACTAATGAGTGCACCGGAAAGAGTTTCCTAATCCATCTGTGAGGGTGGCAACTGAAAGAGAATTTTAAAGCTGACAGAATAGGCGAGGGAAGGCATAGGAGATTTCCACACCCAGCAAGGAAGCCTTTCCCGAAATGGAAGAAAGAAACGAGCAAACAGAGACACCGGTAGCCCGCCCGGAAAAGAGTCTGCCCCCGAGAGAAAGTACCCTGACCAGGTTCACCCATGGGTGGGTGGGTGGCGAGCTAGCGAGGTTCAGAAGAGCGAGGACCGCAGTCTGTGCGGAAGACACCTGCGCTCGGGTGTGTGTGGCGGCCCGATTCGCAAGCAGCTCTAGATGTTAAACCAAGGAGAAGCCAGGGAGTTCCCAACGCCCCAGGTGTCCTCAGCCCACGACTGGCTGCTGTGGGAATGCGAAGCCCGGCTCCAGTCTCAGAGCGGGGTTCCCAGGAGGATCAGGCTGAAGCTGGGACTTGGCCTCAAAGTGTCCCCTCGCATGGCCACCCCCTTCCCCTTCCTGCTCCTCTACTCCTGGTGCCCCTCCATCCAGGGGCCAGACCTTAGAGAGTCACCGCAAGAGAATCCTGGTCCCAAAGGAGCCTTCTGGGGGACCGGTGCTGAGAGAGGTTGTGGGCATGGCCCGCTGGGGCTCTGCCCGACCCAGGGCTGAGAGATGCCACCTCCCAGCTCTGGGTCCCTGCAGGAAGTGTTGGCAAGCACAGGGCCAGTCCCCCAAAGGCCCAGGTGCAGGGAGCCCAGGCCAAGCAGCCTGTGGAAGAAGCCACTTGCCGTGCCACCCCGGGAACAGGACTGCAGGCCCCGGCCCTTCCCACCTCCTCCTCCTCCTCCTCCCCCCCCCGCACCTCCCCCCCCCGGACATGGCACAGGGCTCAGAGACACCTCAGACTCTTGCTACCCAAGGTGCAAAGGGCATCAGTTGCTCCTCCAAGCCCCCCGCCCAGCAGACCACGTTGTCCAGCCAGCCCCCGGGCCTCCCTGGGGTGCCCAGCACAAAAGTGCAGACACCCACCGGACCCTCAGTCTCAGCTTTCGGATGTTTTTGCCACTCTAAGGACCCGCAGGCCCGCTGGGCCTTCGGGCAGGACAGAGAGCCCCGGGATCCGCCTTGGAGAGCTGCGTGTACGTACGTCCCCATCAGGAGGCGGTCCCCACCTCCGCGGCTCTCCCCTTGGCTCTCCCCTTGCGGGGAGCGGCAGCAGCCTGCAGCCGCAGGGCCTCAGGGAAGACACCAGGCTGGGCCCCCGCGGCACAGCGGGGGCACGTCCCCCGCACTCGACTTAGGGACGGCTGCTGGAGACTGCTGCGGCCACCCTGCTGCCGGGTTTCTGGAGGGCTTCCTGGAAGCAGCGTCCACACCAAGCCCTTGGAAGGCCCAGGCGACGGAGGAGCCGGTCAGGCAGGGGCCGAGGACGGTGAGAGGCCGGGCGGGAAGGAGCATGTCAGGCAGGGGCAGAGGACGGTGACAGGCCGGGCGGGGAGGAGCCGGTCAGGCGGGGGCCCAGGACAGTGACGGGCCTGGCCGGGGAGGAGTGCGTCAGGCAGGGGCAGAGGAGACGGGCTGGGTAAGGGTTAGGGTTACAGTTAGGGCACAATTCACAATCGCAAAGACGTGGAAGCGACCCGAGTGCCCATCCATCCAGGAGTGCATGAATAAAATGTGGCGCGTGGACACCACGGAGTGCCATTCGGCTGTGAGGAGCAGCGGTGAGAGGGCACCTCTCGTGTTCTCCTGGCCAGAGCTGGAACCTGTTCCAGTAAGCCAAGTATCCCAAGAATGGACACACGAGCACCACGTGAGCGCGCTCACCAGCAAATTGGAACGAACGGATGGACACCTAAGTGGACGGAGAGGAATCACCTTCATCGGGTGGGTGTCGGGCGGGTGGGGGGAGGGGATGGGCATCCACATCCATTAGGAATGGGGTGGGTGCGCACCGACTGGGGGATGGGCGCACTTGAAGCTCTGACCCCAGGGGGGAGGCTTGGAGAGGGCAACGTACCCGACCTTAACACTGGTACCCCCACAATACGCTGGAACAACATGAGAGGTATATGAATGAGAACACAGGGGGGAGGGGGGCACGGGCAATACATGTCACCTGAATACTTGTACTCCCATCATCTGCTTGAAAAGAGAGAGGAAAGAAAATGCAATAATAGAGGTAAGAGACACTTTTTAAAAATAATGAATCCGAAGAGAAAAGTAAAAGGAGGCCTGTGGAGCAGGTCTGGGTGTGACTCCGGATCCCCCAACATCAGGTGCCACCACCAAAGATTCCTGCGTGGAGCCCATAGAACCCCCAAAAGCAACGGGACGAGTTCTGGTCACATACTCCCTCAAAATGACATCCTGGCCTTCTTCTGGAACTCCCTCCCCTCTCAGACTCTCAAGGTTTCCTCCAGCGTGTCGGTTCCCACAGAGCAGACCTTTGGTCTGAGACCTGACAGTCCAGATGCCACGCATGCTGCCGCGTGGCGGCGGTGTCTCGGCTTGGGACAAGAGGAGGCCCCACGGTGCGGGCTGGGGCGCCAGGCACCGCGGCGGGCGCTGAGGGTTGGGGTCACCCCCACACCGGGCCGCCGCCGCGCTCCCAGAAAGGGGACAGAACAAGAGGCAAAAAAAAAAAAAAAAAAAAGAAGCAGCCTGAGGCACCCGGTATTCCCAGGCGGTCTCCCATCCAAGTCCTAACCGGGCCCCACCCTGCTTAGCTTCCGAGACCAGACGAGATCGGGGGCGTTCAGGGTGGTGTGGCCCTAGACGGCGGCGGAGGCCGCCCCTGCCCCACTCAAGAAGCCGAGCCTCTCTGCGCTTTCCCCCCGCCGCCGCCGCCGCCGCCGCCGCCGCCGCCGCCGCCGCCGCCGCCGCCGCCGCCTCCCGCCCCAGGCCCCGCGCCGGGCCGGGCCTGTTGAGTTCGCCGGCCGGGTCCCGCGGGCTCCCAGGGACGGGGGTGATGGGCGGGGCGGGGCGGGGGGCTGTCTCTCTATACACACACACACACACACTCACACTCACTCACACAAGATGCGCCTCCACGGCTGGACTCGCCAAGGTGGAGCCCTCCCAGCCCCCCTCGTCTCCTCGCCCGGCCTCCTTCACCTACCCGCTGCCCACCCCCGGCGCGTCGCCGCCGCTGACGCTGACTGCGCACGCGCGCTCGCGCGGGGCGCTCGCCCTTTGACCCCAGCCAGGGGCCGCCCTCCCCCACAACCCCTTTCAGCTGCGCCCCCCCTCGCCCTGTGGGTGGGCTGCCGCCTATTCCCCCGGGCCAGGGCTGGGGCACAGCCAGTGTATGGGGCGTCTCTCTCTGGGGATGTGTCCCATGGGTGGGGTGGGGTGGCGTGGTTTGTGGGGCGCTGAAGAAATCAGTCCCCTCCATCTCCTACCTCTGGAAAACGCCCAAGCCCGTGGAGAACTGCCGGCACCGCTTCGTGGGGGCCGGGACCCTCCTCTGTGTCCTCCTGTGGCCCAGTCCAAGGGGCCTGGGCCTGGCCGGGGCTGCATTGGACCCCAACCACCCTGGCGTGTGGACTCGCTAAAAATCGGCCATTAGATATTGGATTCCAGCTTCCTTGAGGTCATTTCACTAATGAGTGCACCGGAAAGAGTTTCCTAATCCATCTGTGAGGGTGGCAACTGAAAGAGAATTTTAAAGCTGACAGAATAGGCGAGGGAAGGCATAGGAGATTTCCACACCCAGCAAGGAAGCCTTTCCCGAAATGGAAGAAAGAAACGAGCAAACAGAGACACCGGTAGCCCGCCCGGAAAAGAGTCTGCCCCCGAGAGAAAGTACCCTGACCAGGTTCACCCATGGGTGGGTGGGTGGCGAGCTAGCGAGGTTCAGAAGAGCGAGGACCGCAGTCTGTGCGGAAGACACCTGCGCTCGGGTGTGTGTGGCAGCCCGATTCGCAAGCAGCTCTAGATGTTAAACCAAGGAGAAGCCAGGGAGTTCCCAACGCCCCAGGTGTCCTCAGCCCACGACTGGCTGCTGTGGGAATGCGAAGCCCGGCTCCTTGTCTCAGAGCGGGGTTCCCAGGAGGATCAGGCTGAAGCTGGGACTTGGCCTCAAAGTGTCCCCTCGCATGGCCACCCCCTTCCCCTTCCTGCTCCTCTACTCCTGGTGCCCCTCCATCCAGGGGCCAGACCTTAGAGAGTCACCGCAAGAGAATCCTGGTCCCCAAGGAGCCTTCTGGGGGACCGGTGCTGAGAGAGGTTGTGGGCATGGCCCGCTGGGGCTCTGCCCGACCCAGGGCTGAGAGATGCCACCTCCCAGCTCTGGGTCCCTGCAGGAAGTGTTGGCAAGCACAGGGCCAGTCCCCCAAAGGCCCAGGTGCAGGGAGCCCAGGCCAAGCAGCCTGTGGAAGAAGCCACTTGCCGTGCCACCCCGGGAACAGGACTGCAGGCCCCGGCCCTTCCCACCTCCTCCTCCTCCTCCTCCCCCCCCCGCACCTCCCCCCCCCGGACATGGCACAGGGCTCAGAGACACCTCAGACTCTTGCTACCCAAGGTGCAAAGGGCATCAGTTGCTCCTCCAAGCCCCCCGCCCAGCAGACCACGTTGTCCAGCCAGCCCCCGGGCCTCCCTGGGGTGCCCAGCACAAAAGTGCAGACACCCACCGGACCCTCAGTCTCAGCTTTCGGATGTTTTTGCCACTCTAAGGACCCGCAGGCCCGCTGGGCCTTCGGGCAGGACAGAGAGCCCCGGGATCCGCCTTGGAGAGCTGCGTGTACGTACGTCCCCATCAGGAGGCGGTCCCCACCTCCGCGGCTCTCCCCTTGGCTCTCCCCTTGGCTCTCCCCTTGCGGGGAGCGGCAGCAGCCTGCAGCCGCAGGGCCTCAGGGAAGACACCAGGCTGGGCCCCCGCGGCACAGCGGGGGCACGTCCCCCGCACTCGACTTAGGGACGGCTGCTGGAGACTGCTGCGGCCACCCTGCTGCCGGGTTTCTGGAGGGCTTCCTGGAAGCAGCGTCCACACCAAGCCCTTGGAAGGCCCAGGCGACGGAGGAGCCGGTCAGGCAGGGGCCGAGGACGGTGAGAGGCCGGGCGGGAAGGAGCATGTCAGGCAGGGGCAGAGGACGGTGACAGGCCGGGCGGGGAGGAGCCGGTCAGGCGGGGGCCCAGGACAGTGACGGGCCTGGCCGGGGAGGAGTGCGTCAGGCAGGGGCAGAGGAGACGGGCTGGGTAAGGGTTAGGGTTACAGTTAGGGCACAATTCACAATCGCAAAGACGTGGAAGCGACCCGAGTGCCCATCCATCCAGGAGTGCATGAATAAAATGTGGCGCGTGGACACCACGGAGTGCCATTCGGCTGTGAGGAGCAGCGGTGAGAGGGCACCTCTCGTGTTCTCCTGGCCAGAGCTGGAACCTGTTCCAGTAAGCCAAGTATCCCAAGAATGGACACACGAGCACCA
The DNA here is from genome assembly GCF_040939455.1 of Microcebus murinus. NCBI lineage: Eukaryota > Metazoa > Chordata > Mammalia > Primates > Cheirogaleidae > Microcebus > Microcebus murinus. The sequence goes on from NC_134131.1 coordinate 17,262,699, forward strand.
CGTGAGCGCGCTCACCAGCAAATTGGAACGAACGGATGGACACCTAAGTGGACGGAGAGGAATCACCTTCATCGGGTGGGTGTCGGGCGGGTGGGGGGAGGGGATGGGCATCCACATCCATTAGGAATGGGGTGGGTGCGCACCGACTGGGGGATGGGCGCACTTGAAGCTCTGACCCCAGGGGGGAGGCTTGGAGAGGGCAACGTACCCGACCTTAACACTGGTACCCCCACAATACGCTGGAACAACATGAGAGGTATATGAATGAGAACACAGGGGGGAGGGGGGCACGGGCAATACATGTCACCTGAATACTTGTACTCCCATCATCTGCTTGAAAAGAGAGAGGAAAGAAAATGCAATAATAGAGGTAAGAGACACTTTTTAAAAATAATGAATCCGAAGAGAAAAGTAAAAGGAGGCCTGTGGAGCAGGTCTGGGTGTGACTCCGGATCCCCCAACATCAGGTGCCACCACCAAAGATTCCTGCGTGGAGCCCATAGAACCCCCAAAAGCAACGGGACGAGTTCTGGTCACATACTCCCTCAAAATGACATCCTGGCCTTCTTCTGGAACTCCCTCCCCTCTCAGACTCTCAAGGTTTCCTCCAGCGTGTCGGTTCCCACAGAGCAGACCTTTGGTCTGAGACCTGACAGTCCAGATGCCACGCATGCTGCCGCGTGGCGGCGGTGTCTCGGCTTGGGACAAGAGGAGGCCCCACGGTGCGGGCTGGGGCGCCAGGCACCGCGGCGGGCGCTGAGGGTTGGGGTCACCCCCACACCGGGCCGCCGCCGCGCTCCCAGAAAGGGGACAGAACAAGAGGCAAAAAAAAAAAAAAAAAAAAAGAAGCAGCCTGAGGCACCCGGTATTCCCAGGCGGTCTCCCATCCAAGTCCTAACCGGGCCCCACCCTGCTTAGCTTCCGAGACCAGACGAGATCGGGGGCGTTCAGGGTGGTGTGGCCCTAGACGGCGGCGGAGGCCGCCCCTGCCCCACTCAAGAAGCCGAGCCTCTCTGCGCTTTCCCCCCGCCGCCGCCGCCGCCGCCGCCGCCGCCGCCGCCGCCGCCGCCGCCGCCGCCGCCGCCGCCGCCTCCCGCCCCAGGCCCCGCGCCGGGCCGGGCCTGTTGAGTTCGCCGGCCGGGTCCCGCGGGCTCCCAGGGACGGGGGTGATGGGCGGGGCGGGGCGGGGGGCTGTCTCTCTATACACACACACACACACACTCACACTCACTCACACAAGATGCGCCTCCACGGCTGGACTCGCCAAGGTGGAGCCCTCCCAGCCCCCCTCGTCTCCTCGCCCGGCCTCCTTCACCTACCCGCTGCCCACCCCCGGCGCGTCGCCGCCGCTGACGCTGACTGCGCACGCGCGCTCGCGCGGGGCGCTCGCCCTTTGACCCCAGCCAGGGGCCGCCCTCCCCCACAACCCCTTTCAGCTGCGCCCCCCCTCGCCCTGTGGGTGGGCTGCCGCCTATTCCCCCGGGCCAGGGCTGGGGCACAGCCAGTGTATGGGGCGTCTCTCTCTGGGGATGTGTCCCATGGGTGGGGTGGGGTGGCGTGGTTTGTGGGGCGCTGAAGAAATCAGTCCCCTCCATCTCCTACCTCTGGAAAACGCCCAAGCCCGTGGAGAACTGCCGGCACCGCTTCGTGGGGGCCGGGACCCTCCTCTGTGTCCTCCTGTGGCCCAGTCCAAGGGGCCTGGGCCTGGCCGGGGCTGCATTGGACCCCAACCACCCTGGCGTGTGGACTCGCTAAAAATCGGCCATTAGATATTGGATTCCAGCTTCCTTGAGGTCATTTCACTAATGAGTGCACCGGAAAGAGTTTCCTAATCCATCTGTGAGGGTGGCAACTGAAAGAGAATTTTAAAGCTGACAGAATAGGCGAGGGAAGGCATAGGAGATTTCCACACCCAGCAAGGAAGCCTTTCCCGAAATGGAAGAAAGAAACGAGCAAACAGAGACACCGGTAGCCCGCCCGGAAAAGAGTCTGCCCCCGAGAGAAAGTACCCTGACCAGGTTCACCCATGGGTGGGTGGGTGGCGAGCTAGCGAGGTTCAGAAGAGCGAGGACCGCAGTCTGTGCGGAAGACACCTGCGCTCGGGTGTGTGTGGCGGCCCGATTCGCAAGCAGCTCTAGATGTTAAACCAAGGAGAAGCCAGGGAGTTCCCAACGCCCCAGGTGTCCTCAGCCCACGACTGGCTGCTGTGGGAATGCGAAGCCCGGCTCCAGTCTCAGAGCGGGGTTCCCAGGAGGATCAGGCTGAAGCTGGGACTTGGCCTCAAAGTGTCCCCTCGCATGGCCACCCCCTTCCCCTTCCTGCTCCTCTACTCCTGGTGCCCCTCCATCCAGGGGCCAGACCTTAGAGAGTCACCGCAAGAGAATCCTGGTCCCAAAGGAGCCTTCTGGGGGACCGGTGCTGAGAGAGGTTGTGGGCATGGCCCGCTGGGGCTCTGCCCGACCCAGGGCTGAGAGATGCCACCTCCCAGCTCTGGGTCCCTGCAGGAAGTGTTGGCAAGCACAGGGCCAGTCCCCCAAAGGCCCAGGTGCAGGGAGCCCAGGCCAAGCAGCCTGTGGAAGAAGCCACTTGCCGTGCCACCCCGGGAACAGGACTGCAGGCCCCGGCCCTTCCCACCTCCTCCTCCTCCTCCTCCCCCCCCCGCACCTCCCCCCCCCGGACATGGCACAGGGCTCAGAGACACCTCAGACTCTTGCTACCCAAGGTGCAAAGGGCATCAGTTGCTCCTCCAAGCCCCCCGCCCAGCAGACCACGTTGTCCAGCCAGCCCCCGGGCCTCCCTGGGGTGCCCAGCACAAAAGTGCAGACACCCACCGGACCCTCAGTCTCAGCTTTCGGATGTTTTTGCCACTCTAAGGACCCGCAGGCCCGCTGGGCCTTCGGGCAGGACAGAGAGCCCCGGGATCCGCCTTGGAGAGCTGCGTGTACGTACGTCCCCATCAGGAGGCGGTCCCCACCTCCGCGGCTCTCCCCTTGGCTCTCCCCTTGCGGGGAGCGGCAGCAGCCTGCAGCCGCAGGGCCTCAGGGAAGACACCAGGCTGGGCCCCCGCGGCACAGCGGGGGCACGTCCCCCGCACTCGACTTAGGGACGGCTGCTGGAGACTGCTGCGGCCACCCTGCTGCCGGGTTTCTGGAGGGCTTCCTGGAAGCAGCGTCCACACCAAGCCCTTGGAAGGCCCAGGCGACGGAGGAGCCGGTCAGGCAGGGGCCGAGGACGGTGAGAGGCCGGGCGGGAAGGAGCATGTCAGGCAGGGGCAGAGGACGGTGACAGGCCGGGCGGGGAGGAGCCGGTCAGGCGGGGGCCCAGGACAGTGACGGGCCTGGCCGGGGAGGAGTGCGTCAGGCAGGGGCAGAGGAGACGGGCTGGGTAAGGGTTAGGGTTACAGTTAGGGCACAATTCACAATCGCAAAGACGTGGAAGCGACCCGAGTGCCCATCCATCCAGGAGTGCATGAATAAAATGTGGCGCGTGGACACCACGGAGTGCCATTCGGCTGTGAGGAGCAGCGGTGAGAGGGCACCTCTCGTGTTCTCCTGGCCAGAGCTGGAACCTGTTCCAGTAAGCCAAGTATCCCAAGAATGGACACACGAGCACCACGTGAGCGCGCTCACCAGCAAATTGGAACGAACGGATGGACACCTAAGTGGACGGAGAGGAATCACCTTCATCGGGTGGGTGTCGGGCGGGTGGGGGGAGGGGATGGGCATCCACATCCATTAGGAATGGGGTGGGTGCGCACCGACTGGGGGATGGGCGCACTTGAAGCTCTGACCCCAGGGGGGAGGCTTGGAGAGGGCAACGTACCCGACCTTAACACTGGTACCCCCACAATACGCTGGAACAACATGAGAGGTATATGAATGAGAACACAGGGGGGAGGGGGGCACGGGCAATACATGTCACCTGAATACTTGTACTCCCATCATCTGCTTGAAAAGAGAGAGGAAAGAAAATGCAATAATAGAGGTAAGAGACACTTTTTAAAAATAATGAATCCGAAGAGAAAAGTAAAAGGAGGCCTGTGGAGCAGGTCTGGGTGTGACTCCGGATCCCCCAACATCAGGTGCCACCACCAAAGATTCCTGCGTGGAGCCCATAGAACCCCCAAAAGCAACGGGACGAGTTCTGGTCACATACTCCCTCAAAATGACATCCTGGCCTTCTTCTGGAACTCCCTCCCCTCTCAGACTCTCAAGGTTTCCTCCAGCGTGTCGGTTCCCACAGAGCAGACCTTTGGTCTGAGACCTGACAGTCCAGATGCCACGCATGCTGCCGCGTGGCGGCGGTGTCTCGGCTTGGGACAAGAGGAGGCCCCACGGTGCGGGCTGGGGCGCCAGGCACCGCGGCGGGCGCTGAGGGTTGGGGTCACCCCCACACCGGGCCGCCGCCGCGCTCCCAGAAAGGGGACAGAACAAGAGGCAAAAAAAAAAAAAAAAAAAAGAAGCAGCCTGAGGCACCCGGTATTCCCAGGCGGTCTCCCATCCAAGTCCTAACCGGGCCCCACCCTGCTTAGCTTCCGAGACCAGACGAGATCGGGGGCGTTCAGGGTGGTGTGGCCCTAGACGGCGGCGGAGGCCGCCCCTGCCCCACTCAAGAAGCCGAGCCTCTCTGCGCTTTCCCCCCGCCGCCGCCGCCGCCGCCGCCGCCGCCGCCGCCGCCGCCGCCGCCGCCGCCTCCCGCCCCAGGCCCCGCGCCGGGCCGGGCCTGTTGAGTTCGCCGGCCGGGTCCCGCGGGCTCCCAGGGACGGGGGTGATGGGCGGGGCGGGGCGGGGGGCTGTCTCTCTATACACACACACACACACACTCACACTCACTCACACAAGATGCGCCTCCACGGCTGGACTCGCCAAGGTGGAGCCCTCCCAGCCCCCCTCGTCTCCTCGCCCGGCCTCCTTCACCTACCCGCTGCCCACCCCCGGCGCGTCGCCGCCGCTGACGCTGACTGCGCACGCGCGCTCGCGCGGGGCGCTCGCCCTTTGACCCCAGCCAGGGGCCGCCCTCCCCCACAACCCCTTTCAGCTGCGCCCCCCCTCGCCCTGTGGGTGGGCTGCCGCCTATTCCCCCGGGCCAGGGCTGGGGCACAGCCAGTGTATGGGGCGTCTCTCTCTGGGGATGTGTCCCATGGGTGGGGTGGGGTGGCGTGGTTTGTGGGGCGCTGAAGAAATCAGTCCCCTCCATCTCCTACCTCTGGAAAACGCCCAAGCCCGTGGAGAACTGCCGGCACCGCTTCGTGGGGGCCGGGACCCTCCTCTGTGTCCTCCTGTGGCCCAGTCCAAGGGGCCTGGGCCTGGCCGGGGCTGCATTGGACCCCAACCACCCTGGCGTGTGGACTCGCTAAAAATCGGCCATTAGATATTGGATTCCAGCTTCCTTGAGGTCATTTCACTAATGAGTGCACCGGAAAGAGTTTCCTAATCCATCTGTGAGGGTGGCAACTGAAAGAGAATTTTAAAGCTGACAGAATAGGCGAGGGAAGGCATAGGAGATTTCCACACCCAGCAAGGAAGCCTTTCCCGAAATGGAAGAAAGAAACGAGCAAACAGAGACACCGGTAGCCCGCCCGGAAAAGAGTCTGCCCCCGAGAGAAAGTACCCTGACCAGGTTCACCCATGGGTGGGTGGGTGGCGAGCTAGCGAGGTTCAGAAGAGCGAGGACCGCAGTCTGTGCGGAAGACACCTGCGCTCGGGTGTGTGTGGCGGCCCGATTCGCAAGCAGCTCTAGATGTTAAACCAAGGAGAAGCCAGGGAGTTCCCAACGCCCCAGGTGTCCTCAGCCCACGACTGGCTGCTGTGGGAATGCGAAGCCCGGCTCCTTGTCTCAGAGCGGGGTTCCCAGGAGGATCAGGCTGAAGCTGGGACTTGGCCTCAAAGTGTCCCCTCGCATGGCCACCCCCTTCCCCTTCCTGCTCCTCTACTCCTGGTGCCCCTCCATCCAGGGGCCAGACCTTAGAGAGTCACCGCAAGAGAATCCTGGTCCCCAAGGAGCCTTCTGGGGGACCGGTGCTGAGAGAGGTTGTGGGCATGGCCCGCTGGGGCTCTGCCCGACCCAGGGCTGAGAGATGCCACCTCCCAGCTCTGGGTCCCTGCAGGAAGTGTTGGCAAGCACAGGGCCAGTCCCCCAAAGGCCCAGGTGCAGGGAGCCCAGGCCAAGCAGCCTGTGGAAGAAGCCACTTGCCGTGCCACCCCGGGAACAGGACTGCAGGCCCCGGCCCTTCCCACCTCCTCCTCCTCCTCCTCCCCCCCCCGCACCTCCCCCCCCCGGACATGGCACAGGGCTCAGAGACACCTCAGACTCTTGCTACCCAAGGTGCAAAGGGCATCAGTTGCTCCTCCAAGCCCCCCGCCCAGCAGACCACGTTGTCCAGCCAGCCCCCGGGCCTCCCTGGGGTGCCCAGCACAAAAGTGCAGACACCCACCGGACCCTCAGTCTCAGCTTTCGGATGTTTTTGCCACTCTAAGGACCCGCAGGCCCGCTGGGCCTTCGGGCAGGACAGAGAGCCCCGGGATCCGCCTTGGAGAGCTGCGTGTACGTACGTCCCCATCAGGAGGCGGTCCCCACCTCCGCGGCTCTCCCCTTGGCTCTCCCCTTGCGGGGAGCGGCAGCAGCCTGCAGCCGCAGGGCCTCAGGGAAGACACCAGGCTGGGCCCCCGCGGCACAGCGGGGGCACGTCCCCCGCACTCGACTTAGGGACGGCTGCTGGAGACTGCTGCGGCCACCCTGCTGCCGGGTTTCTGGAGGGCTTCCTGGAAGCAGCGTCCACACCAAGCCCTTGGAAGGCCCAGGCGACGGAGGAGCCGGTCAGGCAGGGGCCGAGGACGGTGAGAGGCCGGGCGGGAAGGAGCATGTCAGGCAGGGGCAGAGGACGGTGACAGGCCGGGCGGGGAGGAGCCGGTCAGGCGGGGGCCCAGGACAGTGACGGGCCTGGCCGGGGAGGAGTGCGTCAGGCAGGGGCAGAGGAGACGGGCTGGGTAAGGGTTAGGGTTACAGTTAGGGCACAATTCACAATCGCAAAGACGTGGAAGCGACCCGAGTGCCCATCCATCCAGGAGTGCATGAATAAAATGTGGCGCGTGGACACCACGGAGTGCCATTCGGCTGTGAGGAGCAGCGGTGAGAGGGCACCTCTCGTGTTCTCCTGGCCAGAGCTGGAACCTGTTCCAGTAAGCCAAGTATCCCAAGAATGGACACACGAGCACCACGTGAGCGCGCTCACCAGCAAATTGGAACGAACGGATGGACACCTAAGTGGACGGAGAGGAATCACCTTCATCGGGTGGGTGTCGGGCGGGTGGGGGGAGGGGATGGGCATCCACATCCATTAGGAATGGGGTGGGTGCGCACCGACTGGGGGATGGGCGCACTTGAAGCTCTGACCCCAGGGGGGAGGCTTGGAGAGGGCAACGTACCCGACCTTAACACTGGTACCCCCACAATACGCTGGAACAACATGAGAGGTATATGAATGAGAACACAGGGGGGAGGGGGGCACGGGCAATACATGTCACCTGAATACTTGTACTCCCATCATCTGCTTGAAAAGAGAGAGGAAAGAAAATGCAATAATAGAGGTAAGAGACACTTTTTAAAAATAATGAATCCGAAGAGAAAAGTAAAAGGAGGCCTGTGGAGCAGGTCTGGGTGTGACTCCGGATCCCCCAACATCAGGTGCCACCACCAAAGATTCCTGCGTGGAGCCCATAGAACCCCCAAAAGCAACGGGACGAGTTCTGGTCACATACTCCCTCAAAATGACATCCTGGCCTTCTTCTGGAACTCCCTCCCCTCTCAGACTCTCAAGGTTTCCTCCAGCGTGTCGGTTCCCACAGAGCAGACCTTTGGTCTGAGACCTGACAGTCCAGATGCCACGCATGCTGCCGCGTGGCGGCGGTGTCTCGGCTTGGGACAAGAGGAGGCCCCACGGTGCGGGCTGGGGCGCCAGGCACCGCGGCGGGCGCTGAGGGTTGGGGTCACCCCCACACCGGGCCGCCGCCGCGCTCCCAGAAAGGGGACAGAACAAGAGGCAAAAAAAAAAAAAAAAAAAAGAAGCAGCCTGAGGCACCCGGTATTCCCAGGCGGTCTCCCATCCAAGTCCTAACCGGGCCCCACCCTGCTTAGCTTCCGAGACCAGACGAGATCGGGGGCGTTCAGGGTGGTGTGGCCCTAGACGGCGGCGGAGGCCGCCCCTGCCCCACTCAAGAAGCCGAGCCTCTCTGCGCTTTCCCCCCGCCGCCGCCGCCGCCGCCGCCGCCGCCGCCGCCGCCGCCGCCGCCGCCGCCGCCGCCGCCGCCGCCGCCTCCCGCCCCAGGCCCCGCGCCGGGCCGGGCCTGTTGAGTTCGCCGGCCGGGTCCCGCGGGCTCCCAGGGACGGGGGTGATGGGCGGGGCGGGGCGGGGGGCTGTCTCTCTATACACACACACACACACACTCACACTCACTCACACAAGATGCGCCTCCACGGCTGGACTCGCCAAGGTGGAGCCCTCCCAGCCCCCCTCGTCTCCTCGCCCGGCCTCCTTCACCTACCCGCTGCCCACCCCCGGCGCGTCGCCGCCGCTGACGCTGACTGCGCACGCGCGCTCGCGCGGGGCGCTCGCCCTTTGACCCCAGCCAGGGGCCGCCCTCCCCCACAACCCCTTTCAGCTGCGCCCCCCCTCGCCCTGTGGGTGGGCTGCCGCCTATTCCCCCGGGCCAGGGCTGGGGCACAGCCAGTGTATGGGGCGTCTCTCTCTGGGGATGTGTCCCATGGGTGGGGTGGGGTGGCGTGGTTTGTGGGGCGCTGAAGAAATCAGTCCCCTCCATCTCCTACCTCTGGAAAACGCCCAAGCCCGTGGAGAACTGCCGGCACCGCTTCGTGGGGGCCGGGACCCTCCTCTGTGTCCTCCTGTGGCCCAGTCCAAGGGGCCTGGGCCTGGCCGGGGCTGCATTGGACCCCAACCACCCTGGCGTGTGGACTCGCTAAAAATCGGCCATTAGATATTGGATTCCAGCTTCCTTGAGGTCATTTCACTAATGAGTGCACCGGAAAGAGTTTCCTAATCCATCTGTGAGGGTGGCAACTGAAAGAGAATTTTAAAGCTGACAGAATAGGCGAGGGAAGGCATAGGAGATTTCCACACCCAGCAAGGAAGCCTTTCCCGAAATGGAAGAAAGAAACGAGCAAACAGAGACACCGGTAGCCCGCCCGGAAAAGAGTCTGCCCCCGAGAGAAAGTACCCTGACCAGGTTCACCCATGGGTGGGTGGGTGGCGAGCTAGCGAGGTTCAGAAGAGCGAGGACCGCAGTCTGTGCGGAAGACACCTGCGCTCGGGTGTGTGTGGCGGCCCGATTCGCAAGCAGCTCTAGATGTTAAACCAAGGAGAAGCCAGGGAGTTCCCAACGCCCCAGGTGTCCTCAGCCCACGACTGGCTGCTGTGGGAATGCGAAGCCCGGCTCCTTGTCTCAGAGCGGGGTTCCCAGGAGGATCAGGCTGAAGCTGGGACTTGGCCTCAAAGTGTCCCCTCGCATGGCCACCCCCTTCCCCTTCCTGCTCCTCTACTCCTGGTGCCCCTCCATCCAGGGGCCAGACCTTAGAGAGTCACCGCAAGAGAATCCTGGTCCCCAAGGAGCCTTCTGGGGGACCGGTGCTGAGAGAGGTTGTGGGCATGGCCCGCTGGGGCTCTGCCCGACCCAGGGCTGAGAGATGCCACCTCCCAGCTCTGGGTCCCTGCAGGAAGTGTTGGCAAGCACAGGGCCAGTCCCCCAAAGGCCCAGGTGCAGGGAGCCCAGGCCAAGCAGCCTGTGGAAGAAGCCACTTGCCGTGCCACCCCGGGAACAGGACTGCAGGCCCCGGCCCTTCCCACCTCCTCCTCCTCCTCCTCCCCCCCCCGCACCTCCCCCCCCCGGACATGGCACAGGGCTCAGAGACACCTCAGACTCTTGCTACCCAAGGTGCAAAGGGCATCAGTTGCTCCTCCAAGCCCCCCGCCCAGCAGACCACGTTGTCCAGCCAGCCCCCGGGCCTCCCTGGGGTGCCCAGCACAAAAGTGCAGACACCCACCGGACCCTCAGTCTCAGCTTTCGGATGTTTTTGCCACTCTAAGGACCCGCAGGCCCGCTGGGCCTTCGGGCAGGACAGAGAGCCCCGGGATCCGCCTTGGAGAGCTGCGTGTACGTACGTCCCCATCAGGAGGCGGTCCCCACCTCCGCGGCTCTCCCCTTGGCTCTCCCCTTGGCTCTCCCCTTGCGGGGAGCGGCAGCAGCCTGCAGCCGCAGGGCCTCAGGGAAGACACCAGGCTGGGCCCCCGCGGCACAGCGGGGGCACGTCCCCCGCACTCGACTTAGGGACGGCTGCTGGAGACTGCTGCGGCCACCCTGCTGCCGGGTTTCTGGAGGGCTTCCTGGAAGCAGCGTCCACACCAAGCCCTTGGAAGGCCCAGGCGACGGAGGAGCCGGTCAGGCAGGGGCCGAGGACGGTGAGAGGCCGGGCGGGAAGGAGCATGTCAGGCAGGGGCAGAGGACGGTGACAGGCCGGGCGGGGAGGAGCCGGTCAGGCGGGGGCCCAGGACAGTGACGGGCCTGGCCGGGGAGGAGTGCGTCAGGCAGGGGCAGAGGAGACGGGCTGGGTAAGGGTTAGGGTTACAGTTAGGGCACAATTCACAATCGCAAAGACGTGGAAGCGACCCGAGTGCCCATCCATCCAGGAGTGCATGAATAAAATGTGGCGCGTGGACACCACGGAGTGCCATTCGGCTGTGAGGAGCAGCGGTGAGAGGGCACCTCTCGTGTTCTCCTGGCCAGAGCTGGAACCCGTTCCAGTAAGCCAAGTATCCCAAGAATGGACACACGAGCACCACGTGAGCGCGCTCACCAGCAAATTGGAACGAACGGATGGACACCTAAGTGGACGGAGAGGAATCACCTTCATCGGGTGGGTGTCGGGCGGGTGGGGGGAGGGGATGGGCATCCACATCCATTAGGAATGGGGTGGGTGCGCACCGACTGGGGGATGGGCGCACTTGAAGCTCTGACCCCAGGGGGGAGGCTTGGAGAGGGCAACGTACCCGACCTTAACACTGGTACCCCCACAATACGCTGGAACAACATGAGAGGTATATGAATGAGAACACAGGGGGGAGGGGGGCACGGGCAATACATGTCACCTGAATACTTGTACTCCCATCATCTGCTTGAAAAGAGAGAGGAAAGAAAATGCAATAATAGAGGTAAGAGACACTTTTTAAAAATAATGAATCCGAAGAGAAAAGTAAAAGGAGGCCTGTGGAGCAGGTCTGGGTGTGACTCCGGATCCCCCAACATCAGGTGCCACCACCAAAGATTCCTGCGTGGAGCCCATAGAACCCCCAAAAGCAACGGGACGAGTTCTGGTCACATACTCCCTCAAAATGACATCCTGGCCTTCTTCTGGAACTCCCTCCCCTCTCAGACTCTCAAGGTTTCCTCCAGCGTGTCGGTTCCCACAGAGCAGACCTTTGGTCTGAGACCTGACAGTCCAGATGCCACGCATGCTGCCGCGTGGCGGCGGTGTCTCGGCTTGGGACAAGAGGAGGCCCCACGGTGCGGGCTGGGGCGCCAGGCACCGCGGCGGGCGCTGAGGGTTGGGGTCACCCCCACACCGGGCCGCCGCCGCGCTCCCAGAAAGGGGACAGAACAAGAGGCAAAAAAAAAAAAAAAAAAAAGAAGCAGCCTGAGGCACCCGGTATTCCCAGGCGGTCTCCCATCCAAGTCCTAACCGGGCCCCACCCTGCTTAGCTTCCGAGACCAGACGAGATCGGGGGCGTTCAGGGTGGTGTGGCCCTAGACGGCGGCGGAGGCCGCCCCTGCCCCACTCAAGAAGCCGAGCCTCTCTGCGCTTTCCCCCCGCCGCCGCCGCCGCCGCCGCCGCCGCCGCCGCCGCCGCCGCCGCCGCCGCCGCCGCCTCCCGCCCCAGGCCCCGCGCCGGGCCGGGCCTGTTGAGTTCGCCGGCCGGGTCCCGCGGGCTCCCAGGGACGGGGGTGATGGGCGGGGCGGGGCGGGGGGCTGTCTCTCTATACACACACACACACACACTCACACTCACTCACACAAGATGCGCCTCCACGGCTGGACTCGCCAAGGTGGAGCCCTCCCAGCCCCCCTCGTCTCCTCGCCCGGCCTCCTTCACCTACCCGCTGCCCACCCCCGGCGCGTCGCCGCCGCTGACGCTGACTGCGCACGCGCGCTCGCGCGGGGCGCTCGCCCTTTGACCCCAGCCAGGGGCCGCCCTCCCCCACAACCCCTTTCAGCTGCGCCCCCCCTCGCCCTGTGGGTGGGCTGCCGCCTATTCCCCCGGGCCAGGGCTGGGGCACAGCCAGTGTATGGGGCGTCTCTCTCTGGGGATGTGTCCCATGGGTGGGGTGGGGTGGCGTGGTTTGTGGGGCGCTGAAGAAATCAGTCCCCTCCATCTCCTACCTCTGGAAAACGCCCAAGCCCGTGGAGAACTGCCGGCACCGCTTCGTGGGGGCCGGGACCCTCCTCTGTGTCCTCCTGTGGCCCAGTCCAAGGGGCCTGGGCCTGGCCGGGGCTGCATTGGACCCCAACCACCCTGGCGTGTGGACTCGCTAAAAATCGGCCATTAGATATTGGATTCCAGCTTCCTTGAGGTCATTTCACTAATGAGTGCACCGGAAAGAGTTTCCTAATCCATCTGTGAGGGTGGCAACTGAAAGAGAATTTTAAAGCTGACAGAATAGGCGAGGGAAGGCATAGGAGATTTCCACACCCAGCAAGGAAGCCTTTCCCGAAATGGAAGAAAGAAACGAGCAAACAGAGACACCGGTAGCCCGCCCGGAAAAGAGTCTGCCCCCGAGAGAAAGTACCCTGACCAGGTTCACCCATGGGTGGGTGGGTGGCGAGCTAGCGAGGTTCAGAAGAGCGAGGACCGCAGTCTGTGCGGAAGACACCTGCGCTCGGGTGTGTGTGGCGGCCCGATTCGCAAGCAGCTCTAGATGTTAAACCAAGGAGAAGCCAGGGAGTTCCCAACGCCCCAGGTGTCCTCAGCCCACGACTGGCTGCTGTGGGAATGCGAAGCCCGGCTCCTTGTCTCAGAGCGGGGTTCCCAGGAGGATCAGGCTGAAGCTGGGACTTGGCCTCAAAGTGTCCCCTCGCATGGCCACCCCCTTCCCCTTCCTGCTCCTCTACTCCTGGTGCCCCTCCATCCAGGGGCCAGACCTTAGAGAGTCACCGCAAGAGAATCCTGGTCCCCAAGGAGCCTTCTGGGGGACCGGTGCTGAGAGAGGTTGTGGGCATGGCCCGCTGGGGCTCTGCCCGACCCAGGGCTGAGAGATGCCACCTCCCAGCTCTGGGTCCCTGCAGGAAGTGTTGGCAAGCACAGGGCCAGTCCCCCAAAGGCCCAGGTGCAGGGAGCCCAGGCCAAGCAGCCTGTGGAAGAAGCCACTTGCCGTGCCACCCCGGGAACAGGACTGCAGGCCCCGGCCCTTCCCACCTCCTCCTCCTCCTCCTCCCCCCCCCGCACCTCCCCCCCCCGGACATGGCACAGGGCTCAGAGACACCTCAGACTCTTGCTACCCAAGGTGCAAAGGGCATCAGTTGCTCCTCCAAGCCCCCCGCCCAGCAGACCACGTTGTCCAGCCAGCCCCCGGGCCTCCCTGGGGTGCCCAGCACAAAAGTGCAGACACCCACCGGACCCTCAGTCTCAGCTTTCGGATGTTTTTGCCACTCTAAGGACCCGCAGGCCCGCTGGGCCTTCGGGCAGGACAGAGAGCCCCGGGATCCGCCTTGGAGAGCTGCGTGTACGTACGTCCCCATCAGGAGGCGGTCCCCACCTCCGCGGCTCTCCCCTTGGCTCTCCCCTTGGCTCTCCCCTTGCGGGGAGCGGCAGCAGCCTGCAGCCGCAGGGCCTCAGGGAAGACACCAGGCTGGGCCCCCGCGGCACAGCGGGGGCACGTCCCCCGCACTCGACTTAGGGACGGCTGCTGGAGACTGCTGCGGCCACCCTGCTGCCGGGTTTCTGGAGGGCTTCCTGGAAGCAGCGTCCACACCAAGCCCTTGGAAGGCCCAGGCGACGGAGGAGCCGGTCAGGCAGGGGCCGAGGACGGTGAGAGGCCGGGCGGGAAGGAGCATGTCAGGCAGGGGCAGAGGACGGTGACAGGCCGGGCGGGGAGGAGCCGGTCAGGCGGGGGCCCAGGACAGTGACGGGCCTGGCCGGGGAGGAGTGCGTCAGGCAGGGGCAGAGGAGACGGGCTGGGTAAGGGTTAGGGTTACAGTTAGGGCACAATTCACAATCGCAAAGACGTGGAAGCGACCCGAGTGCCCATCCATCCAGGAGTGCATGAATAAAATGTGGCGCGTGGACACCACGGAGTGCCATTCGGCTGTGAGGAGCAGCGGTGAGAGGGCACCTCTCGTGTTCTCCTGGCCAGAGCTGGAACCCGTTCCAGTAAGCCAAGTATCCCAAGAATGGACACACGAGCACCACGTGAGCGCGCTCACCAGCAAATTGGAACGAACGGATGGACACCTAAGTGGACGGAGAGGAATCACCTTCATCGGGTGGGTGTCGGGCGGGTGGGGGGAGGGGATGGGCATCCACATCCATTAGGCATGGGGTGGGTGCGCACCGACTGGGGGATGGGCGCACTTGAAGCTCTGACCCCAGGGGGGAGGCTTGGAGAGGGCAACGTACCCGACCTTAACACTGGTACCCCCACAATACGCTGGAACAACATGAGAGGTATATGAATGAGAACACAGGGGGGAGGGGGGCACGGGCAATACATGTCACCTGAATACTTGTACTCCCATCATCTGCTTGAAAAGAGAGAGGAAAGAAAATGCAATAATAGAGGTAAGAGACACTTTTTAAAAATAATGAATCCGAAGAGAAAAGTAAAAGGAGGCCTGTGGAGCAGGTCTGGGTGTGACTCCGGATCCCCCAACATCAGGTGCCACCACCAAAGATTCCTGCGTGGAGCCCATAGAACCCCCAAAAGCAACGGGACGAGTTCTGGTCACATACTCCCTCAAAATGACATCCTGGCCTTCTTCTGGAACTCCCTCCCCTCTCAGACTCTCAAGGTTTCCTCCAGCGTGTCGGTTCCCACAGAGCAGACCTTTGGTCTGAGACCTGACAGTCCAGATGCCACGCATGCTGCCGCGTGGCGGCGGTGTCTCGGCTTGGGACAAGAGGAGGCCCCACGGTGCGGGCTGGGGCGCCAGGCACCGCGGCGGGCGCTGAGGGTTGGGGTCACCCCCACACCGGGCCGCCGCCGCGCTCCCAGAAAGGGGACAGAACAAGAGGCAAAAAAAAAAAAAAAAAAAAAGAAGCAGCCTGAGGCACCCGGTATTCCCAGGCGGTCTCCCATCCAAGTCCTAACCGGGCCCCACCCTGCTTAGCTTCCGAGACCAGACGAGATCGGGGGCGTTCAGGGTGGTGTGGCCCTAGACGGCGGCGGAGGCCGCCCCTGCCCCACTCAAGAAGCCGAGCCTCTCTGCGCTTTCCCCCCGCCGCCGCCGCCGCCGCCGCCGCCGCCGCCGCCGCCGCCGCCGCCGCCGCCTCCCGCCCCAGGCCCCGCGCCGGGCCGGGCCTGTTGAGTTCGCCGGCCGGGTCCCGCGGGCTCCCAGGGACGGGGGTGATGGGCGGGGCGGGGCGGGGGGCTGTCTCTCTATACACACACACACACACACTCACACTCACTCACACAAGATGCGCCTCCACGGCTGGACTCGCCAAGGTGGAGCCCTCCCAGCCCCCCTCGTCTCCTCGCCCGGCCTCCTTCACCTACCCGCTGCCCACCCCCGGCGCGTCGCCGCCGCTGACGCTGACTGCGCACGCGCGCTCGCGCGGGGCGCTCGCCCTTTGACCCCAGCCAGGGGCCGCCCTCCCCCACAACCCCTTTCAGCTGCGCCCCCCCTCGCCCTGTGGGTGGGCTGCCGCCTATTCCCCCGGGCCAGGGCTGGGGCACAGCCAGTGTATGGGGCGTCTCTCTCTGGGGATGTGTCCCATGGGTGGGGTGGGGTGGCGTGGTTTGTGGGGCGCTGAAGAAATCAGTCCCCTCCATCTCCTACCTCTGGAAAACGCCCAAGCCCGTGGAGAACTGCCGGCACCGCTTCGTGGGGGCCGGGACCCTCCTCTGTGTCCTCCTGTGGCCCAGTCCAAGGGGCCTGGGCCTGGCCGGGGCTGCATTGGACCCCAACCACCCTGGCGTGTGGACTCGCTAAAAATCGGCCATTAGATATTGGATTCCAGCTTCCTTGAGGTCATTTCACTAATGAGTGCACCGGAAAGAGTTTCCTAATCCATCTGTGAGGGTGGCAACTGAAAGAGAATTTTAAAGCTGACAGAATAGGCGAGGGAAGGCATAGGAGATTTCCACACCCAGCAAGGAAGCCTTTCCCGAAATGGAAGAAAGAAACGAGCAAACAGAGACACCGGTAGCCCGCCCGGAAAAGAGTCTGCCCCCGAGAGAAAGTACCCTGACCAGGTTCACCCATGGGTGGGTGGGTGGCGAGCTAGCGAGGTTCAGAAGAGCGAGGACCGCAGTCTGTGCGGAAGACACCTGCGCTCGGGTGTGTGTGGCGGCCCGATTCGCAAGCAGCTCTAGATGTTAAACCAAGGAGAAGCCAGGGAGTTCCCAACGCCCCAGGTGTCCTCAGCCCACGACTGGCTGCTGTGGGAATGCGAAGCCCGGCTCCTTGTCTCAGAGCGGGGTTCCCAGGAGGATCAGGCTGAAGCTGGGACTTGGCCTCAAAGTGTCCCCTCGCATGGCCACCCCCTTCCCCTTCCTGCTCCTCTACTCCTGGTGCCCCTCCATCCAGGGGCCAGACCTTAGAGAGTCACCGCAAGAGAATCCTGGTCCCCAAGGAGCCTTCTGGGGGACCGGTGCTGAGAGAGGTTGTGGGCATGGCCCGCTGGGGCTCTGCCCGACCCAGGGCTGAGAGATGCCACCTCCCAGCTCTGGGTCCCTGCAGGAAGTGTTGGCAAGCACAGGGCCAGTCCCCCAAAGGCCCAGGTGCAGGGAGCCCAGGCCAAGCAGCCTGTGGAAGAAGCCACTTGCCGTGCCACCCCGGGAACAGGACTGCAGGCCCCGGCCCTTCCCACCTCCTCCTCCTCCTCCTCCCCCCCCCGCACCTCCCCCCCCCCGGACATGGCACAGGGCTCAGAGACACCTCAGACTCTTGCTACCCAAGGTGCAAAGGGCATCAGTTGCTCCTCCAAGCCCCCCGCCCAGCAGACCACGTTGTCCAGCCAGCCCCCGGGCCTCCCTGGGGTGCCCAGCACAAAAGTGCAGACACCCACCGGACCCTCAGTCTCAGCTTTCGGATGTTTTTGCCACTCTAAGGACCCGCAGGCCCGCTGGGCCTTCGGGCAGGACAGAGAGCCCCGGGATCCGCCTTGGAGAGCTGCGTGTACGTACGTCCCCATCAGGAGGCGGTCCCCACCTCCGCGGCTCTCCCCTTGGCTCTCCCCTTGGCTCTCCCCTTGCGGGGAGCGGCAGCAGCCTGCAGCCGCAGGGCCTCAGGGAAGACACCAGGCTGGGCCCCCGCGGCACAGCGGGGGCACGTCCCCCGCACTCGACTTAGGGACGGCTGCTGGAGACTGCTGCGGCCACCCTGCTGCCGGGTTTCTGGAGGGCTTCCTGGAAGCAGCGTCCACACCAAGCCCTTGGAAGGCCCAGGCGACGGAGGAGCCGGTCAGGCAGGGGCCGAGGACGGTGAGAGGCCGGGCGGGAAGGAGCATGTCAGGCAGGGGCAGAGGACGGTGACAGGCCGGGCGGGGAGGAGCCGGTCAGGCGGGGGCCCAGGACAGTGACGGGCCTGGCCGGGGAGGAGTGCGTCAGGCAGGGGCAGAGGAGACGGGCTGGGTAAGGGTTAGGGTTACAGTTAGGGCACAATTCACAATCGCAAAGACGTGGAAGCGACCCGAGTGCCCATCCATCCAGGAGTGCATGAATAAAATGTGGCGCGTGGACACCACGGAGTGCCATTCGGCTGTGAGGAGCAGCGGTGAGAGGGCACCTCTCGTGTTCTCCTGGCCAGAGCTGGAACCCGTTCCAGTAAGCCAAGTATCCCAAGAATGGACACACGAGCACCACGTGAGCGCGCTCACCAGCAAATTGGAACGAACGGATGGACACCTAAGTGGACGGAGAGGAATCACCTTCATCGGGTGGGTGTCGGGCGGGTGGGGGGAGGGGATGGGCATCCACATCCATTAGGCATGGGGTGGGTGCGCACCGACTGGGGGATGGGCGCACTTGAAGCTCTGACCCCAGGGGGGAGGCTTGGAGAGGGCAACGTACCCGACCTTAACACTGGTACCCCCACAATACGCTGGAACAACATGAGAGGTATATGAATGAGAACACAGGGGGGAGGGGGGCACGGGCAATACATGTCACCTGAATACTTGTACTCCCATCATCTGCTTGAAAAGAGAGAGGAAAGAAAATGCAATAATAGAGGTAAGAGACACTTTTTAAAAATAATGAATCCGAAGAGAAAAGTAAAAGGAGGCCTGTGGAGCAGGTCTGGGTGTGACTCCGGATCCCCCAACATCAGGTGCCACCACCAAAGATTCCTGCGTGGAGCCCATAGAACCCCCAAAAGCAACGGGACGAGTTCTGGTCACATACTCCCTCAAAATGACATCCTGGCCTTCTTCTGGAACTCCCTCCCCTCTCAGACTCTCAAGGTTTCCTCCAGCGTGTCGGTTCCCACAGAGCAGACCTTTGGTCTGAGACCTGACAGTCCAGATGCCACGCATGCTGCCGCGTGGCGGCGGTGTCTCGGCTTGGGACAAGAGGAGGCCCCACGGTGCGGGCTGGGGCGCCAGGCACCGCGGCGGGCGCTGAGGGTTGGGGTCACCCCCACACCGGGCCGCCGCCGCGCTCCCAGAAAGGGGACAGAACAAGAGGCAAAAAAAAAAAAAAAAAAAAAAGAAGCAGCCTGAGGCACCCGGTATTCCCAGGCGGTCTCCCATCCAAGTCCTAACCGGGCCCCACCCTGCTTAGCTTCCGAGACCAGACGAGATCGGGGGCGTTCAGGGTGGTGTGGCCCTAGACGGCGGCGGAGGCCGCCCCTGCCCCACTCAAGAAGCCGAGCCTCTCTGCGCTTTCCCCCCGCCGCCGCCGCCGCCGCCGCCGCCGCCGCCGCCGCCGCCGCCGCCGCCTCCCGCCCCAGGCCCCGCGCCGGGCCGGGCCTGTTGAGTTCGCCGGCCGGGTCCCGCGGGCTCCCAGGGACGGGGGTGATGGGCGGGGCGGGGCGGGGGGCTGTCTCTCTATACACACACACACACACACTCACACTCACTCACACAAGATGCGCCTCCACGGCTGGACTCGCCAAGGTGGAGCCCTCCCAGCCCCCCTCGTCTCCTCGCCCGGCCTCCTTCACCTACCCGCTGCCCACCCCCGGCGCGTCGCCGCCGCTGACGCTGACTGCGCACGCGCGCTCGCGCGGGGCGCTCGCCCTTTGACCCCAGCCAGGGGCCGCCCTCCCCCACAACCCCTTTCAGCTGCGCCCCCCCTCGCCCTGTGGGTGGGCTGCCGCCTATTCCCCCGGGCCAGGGCTGGGGCACAGCCAGTGTATGGGGCGTCTCTCTCTGGGGATGTGTCCCATGGGTGGGGTGGGGTGGCGTGGTTTGTGGGGCGCTGAAGAAATCAGTCCCCTCCATCTCCTACCTCTGGAAAACGCCCAAGCCCGTGGAGAACTGCCGGCACCGCTTCGTGGGGGCCGGGACCCTCCTCTGTGTCCTCCTGTGGCCCAGTCCAAGGGGCCTGGGCCTGGCCGGGGCTGCATTGGACCCCAACCACCCTGGCGTGTGGACTCGCTAAAAATCGGCCATTAGATATTGGATTCCAGCTTCCTTGAGGTCATTTCACTAATGAGTGCACCGGAAAGAGTTTCCTAATCCATCTGTGAGGGTGGCAACTGAAAGAGAATTTTAAAGCTGACAGAATAGGCGAGGGAAGGCATAGGAGATTTCCACACCCAGCAAGGAAGCCTTTCCCGAAATGGAAGAAAGAAACGAGCAAACAGAGACACCGGTAGCCCGCCCGGAAAAGAGTCTGCCCCCGAGAGAAAGTACCCTGACCAGGTTCACCCATGGGTGGGTGGGTGGCGAGCTAGCGAGGTTCAGAAGAGCGAGGACCGCAGTCTGTGCGGAAGACACCTGCGCTCGGGTGTGTGTGGCGGCCCGATTCGCAAGCAGCTCTAGATGTTAAACCAAGGAGAAGCCAGGGAGTTCCCAACGCCCCAGGTGTCCTCAGCCCACGACTGGCTGCTGTGGGAATGCGAAGCCCGGCTCCTTGTCTCAGAGCGGGGTTCCCAGGAGGATCAGGCTGAAGCTGGGACTTGGCCTCAAAGTGTCCCCTCGCATGGCCACCCCCTTCCCCTTCCTGCTCCTCTACTCCTGGTGCCCCTCCATCCAGGGGCCAGACCTTAGAGAGTCACCGCAAGAGAATCCTGGTCCCCAAGGAGCCTTCTGGGGGACCGGTGCTGAGAGAGGTTGTGGGCATGGCCCGCTGGGGCTCTGCCCGACCCAGGGCTGAGAGATGCCACCTCCCAGCTCTGGGTCCCTGCAGGAAGTGTTGGCAAGCACAGGGCCAGTCCCCCAAAGGCCCAGGTGCAGGGAGCCCAGGCCAAGCAGCCTGTGGAAGAAGCCACTTGCCGTGCCACCCCGGGAACAGGACTGCAGGCCCCGGCCCTTCCCACCTCCTCCTCCTCCTCCTCCCCCCCCCGCACCTCCCCCCCCCCGGACATGGCACAGGGCTCAGAGACACCTCAGACTCTTGCTACCCAAGGTGCAAAGGGCATCAGTTGCTCCTCCAAGCCCCCCGCCCAGCAGACCACGTTGTCCAGCCAGCCCCCGGGCCTCCCTGGGGTGCCCAGCACAAAAGTGCAGACACCCACCGGACCCTCAGTCTCAGCTTTCGGATGTTTTTGCCACTCTAAGGACCCGCAGGCCCGCTGGGCCTTCGGGCAGGACAGAGAGCCCCGGGATCCGCCTTGGAGAGCTGCGTGTACGTACGTCCCCATCAGGAGGCGGTCCCCACCTCCGCGGCTCTCCCCTTGGCTCTCCCCTTGGCTCTCCCCTTGCGGGGAGCGGCAGCAGCCTGCAGCCGCAGGGCCTCAGGGAAGACACCAGGCTGGGCCCCCGCGGCACAGCGGGGGCACGTCCCCCGCACTCGACTTAGGGACGGCTGCTGGAGACTGCTGCGGCCACCCTGCTGCCGGGTTTCTGGAGGGCTTCCTGGAAGCAGCGTCCACACCAAGCCCTTGGAAGGCCCAGGCGACGGAGGAGCCGGTCAGGCAGGGGCCGAGGACGGTGAGAGGCCGGGCGGGAAGGAGCATGTCAGGCAGGGGCAGAGGACGGTGACAGGCCGGGCGGGGAGGAGCCGGTCAGGCGGGGGCCCAGGACAGTGACGGGCCTGGCCGGGGAGGAGTGCGTCAGGCAGGGGCAGAGGAGACGGGCTGGGTAAGGGTTAGGGTTACAGTTAGGGCACAATTCACAATCGCAAAGACGTGGAAGCGACCCGAGTGCCCATCCATCCAGGAGTGCATGAATAAAATGTGGCGCGTGGACACCACGGAGTGCCATTCGGCTGTGAGGAGCAGCGGTGAGAGGGCACCTCTCGTGTTCTCCTGGCCAGAGCTGGAACCCGTTCCAGTAAGCCAAGTATCCCAAGAATGGACACACGAGCACCACGTGAGCGCGCTCACCAGCAAATTGGAACGAACGGATGGACACCTAAGTGGACGGAGAGGAATCACCTTCATCGGGTGGGTGTCGGGCGGGTGGGGGGAGGGGAGGGGCATCCACATCCATTAGGCATGGGGTGGGTGCGCACCGACTGGGGGATGGGCGCACTTGAAGCTCTGACCCCAGGGGGGAGGCTTGGAGAGGGCAACGTACCCGACCTTAACACTGGTACCCCCACAATACGCTGGAACAACATGAGAGGTATATGAATGAGAACACAGGGGGGAGGGGGGCACGGGCAATACATGTCACCTGAATACTTGTACTCCCATCATCTGCTTGAAAAGAGAGAGGAAAGAAAATGCAATAATAGAGGTAAGAGACACTTTTTAAAAATAATGAATCCGAAGAGAAAAGTAAAAGGAGGCCTGTGGAGCAGGTCTGGGTGTGACTCCGGATCCCCCAACATCAGGTGCCACCACCAAAGATTCCTGCGTGGAGCCCATAGAACCCCCAAAAGCAACGGGACGAGTTCTGGTCACATACTCCCTCAAAATGACATCCTGGCCTTCTTCTGGAACTCCCTCCCCTCTCAGACTCTCAAGGTTTCCTCCAGCGTGTCGGTTCCCACAGAGCAGACCTTTGGTCTGAGACCTGACAGTCCAGATGCCACGCATGCTGCCGCGTGGCGGCGGTGTCTCGGCTTGGGACAAGAGGAGGCCCCACGGTGCGGGCTGGGGCGCCAGGCACCGCGGCGGGCGCTGAGGGTTGGGGTCACCCCCACACCGGGCCGCCGCCGCGCTCCCAGAAAGGGGACAGAACAAGAGGCAAAAAAAAAAAAAAAAAAAAAAAGAAGCAGCCTGAGGCACCCGGTATTCCCAGGCGGTCTCCCATCCAAGTCCTAACCGGGCCCCACCCTGCTTAGCTTCCGAGACCAGACGAGATCGGGGGCGTTCAGGGTGGTGTGGCCCTAGACGGCGGCGGAGGCCGCCCCTGCCCCACTCAAGAAGCCGAGCCTCTCTGCGCTTTCCCCCCGCCGCCGCCGCCGCCGCCGCCGCCGCCGCCTCCCGCCCCAGGCCCCGCGCCGGGCCGGGCCTGTTGAGTTCGCCGGCCGGGTCCCGCGGGCTCCCAGGGACGGGGGTGATGGGCGGGGCGGGGCGGGGGGCTGTCTCTCTATACACACACACACACACACTCACACTCACTCACACAAGATGCGCCTCCACGGCTGGACTCGCCAAGGTGGAGCCCTCCCAGCCCCCCTCGTCTCCTCGCCCGGCCTCCTTCACCTACCCGCTGCCCACCCCCGGCGCGTCGCCGCCGCTGACGCTGACTGCGCACGCGCGCTCGCGCGGGGCGCTCGCCCTTTGACCCCAGCCAGGGGCCGCCCTCCCCCACAACCCCTTTCAGCTGCGCCCCCCCTCGCCCTGTGGGTGGGCTGCCGCCTATTCCCCCGGGCCAGGGCTGGGGCACAGCCAGTGTATGGGGCGTCTCTCTCTGGGGATGTGTCCCATGGGTGGGGTGGGGTGGCGTGGTTTGTGGGGCGCTGAAGAAATCAGTCCCCTCCATCTCCTACCTCTGGAAAACGCCCAAGCCCGTGGAGAACTGCCGGCACCGCTTCGTGGGGGCCGGGACCCTCCTCTGTGTCCTCCTGTGGCCCAGTCCAAGGGGCCTGGGCCTGGCCGGGGCTGCATTGGACCCCAACCACCCTGGCGTGTGGACTCGCTAAAAATCGGCCATTAGATATTGGATTCCAGCTTCCTTGAGGTCATTTCACTAATGAGTGCACCGGAAAGAGTTTCCTAATCCATCTGTGAGGGTGGCAACTGAAAGAGAATTTTAAAGCTGACAGAATAGGCGAGGGAAGGCATAGGAGATTTCCACACCCAGCAAGGAAGCCTTTCCCGAAATGGAAGAAAGAAACGAGCAAACAGAGACACCGGTAGCCCGCCCGGAAAAGAGTCTGCCCCCGAGAGAAAGTACCCTGACCAGGTTCACCCATGGGTGGGTGGGTGGCGAGCTAGCGAGGTTCAGAAGAGCGAGGACCGCAGTCTGTGCGGAAGACACCTGCGCTCGGGTGTGTGTGGCGGCCCGATTCGCAAGCAGCTCTAGATGTTAAACCAAGGAGAAGCCAGGGAGTTCCCAACGCCCCAGGTGTCCTCAGCCCACGACTGGCTGCTGTGGGAATGCGAAGCCCGGCTCCTTGTCTCAGAGCGGGGTTCCCAGGAGGATCAGGCTGAAGCTGGGACTTGGCCTCAAAGTGTCCCCTCGCATGGCCACCCCCTTCCCCTTCCTGCTCCTCTACTCCTGGTGCCCCTCCATCCAGGGGCCAGACCTTAGAGAGTCACCGCAAGAGAATCCTGGTCCCCAAGGAGCCTTCTGGGGGACCGGTGCTGAGAGAGGTTGTGGGCATGGCCCGCTGGGGCTCTGCCCGACCCAGGGCTGAGAGATGCCACCTCCCAGCTCTGGGTCCCTGCAGGAAGTGTTGGCAAGCACAGGGCCAGTCCCCCAAAGGCCCAGGTGCAGGGAGCCCAGGCCAAGCAGCCTGTGGAAGAAGCCACTTGCCGTGCCACCCCGGGAACAGGACTGCAGGCCCCGGCCCTTCCCACCTCCTCCTCCTCCTCCTCCCCCCCCCGCACCTCCCCCCCCCGGACATGGCACAGGGCTCAGAGACACCTCAGACTCTTGCTACCCAAGGTGCAAAGGGCATCAGTTGCTCCTCCAAGCCCCCCGCCCAGCAGACCACGTTGTCCAGCCAGCCCCCGGGCCTCCCTGGGGTGCCCAGCACAAAAGTGCAGACACCCACCGGACCCTCAGTCTCAGCTTTCGGATGTTTTTGCCACTCTAAGGACCCGCAGGCCCGCTGGGCCTTCGGGCAGGACAGAGAGCCCCGGGATCCGCCTTGGAGAGCTGCGTGTACGTACGTCCCCATCAGGAGGCGGTCCCCACCTCCGCGGCTCTCCCCTTGGCTCTCCCCTTGCGGGGAGCGGCAGCAGCCTGCAGCCGCAGGGCCTCAGGGAAGACACCAGGCTGGGCCCCCGCGGCACAGCGGGGGCACGTCCCCCGCACTCGACTTAGGGACGGCTGCTGGAGACTGCTGCGGCCACCCTGCTGCCGGGTTTCTGGAGGGCTTCCTGGAAGCAGCGTCCACACCAAGCCCTTGGAAGGCCCAGGCGACGGAGGAGCCGGTCAGGCAGGGGCCGAGGACGGTGAGAGGCCGGGCGGGAAGGAGCATGTCAGGCAGGGGCAGAGGACGGTGACAGGCCGGGCGGGGAGGAGCCGGTCAGGCGGGGGCCCAGGACAGTGACGGGCCTGGCCGGGGAGGAGTGCGTCAGGCAGGGGCAGAGGAGACGGGCTGGGTAAGGGTTAGGGTTACAGTTAGGGCACAATTCACAATCGCAAAGACGTGGAAGCGACCCGAGTGCCCATCCATCCAGGAGTGCATGAATAAAATGTGGCGCGTGGACACCACGGAGTGCCATTCGGCTGTGAGGAGCAGCGGTGAGAGGGCACCTCTCGTGTTCTCCTGGCCAGAGCTGGAACCCGTTCCAGTAAGCCAAGTATCCCAAGAATGGACACACGAGCACCACGTGAGCGCGCTCACCAGCAAATTGGAACGAACGGATGGACACCTAAGTGGACGGAGAGGAATCACCTTCATCGGGTGGGTGTCGGGCGGGTGGGGGGAGGGGAGGGGCATCCACATCCATTAGGCATGGGGTGGGTGCGCACCGACTGGGGGATGGGCGCACTTGAAGCTCTGACCCCAGGGGGGAGGCTTGGAGAGGGCAACGTACCCGACCTTAACACTGGTACCCCCACAATACGCTGGAACAACATGAGAGGTATATGAATGAGAACACAGGGGGGAGGGGGGCACGGGCAATACATGTCACCTGAATACTTGTACTCCCATCATCTGCTTGAAAAGAGAGAGGAAAGAAAATGCAATAATAGAGGTAAGAGACACTTTTTAAAAATAATGAATCCGAAGAGAAAAGTAAAAGGAGGCCTGTGGAGCAGGTCTGGGTGTGACTCCGGATCCCCCAACATCAGGTGCCACCACCAAAGATTCCTGCGTGGAGCCCATAGAACCCCCAAAAGCAACGGGACGAGTTCTGGTCACATACTCCCTCAAAATGACATCCTGGCCTTCTTCTGGAACTCCCTCCCCTCTCAGACTCTCAAGGTTTCCTCCAGCGTGTCGGTTCCCACAGAGCAGACCTTTGGTCTGAGACCTGACAGTCCAGATGCCACGCATGCTGCCGCGTGGCGGCGGTGTCTCGGCTTGGGACAAGAGGAGGCCCCACGGTGCGGGCTGGGGCGCCAGGCACCGCGGCGGGCGCTGAGGGTTGGGGTCACCCCCACACCGGGCCGCCGCCGCGCTCCCAGAAAGGGGACAGAACAAGAGGCAAAAAAAAAAAAAAAAAAAAGAAGCAGCCTGAGGCACCCGGTATTCCCAGGCGGTCTCCCATCCAAGTCCTAACCGGGCCCCACCCTGCTTAGCTTCCGAGACCAGACGAGATCGGGGGCGTTCAGGGTGGTGTGGCCCTAGACGGCGGCGGAGGCCGCCCCTGCCCCACTCAAGAAGCCGAGCCTCTCTGCGCTTTCCCCCCGCCGCCGCCGCCGCCGCCGCCGCCGCCGCCGCCGCCGCCGCCGCCGCCTCCCGCCCCAGGCCCCGCGCCGGGCCGGGCCTGTTGAGTTCGCCGGCCGGGTCCCGCGGGCTCCCAGGGACGGGGGTGATGGGCGGGGCGGGGCGGGGGGCTGTCTCTCTATACACACACACACACACACTCACACTCACTCACACAAGATGCGCCTCCACGGCTGGACTCGCCAAGGTGGAGCCCTCCCAGCCCCCCTCGTCTCCTCGCCCGGCCTCCTTCACCTACCCGCTGCCCACCCCCGGCGCGTCGCCGCCGCTGACGCTGACTGCGCACGCGCGCTCGCGCGGGGCGCTCGCCCTTTGACCCCAGCCAGGGGCCGCCCTCCCCCACAACCCCTTTCAGCTGCGCCCCCCCTCGCCCTGTGGGTGGGCTGCCGCCTATTCCCCCGGGCCAGGGCTGGGGCACAGCCAGTGTATGGGGCGTCTCTCTCTGGGGATGTGTCCCATGGGTGGGGTGGGGTGGCGTGGTTTGTGGGGCGCTGAAGAAATCAGTCCCCTCCATCTCCTACCTCTGGAAAACGCCCAAGCCCGTGGAGAACTGCCGGCACCGCTTCGTGGGGGCCGGGACCCTCCTCTGTGTCCTCCTGTGGCCCAGTCCAAGGGGCCTGGGCCTGGCCGGGGCTGCATTGGACCCCAACCACCCTGGCGTGTGGACTCGCTAAAAATCGGCCATTAGATATTGGATTCCAGCTTCCTTGAGGTCATTTCACTAATGAGTGCACCGGAAAGAGTTTCCTAATCCATCTGTGAGGGTGGCAACTGAAAGAGAATTTTAAAGCTGACAGAATAGGCGAGGGAAGGCATAGGAGATTTCCACACCCAGCAAGGAAGCCTTTCCCGAAATGGAAGAAAGAAACGAGCAAACAGAGACACCGGTAGCCCGCCCGGAAAAGAGTCTGCCCCCGAGAGAAAGTACCCTGACCAGGTTCACCCATGGGTGGGTGGGTGGCGAGCTAGCGAGGTTCAGAAGAGCGAGGACCGCAGTCTGTGCGGAAGACACCTGCGCTCGGGTGTGTGTGGCGGCCCGATTCGCAAGCAGCTCTAGATGTTAAACCAAGGAGAAGCCAGGGAGTTCCCAACGCCCCAGGTGTCCTCAGCCCACGACTGGCTGCTGTGGGAATGCGAAGCCCGGCTCCTTGTCTCAGAGCGGGGTTCCCAGGAGGATCAGGCTGAAGCTGGGACTTGGCCTCAAAGTGTCCCCTCGCATGGCCACCCCCTTCCCCTTCCTGCTCCTCTACTCCTGGTGCCCCTCCATCCAGGGGCCAGACCTTAGAGAGTCACCGCAAGAGAATCCTGGTCCCCAAGGAGCCTTCTGGGGGACCGGTGCTGAGAGAGGTTGTGGGCATGGCCCGCTGGGGCTCTGCCCGACCCAGGGCTGAGAGATGCCACCTCCCAGCTCTGGGTCCCTGCAGGAAGTGTTGGCAAGCACAGGGCCAGTCCCCCAAAGGCCCAGGTGCAGGGAGCCCAGGCCAAGCAGCCTGTGGAAGAAGCCACTTGCCGTGCCACCCCGGGAACAGGACTGCAGGCCCCGGCCCTTCCCACCTCCTCCTCCTCCTCCTCCCCCCCCCGCACCTCCCCCCCCCGGACATGGCACAGGGCTCAGAGACACCTCAGACTCTTGCTACCCAAGGTGCAAAGGGCATCAGTTGCTCCTCCAAGCCCCCCGCCCAGCAGACCACGTTGTCCAGCCAGCCCCCGGGCCTCCCTGGGGTGCCCAGCACAAAAGTGCAGACACCCACCGGACCCTCAGTCTCAGCTTTCGGATGTTTTTGCCACTCTAAGGACCCGCAGGCCCGCTGGGCCTTCGGGCAGGACAGAGAGCCCCGGGATCCGCCTTGGAGAGCTGCGTGTACGTACGTCCCCATCAGGAGGCGGTCCCCACCTCCGCGGCTCTCCCCTTGGCTCTCCCCTTGCGGGGAGCGGCAGCAGCCTGCAGCCGCAGGGCCTCAGGGAAGACACCAGGCTGGGCCCCCGCGGCACAGCGGGGGCACGTCCCCCGCACTCGACTTAGGGACGGCTGCTGGAGACTGCTGCGGCCACCCTGCTGCCGGGTTTCTGGAGGGCTTCCTGGAAGCAGCGTCCACACCAAGCCCTTGGAAGGCCCAGGCGACGGAGGAGCCGGTCAGGCAGGGGCCGAGGACGGTGAGAGGCCGGGCGGGAAGGAGCATGTCAGGCAGGGGCAGAGGACGGTGACAGGCCGGGCGGGGAGGAGCCGGTCAGGCGGGGGCCCAGGACAGTGACGGGCCTGGCCGGGGAGGAGTGCGTCAGGCAGGGGCAGAGGAGACGGGCTGGGTAAGGGTTAGGGTTACAGTTAGGGCACAATTCACAATCGCAAAGACGTGGAAGCGACCCGAGTGCCCATCCATCCAGGAGTGCATGAATAAAATGTGGCGCGTGGACACCACGGAGTGCCATTCGGCTGTGAGGAGCAGCGGTGAGAGGGCACCTCTCGTGTTCTCCTGGCCAGAGCTGGAACCCGTTCCAGTAAGCCAAGTATCCCAAGAATGGACACACGAGCACCACGTGAGCGCGCTCACCAGCAAATTGGAACGAACGGATGGACACCTAAGTGGACGGAGAGGAATCACCTTCATCGGGTGGGTGTCGGGCGGGTGGGGGGAGGGGAGGGGCATCCACATCCATTAGGCATGGGGTGGGTGCGCACCGACTGGGGGATGGGCGCACTTGAAGCTCTGACCCCAGGGGGGAGGCTTGGAGAGGGCAACGTACCCGACCTTAACACTGGTACCCCCACAATACGCTGGAACAACATGAGAGGTATATGAATGAGAACACAGGGGGGAGGGGGGCACGGGCAATACATGTCACCTGAATACTTGTACTCCCATCATCTGCTTGAAAAGAGAGAGGAAAGAAAATGCAATAATAGAGGTAAGAGACACTTTTTAAAAATAATGAATCCGAAGAGAAAAGTAAAAGGAGGCCTGTGGAGCAGGTCTGGGTGTGACTCCGGATCCCCCAACATCAGGTGCCACCACCAAAGATTCCTGCGTGGAGCCCATAGAACCCCCAAAAGCAACGGGACGAGTTCTGGTCACATACTCCCTCAAAATGACATCCTGGCCTTCTTCTGGAACTCCCTCCCCTCTCAGACTCTCAAGGTTTCCTCCAGCGTGTCGGTTCCCACAGAGCAGACCTTTGGTCTGAGACCTGACAGTCCAGATGCCACGCATGCTGCCGCGTGGCGGCGGTGTCTCGGCTTGGGACAAGAGGAGGCCCCACGGTGCGGGCTGGGGCGCCAGGCACCGCGGCGGGCGCTGAGGGTTGGGGTCACCCCCACACCGGGCCGCCGCCGCGCTCCCAGAAAGGGGACAGAACAAGAGGCAAAAAAAAAAAAAAAAAAAAAAGAAGCAGCCTGAGGCACCCGGTATTCCCAGGCGGTCTCCCATCCAAGTCCTAACCGGGCCCCACCCTGCTTAGCTTCCGAGACCAGACGAGATCGGGGGCGTTCAGGGTGGTGTGGCCCTAGACGGCGGCGGAGGCCGCCCCTGCCCCACTCAAGAAGCCGAGCCTCTCTGCGCTTTCCCCCCGCCGCCGCCGCCGCCGCCGCCGCCGCCGCCTCCCGCCCCAGGCCCCGCGCCGGGCCGGGCCTGTTGAGTTCGCCGGCCGGGTCCCGCGGGCTCCCAGGGACGGGGGTGATGGGCGGGGCGGGGCGGGGGGCTGTCTCTCTATACACACACACACACACACTCACACTCACTCACACAAGATGCGCCTCCACGGCTGGACTCGCCAAGGTGGAGCCCTCCCAGCCCCCCTCGTCTCCTCGCCCGGCCTCCTTCACCTACCCGCTGCCCACCCCCGGCGCGTCGCCGCCGCTGACGCTGACTGCGCACGCGCGCTCGCGCGGGGCGCTCGCCCTTTGACCCCAGCCAGGGGCCGCCCTCCCCCACAACCCCTTTCAGCTGCGCCCCCCCTCGCCCTGTGGGTGGGCTGCCGCCTATTCCCCCGGGCCAGGGCTGGGGCACAGCCAGTGTATGGGGCGTCTCTCTCTGGGGATGTGTCCCATGGGTGGGGTGGGGTGGCGTGGTTTGTGGGGCGCTGAAGAAATCAGTCCCCTCCATCTCCTACCTCTGGAAAACGCCCAAGCCCGTGGAGAACTGCCGGCACCGCTTCGTGGGGGCCGGGACCCTCCTCTGTGTCCTCCTGTGGCCCAGTCCAAGGGGCCTGGGCCTGGCCGGGGCTGCATTGGACCCCAACCACCCTGGCGTGTGGACTCGCTAAAAATCGGCCATTAGATATTGGATTCCAGCTTCCTTGAGGTCATTTCACTAATGAGTGCACCGGAAAGAGTTTCCTAATCCATCTGTGAGGGTGGCAACTGAAAGAGAATTTTAAAGCTGACAGAATAGGCGAGGGAAGGCATAGGAGATTTCCACACCCAGCAAGGAAGCCTTTCCCGAAATGGAAGAAAGAAACGAGCAAACAGAGACACCGGTAGCCCGCCCGGAAAAGAGTCTGCCCCCGAGAGAAAGTACCCTGACCAGGTTCACCCATGGGTGGGTGGGTGGCGAGCTAGCGAGGTTCAGAAGAGCGAGGACCGCAGTCTGTGCGGAAGACACCTGCGCTCGGGTGTGTGTGGCGGCCCGATTCGCAAGCAGCTCTAGATGTTAAACCAAGGAGAAGCCAGGGAGTTCCCAACGCCCCAGGTGTCCTCAGCCCACGACTGGCTGCTGTGGGAATGCGAAGCCCGGCTCCTTGTCTCAGAGCGGGGTTCCCAGGAGGATCAGGCTGAAGCTGGGACTTGGCCTCAAAGTGTCCCCTCGCATGGCCACCCCCTTCCCCTTCCTGCTCCTCTACTCCTGGTGCCCCTCCATCCAGGGGCCAGACCTTAGAGAGTCACCGCAAGAGAATCCTGGTCCCCAAGGAGCCTTCTGGGGGACCGGTGCTGAGAGAGGTTGTGGGCATGGCCCGCTGGGGCTCTGCCCGACCCAGGGCTGAGAGATGCCACCTCCCAGCTCTGGGTCCCTGCAGGAAGTGTTGGCAAGCACAGGGCCAGTCCCCCAAAGGCCCAGGTGCAGGGAGCCCAGGCCAAGCAGCCTGTGGAAGAAGCCACTTGCCGTGCCACCCCGGGAACAGGACTGCAGGCCCCGGCCCTTCCCACCTCCTCCTCCTCCTCCTCCCCCCCCCGCACCTCCCCCCCCCGGACATGGCACAGGGCTCAGAGACACCTCAGACTCTTGCTACCCAAGGTGCAAAGGGCATCAGTTGCTCCTCCAAGCCCCCCGCCCAGCAGACCACGTTGTCCAGCCAGCCCCCGGGCCTCCCTGGGGTGCCCAGCACAAAAGTGCAGACACCCACCGGACCCTCAGTCTCAGCTTTCGGATGTTTTTGCCACTCTAAGGACCCGCAGGCCCGCTGGGCCTTCGGGCAGGACAGAGAGCCCCGGGATCCGCCTTGGAGAGCTGCGTGTACGTACGTCCCCATCAGGAGGCGGTCCCCACCTCCGCGGCTCTCCCCTTGGCTCTCCCCTTGCGGGGAGCGGCAGCAGCCTGCAGCCGCAGGGCCTCAGGGAAGACACCAGGCTGGGCCCCCGCGGCACAGCGGGGGCACGTCCCCCGCACTCGACTTAGGGACGGCTGCTGGAGACTGCTGCGGCCACCCTGCTGCCGGGTTTCTGGAGGGCTTCCTGGAAGCAGCGTCCACACCAAGCCCTTGGAAGGCCCAGGCGACGGAGGAGCCGGTCAGGCAGGGGCCGAGGACGGTGAGAGGCCGGGCGGGAAGGAGCATGTCAGGCAGGGGCAGAGGACGGTGACAGGCCGGGCGGGGAGGAGCCGGTCAGGCGGGGGCCCAGGACAGTGACGGGCCTGGCCGGGGAGGAGTGCGTCAGGCAGGGGCAGAGGAGACGGGCTGGGTAAGGGTTAGGGTTACAGTTAGGGCACAATTCACAATCGCAAAGACGTGGAAGCGACCCGAGTGCCCATCCATCCAGGAGTGCATGAATAAAATGTGGCGCGTGGACACCACGGAGTGCCATTCGGCTGTGAGGAGCAGCGGTGAGAGGGCACCTCTCGTGTTCTCCTGGCCAGAGCTGGAACCCGTTCCAGTAAGCCAAGTATCCCAAGAATGGACACACGAGCACCACGTGAGCGCGCTCACCAGCAAATTGGAACGAACGGATGGACACCTAAGTGGACGGAGAGGAATCACCTTCATCGGGTGGGTGTCGGGCGGGTGGGGGGAGGGGAGGGGCATCCACATCCATTAGGCATGGGGTGGGTGCGCACCGACTGGGGGATGGGCGCACTTGAAGCTCTGACCCCAGGGGGGAGGCTTGGAGAGGGCAACGTACCCGACCTTAACACTGGTACCCCCACAATACGCTGGAACAACATGAGAGGTATATGAATGAGAACACAGGGGGGAGGGGGGCACGGGCAATACATGTCACCTGAATACTTGTACTCCCATCATCTGCTTGAAAAGAGAGAGGAAAGAAAATGCAATAATAGAGGTAAGAGACACTTTTTAAAAATAATGAATCCGAAGAGAAAAGTAAAAGGAGGCCTGTGGAGCAGGTCTGGGTGTGACTCCGGATCCCCCAACATCAGGTGCCACCACCAAAGATTCCTGCGTGGAGCCCATAGAACCCCCAAAAGCAACGGGACGAGTTCTGGTCACATACTCCCTCAAAATGACATCCTGGCCTTCTTCTGGAACTCCCTCCCCTCTCAGACTCTCAAGGTTTCCTCCAGCGTGTCGGTTCCCACAGAGCAGACCTTTGGTCTGAGACCTGACAGTCCAGATGCCACGCATGCTGCCGCGTGGCGGCGGTGTCTCGGCTTGGGACAAGAGGAGGCCCCACGGTGCGGGCTGGGGCGCCAGGCACCGCGGCGGGCGCTGAGGGTTGGGGTCACCCCCACACCGGGCCGCCGCCGCGCTCCCAGAAAGGGGACAGAACAAGAGGCAAAAAAAAAAAAAAAAAAAAAGAAGCAGCCTGAGGCACCCGGTATTCCCAGGCGGTCTCCCATCCAAGTCCTAACCGGGCCCCACCCTGCTTAGCTTCCGAGACCAGACGAGATCGGGGGCGTTCAGGGTGGTGTGGCCCTAGACGGCGGCGGAGGCCGCCCCTGCCCCACTCAAGAAGCCGAGCCTCTCTGCGCTTTCCCCCCGCCGCCGCCGCCGCCGCCGCCGCCGCCGCCTCCCGCCCCAGGCCCCGCGCCGGGCCGGGCCTGTTGAGTTCGCCGGCCGGGTCCCGCGGGCTCCCAGGGACGGGGGTGATGGGCGGGGCGGGGCGGGGGGCTGTCTCTCTATACACACACACACACACACTCACACTCACTCACACAAGATGCGCCTCCACGGCTGGACTCGCCAAGGTGGAGCCCTCCCAGCCCCCCTCGTCTCCTCGCCCGGCCTCCTTCACCTACCCGCTGCCCACCCCCGGCGCGTCGCCGCCGCTGACGCTGACTGCGCACGCGCGCTCGCGCGGGGCGCTCGCCCTTTGACCCCAGCCAGGGGCCGCCCTCCCCCACAACCCCTTTCAGCTGCGCCCCCCCTCGCCCTGTGGGTGGGCTGCCGCCTATTCCCCCGGGCCAGGGCTGGGGCACAGCCAGTGTATGGGGCGTCTCTCTCTGGGGATGTGTCCCATGGGTGGGGTGGGGTGGCGTGGTTTGTGGGGCGCTGAAGAAATCAGTCCCCTCCATCTCCTACCTCTGGAAAACGCCCAAGCCCGTGGAGAACTGCCGGCACCGCTTCGTGGGGGCCGGGACCCTCCTCTGTGTCCTCCTGTGGCCCAGTCCAAGGGGCCTGGGCCTGGCCGGGGCTGCATTGGACCCCAACCACCCTGGCGTGTGGACTCGCTAAAAATCGGCCATTAGATATTGGATTCCAGCTTCCTTGAGGTCATTTCACTAATGAGTGCACCGGAAAGAGTTTCCTAATCCATCTGTGAGGGTGGCAACTGAAAGAGAATTTTAAAGCTGACAGAATAGGCGAGGGAAGGCATAGGAGATTTCCACACCCAGCAAGGAAGCCTTTCCCGAAATGGAAGAAAGAAACGAGCAAACAGAGACACCGGTAGCCCGCCCGGAAAAGAGTCTGCCCCCGAGAGAAAGTACCCTGACCAGGTTCACCCATGGGTGGGTGGGTGGCGAGCTAGCGAGGTTCAGAAGAGCGAGGACCGCAGTCTGTGCGGAAGACACCTGCGCTCGGGTGTGTGTGGCGGCCCGATTCGCAAGCAGCTCTAGATGTTAAACCAAGGAGAAGCCAGGGAGTTCCCAACGCCCCAGGTGTCCTCAGCCCACGACTGGCTGCTGTGGGAATGCGAAGCCCGGCTCCTTGTCTCAGAGCGGGGTTCCCAGGAGGATCAGGCTGAAGCTGGGACTTGGCCTCAAAGTGTCCCCTCGCATGGCCACCCCCTTCCCCTTCCTGCTCCTCTACTCCTGGTGCCCCTCCATCCAGGGGCCAGACCTTAGAGAGTCACCGCAAGAGAATCCTGGTCCCCAAGGAGCCTTCTGGGGGACCGGTGCTGAGAGAGGTTGTGGGCATGGCCCGCTGGGGCTCTGCCCGACCCAGGGCTGAGAGATGCCACCTCCCAGCTCTGGGTCCCTGCAGGAAGTGTTGGCAAGCACAGGGCCAGTCCCCCAAAGGCCCAGGTGCAGGGAGCCCAGGCCAAGCAGCCTGTGGAAGAAGCCACTTGCCGTGCCACCCCGGGAACAGGACTGCAGGCCCCGGCCCTTCCCACCTCCTCCTCCTCCTCCTCCCCCCCCCGCACCTCCCCCCCCCGGACATGGCACAGGGCTCAGAGACACCTCAGACTCTTGCTACCCAAGGTGCAAAGGGCATCAGTTGCTCCTCCAAGCCCCCCGCCCAGCAGACCACGTTGTCCAGCCAGCCCCCGGGCCTCCCTGGGGTGCCCAGCACAAAAGTGCAGACACCCACCGGACCCTCAGTCTCAGCTTTCGGATGTTTTTGCCACTCTAAGGACCCGCAGGCCCGCTGGGCCTTCGGGCAGGACAGAGAGCCCCGGGATCCGCCTTGGAGAGCTGCGTGTACGTACGTCCCCATCAGGAGGCGGTCCCCACCTCCGCGGCTCTCCCCTTGGCTCTCCCCTTGCGGGGAGCGGCAGCAGCCTGCAGCCGCAGGGCCTCAGGGAAGACACCAGGCTGGGCCCCCGCGGCACAGCGGGGGCACGTCCCCCGCACTCGACTTAGGGACGGCTGCTGGAGACTGCTGCGGCCACCCTGCTGCCGGGTTTCTGGAGGGCTTCCTGGAAGCAGCGTCCACACCAAGCCCTTGGAAGGCCCAGGCGACGGAGGAGCCGGTCAGGCAGGGGCCGAGGACGGTGAGAGGCCGGGCGGGAAGGAGCATGTCAGGCAGGGGCAGAGGACGGTGACAGGCCGGGCGGGGAGGAGCCGGTCAGGCGGGGGCCCAGGACAGTGACGGGCCTGGCCGGGGAGGAGTGCGTCAGGCAGGGGCAGAGGAGACGGGCTGGGTAAGGGTTAGGGTTACAGTTAGGGCACAATTCACAATCGCAAAGACGTGGAAGCGACCCGAGTGCCCATCCATCCAGGAGTGCATGAATAAAATGTGGCGCGTGGACACCACGGAGTGCCATTCGGCTGTGAGGAGCAGCGGTGAGAGGGCACCTCTCGTGTTCTCCTGGCCAGAGCTGGAACCCGTTCCAGTAAGCCAAGTATCCCAAGAATGGACACACGAGCACCACGTGAGCGCGCTCACCAGCAAATTGGAACGAACGGATGGACACCTAAGTGGACGGAGAGGAATCACCTTCATCGGGTGGGTGTCGGGCGGGTGGGGGGAGGGGAGGGGCATCCACATCCATTAGGCATGGGGTGGGTGCGCACCGACTGGGGGATGGGCGCACTTGAAGCTCTGACCCCAGGGGGGAGGCTTGGAGAGGGCAACGTACCCGACCTTAACACTGGTACCCCCACAATACGCTGGAACAACATGAGAGGTATATGAATGAGAACACAGGGGGGAGGGGGGCACGGGCAATACATGTCACCTGAATACTTGTACTCCCATCATCTGCTTGAAAAGAGAGAGGAAAGAAAATGCAATAATAGAGGTAAGAGACACTTTTTAAAAATAATGAATCCGAAGAGAAAAGTAAAAGGAGGCCTGTGGAGCAGGTCTGGGTGTGACTCCGGATCCCCCAACATCAGGTGCCACCACCAAAGATTCCTGCGTGGAGCCCATAGAACCCCCAAAAGCAACGGGACGAGTTCTGGTCACATACTCCCTCAAAATGACATCCTGGCCTTCTTCTGGAACTCCCTCCCCTCTCAGACTCTCAAGGTTTCCTCCAGCGTGTCGGTTCCCACAGAGCAGACCTTTGGTCTGAGACCTGACAGTCCAGATGCCACGCATGCTGCCGCGTGGCGGCGGTGTCTCGGCTTGGGACAAGAGGAGGCCCCACGGTGCGGGCTGGGGCGCCAGGCACCGCGGCGGGCGCTGAGGGTTGGGGTCACCCCCACACCGGGCCGCCGCCGCGCTCCCAGAAAGGGGACAGAACAAGAGGCAAAAAAAAAAAAAAAAAAAAAGAAGCAGCCTGAGGCACCCGGTATTCCCAGGCGGTCTCCCATCCAAGTCCTAACCGGGCCCCACCCTGCTTAGCTTCCGAGACCAGACGAGATCGGGGGCGTTCAGGGTGGTGTGGCCCTAGACGGCGGCGGAGGCCGCCCCTGCCCCACTCAAGAAGCCGAGCCTCTCTGCGCTTTCCCCCCGCCGCCGCCGCCGCCGCCGCCGCCGCCGCCGCCGCCGCCGCCGCCGCCTCCCGCCCCAGGCCCCGCGCCGGGCCGGGCCTGTTGAGTTCGCCGGCCGGGTCCCGCGGGCTCCCAGGGACGGGGGTGATGGGCGGGGCGGGGCGGGGGGCTGTCTCTCTATACACACACACACACACACTCACTCACACAAGATGCGCCTCCACGGCTGGACTCGCCAAGGTGGAGCCCTCCCAGCCCCCCTCGTCTCCTCGCCCGGCCTCCTTCACCTACCCGCTGCCCACCCCCGGCGCGTCGCCGCCGCTGACGCTGACTGCGCACGCGCGCTCGCGCGGGGCGCTCGCCCTTTGACCCCAGCCAGGGGCCGCCCTCCCCCACAACCCCTTTCAGCTGCGCCCCCCCTCGCCCTGTGGGTGGGCTGCCGCCTATTCCCCCGGGCCAGGGCTGGGGCACAGCCAGTGTATGGGGCGTCTCTCTCTGGGGATGTGTCCCATGGGTGGGGTGGGGTGGCGTGGTTTGTGGGGCGCTGAAGAAATCAGTCCCCTCCATCTCCTACCTCTGGAAAACGCCCAAGCCCGTGGAGAACTGCCGGCACCGCTTCGTGGGGGCCGGGACCCTCCTCTGTGTCCTCCTGTGGCCCAGTCCAAGGGGCCTGGGCCTGGCCGGGGCTGCATTGGACCCCAACCACCCTGGCGTGTGGACTCGCTAAAAATCGGCCATTAGATATTGGATTCCAGCTTCCTTGAGGTCATTTCACTAATGAGTGCACCGGAAAGAGTTTCCTAATCCATCTGTGAGGGTGGCAACTGAAAGAGAATTTTAAAGCTGACAGAATAGGCGAGGGAAGGCATAGGAGATTTCCACACCCAGCAAGGAAGCCTTTCCCGAAATGGAAGAAAGAAACGAGCAAACAGAGACACCGGTAGCCCGCCCGGAAAAGAGTCTGCCCCCGAGAGAAAGTACCCTGACCAGGTTCACCCATGGGTGGGTGGGTGGCGAGCTAGCGAGGTTCAGAAGAGCGAGGACCGCAGTCTGTGCGGAAGACACCTGCGCTCGGGTGTGTGTGGCGGCCCGATTCGCAAGCAGCTCTAGATGTTAAACCAAGGAGAAGCCAGGGAGTTCCCAACGCCCCAGGTGTCCTCAGCCCACGACTGGCTGCTGTGGGAATGCGAAGCCCGGCTCCAGTCTCAGAGCGGGGTTCCCAGGAGGATCAGGCTGAAGCTGGGACTTGGCCTCAAAGTGTCCCCTCGCATGGCCACCCCCTTCCCCTTCCTGCTCCTCTACTCCTGGTGCCCCTCCATCCAGGGGCCAGACCTTAGAGAGTCACCGCAAGAGAATCCTGGTCCCAAAGGAGCCTTCTGGGGGACCGGTGCTGAGAGAGGTTGTGGGCATGGCCCGCTGGGGCTCTGCCCGACCCAGGGCTGAGAGATGCCACCTCCCAGCTCTGGGTCCCTGCAGGAAGTGTTGGCAAGCACAGGGCCAGTCCCCCAAAGGCCCAGGTGCAGGGAGCCCAGGCCAAGCAGCCTGTGGAAGAAGCCACTTGCCGTGCCACCCCGGGAACAGGACTGCAGGCCCCGGCCCTTCCCACCTCCTCCTCCTCCTCCTCCCCCCCCCGCACCTCCCCCCCCCGGACATGGCACAGGGCTCAGAGACACCTCAGACTCTTGCTACCCAAGGTGCAAAGGGCATCAGTTGCTCCTCCAAGCCCCCCGCCCAGCAGACCACGTTGTCCAGCCAGCCCCCGGGCCTCCCTGGGGTGCCCAGCACAAAAGTGCAGACACCCACCGGACCCTCAGTCTCAGCTTTCGGATGTTTTTGCCACTCTAAGGACCCGCAGGCCCGCTGGGCCTTCGGGCAGGACAGAGAGCCCCGGGATCCGCCTTGGAGAGCTGCGTGTACGTACGTCCCCATCAGGAGGCGGTCCCCACCTCCGCGGCTCTCCCCTTGGCTCTCCCCTTGGCTCTCCCCTTGCGGGGAGCGGCAGCAGCCTGCAGCCGCAGGGCCTCAGGGAAGACACCAGGCTGGGCCCCCGCGGCACAGCGGGGGCACGTCCCCCGCACTCGACTTAGGGACGGCTGCTGGAGACTGCTGCGGCCACCCTGCTGCCGGGTTTCTGGAGGGCTTCCTGGAAGCAGCGTCCACACCAAGCCCTTGGAAGGCCCAGGCGACGGAGGAGCCGGTCAGGCAGGGGCCGAGGACGGTGAGAGGCCGGGCGGGAAGGAGCATGTCAGGCAGGGGCAGAGGACGGTGACAGGCCGGGCGGGGAGGAGCCGGTCAGGCGGGGGCCCAGGACAGTGACGGGCCTGGCCGGGGAGGAGTGCGTCAGGCAGGGGCAGAGGAGACGGGCTGGGTAAGGGTTAGGGTTACAGTTAGGGCACAATTCACAATCGCAAAGACGTGGAAGCGACCCGAGTGCCCATCCATCCAGGAGTGCATGAATAAAATGTGGCGCGTGGACACCACGGAGTGCCATTCGGCTGTGAGGAGCAGCGGTGAGAGGGCACCTCTCGTGTTCTCCTGGCCAGAGCTGGAACCCGTTCCAGTAAGCCAAGTATCCCAAGAATGGACACACGAGCACCACGTGAGCGCGCTCACCAGCAAATTGGAACGAACGGATGGACACCTAAGTGGACGGAGAGGAATCACCTTCATCGGGTGGGTGTCGGGCGGGTGGGGGGAGGGGAGGGGCATCCACATCCATTAGGCATGGGGTGGGTGCGCACCGACTGGGGGATGGGCGCACTTGAAGCTCTGACCCCAGGGGGGAGGCTTGGAGAGGGCAACGTACCCGACCTTAACACTGGTACCCCCACAATACGCTGGAACAACATGAGAGGTATATGAATGAGAACACAGGGGGGAGGGGGGCACGGGCAATACATGTCACCTGAATACTTGTACTCCCATCATCTGCTTGAAAAGAGAGAGGAAAGAAAATGCAATAATAGAGGTAAGAGACACTTTTTAAAAATAATGAATCCGAAGAGAAAAGTAAAAGGAGGCCTGTGGAGCAGGTCTGGGTGTGACTCCGGATCCCCCAACATCAGGTGCCACCACCAAAGATTCCTGCGTGGAGCCCATAGAACCCCCAAAAGCAACGGGACGAGTTCTGGTCACATACTCCCTCAAAATGACATCCTGGCCTTCTTCTGGAACTCCCTCCCCTCTCAGACTCTCAAGGTTTCCTCCAGCGTGTCGGTTCCCACAGAGCAGACCTTTGGTCTGAGACCTGACAGTCCAGATGCCACGCATGCTGCCGCGTGGCGGCGGTGTCTCGGCTTGGGACAAGAGGAGGCCCCACGGTGCGGGCTGGGGCGCCAGGCACCGCGGCGGGCGCTGAGGGTTGGGGTCACCCCCACACCGGGCCGCCGCCGCGCTCCCAGAAAGGGGACAGAACAAGAGGCAAAAAAAAAAAAAAAAAAAAGAAGCAGCCTGAGGCACCCGGTATTCCCAGGCGGTCTCCCATCCAAGTCCTAACCGGGCCCCACCCTGCTTAGCTTCCGAGACCAGACGAGATCGGGGGCGTTCAGGGTGGTGTGGCCCTAGACGGCGGCGGAGGCCGCCCCTGCCCCACTCAAGAAGCCGAGCCTCTCTGCGCTTTCCCCCCGCCGCCGCCGCCGCCGCCGCCGCCGCCGCCGCCGCCGCCGCCGCCGCCTCCCGCCCCAGGCCCCGCGCCGGGCCGGGCCTGTTGAGTTCGCCGGCCGGGTCCCGCGGGCTCCCAGGGACGGGGGTGATGGGCGGGGCGGGGCGGGGGGCTGTCTCTCTATACACACACACACACACACTCACACTCACTCACACAAGATGCGCCTCCACGGCTGGACTCGCCAAGGTGGAGCCCTCCCAGCCCCCCTCGTCTCCTCGCCCGGCCTCCTTCACCTACCCGCTGCCCACCCCCGGCGCGTCGCCGCCGCTGACGCTGACTGCGCACGCGCGCTCGCGCGGGGCGCTCGCCCTTTGACCCCAGCCAGGGGCCGCCCTCCCCCACAACCCCTTTCAGCTGCGCCCCCCCTCGCCCTGTGGGTGGGCTGCCGCCTATTCCCCCGGGCCAGGGCTGGGGCACAGCCAGTGTATGGGGCGTCTCTCTCTGGGGATGTGTCCCATGGGTGGGGTGGGGTGGCGTGGTTTGTGGGGCGCTGAAGAAATCAGTCCCCTCCATCTCCTACCTCTGGAAAACGCCCAAGCCCGTGGAGAACTGCCGGCACCGCTTCGTGGGGGCCGGGACCCTCCTCTGTGTCCTCCTGTGGCCCAGTCCAAGGGGCCTGGGCCTGGCCGGGGCTGCATTGGACCCCAACCACCCTGGCGTGTGGACTCGCTAAAAATCGGCCATTAGATATTGGATTCCAGCTTCCTTGAGGTCATTTCACTAATGAGTGCACCGGAAAGAGTTTCCTAATCCATCTGTGAGGGTGGCAACTGAAAGAGAATTTTAAAGCTGACAGAATAGGCGAGGGAAGGCATAGGAGATTTCCACACCCAGCAAGGAAGCCTTTCCCGAAATGGAAGAAAGAAACGAGCAAACAGAGACACCGGTAGCCCGCCCGGAAAAGAGTCTGCCCCCGAGAGAAAGTACCCTGACCAGGTTCACCCATGGGTGGGTGGGTGGCGAGCTAGCGAGGTTCAGAAGAGCGAGGACCGCAGTCTGTGCGGAAGACACCTGCGCTCGGGTGTGTGTGGCGGCCCGATTCGCAAGCAGCTCTAGATGTTAAACCAAGGAGAAGCCAGGGAGTTCCCAACGCCCCAGGTGTCCTCAGCCCACGACTGGCTGCTGTGGGAATGCGAAGCCCGGCTCCTTGTCTCAGAGCGGGGTTCCCAGGAGGATCAGGCTGAAGCTGGGACTTGGCCTCAAAGTGTCCCCTCGCATGGCCACCCCCTTCCCCTTCCTGCTCCTCTACTCCTGGTGCCCCTCCATCCAGGGGCCAGACCTTAGAGAGTCACCGCAAGAGAATCCTGGTCCCCAAGGAGCCTTCTGGGGGACCGGTGCTGAGAGAGGTTGTGGGCATGGCCCGCTGGGGCTCTGCCCGACCCAGGGCTGAGAGATGCCACCTCCCAGCTCTGGGTCCCTGCAGGAAGTGTTGGCAAGCACAGGGCCAGTCCCCCAAAGGCCCAGGTGCAGGGAGCCCAGGCCAAGCAGCCTGTGGAAGAAGCCACTTGCCGTGCCACCCCGGGAACAGGACTGCAGGCCCCGGCCCTTCCCACCTCCTCCTCCTCCTCCTCCCCCCCCCGCACCTCCCCCCCCCGGACATGGCACAGGGCTCAGAGACACCTCAGACTCTTGCTACCCAAGGTGCAAAGGGCATCAGTTGCTCCTCCAAGCCCCCCGCCCAGCAGACCACGTTGTCCAGCCAGCCCCCGGGCCTCCCTGGGGTGCCCAGCACAAAAGTGCAGACACCCACCGGACCCTCAGTCTCAGCTTTCGGATGTTTTTGCCACTCTAAGGACCCGCAGGCCCGCTGGGCCTTCGGGCAGGACAGAGAGCCCCGGGATCCGCCTTGGAGAGCTGCGTGTACGTACGTCCCCATCAGGAGGCGGTCCCCACCTCCGCGGCTCTCCCCTTGGCTCTCCCCTTGCGGGGAGCGGCAGCAGCCTGCAGCCGCAGGGCCTCAGGGAAGACACCAGGCTGGGCCCCCGCGGCACAGCGGGGGCACGTCCCCCGCACTCGACTTAGGGACGGCTGCTGGAGACTGCTGCGGCCACCCTGCTGCCGGGTTTCTGGAGGGCTTCCTGGAAGCAGCGTCCACACCAAGCCCTTGGAAGGCCCAGGCGACGGAGGAGCCGGTCAGGCAGGGGCCGAGGACGGTGAGAGGCCGGGCGGGAAGGAGCATGTCAGGCAGGGGCAGAGGACGGTGACAGGCCGGGCGGGGAGGAGCCGGTCAGGCGGGGGCCCAGGACAGTGACGGGCCTGGCCGGGGAGGAGTGCGTCAGGCAGGGGCAGAGGAGACGGGCTGGGTAAGGGTTAGGGTTACAGTTAGGGCACAATTCACAATCGCAAAGACGTGGAAGCGACCCGAGTGCCCATCCATCCAGGAGTGCATGAATAAAATGTGGCGCGTGGACACCACGGAGTGCCATTCGGCTGTGAGGAGCAGCGGTGAGAGGGCACCTCTCGTGTTCTCCTGGCCAGAGCTGGAACCCGTTCCAGTAAGCCAAGTATCCCAAGAATGGACACACGAGCACCACGTGAGCGCGCTCACCAGCAAATTGGAACGAACGGATGGACACCTAAGTGGACGGAGAGGAATCACCTTCATCGGGTGGGTGTCGGGCGGGTGGGGGGAGGGGAGGGGCATCCACATCCATTAGGCATGGGGTGGGTGCGCACCGACTGGGGGATGGGCGCACTTGAAGCTCTGACCCCAGGGGGGAGGCTTGGAGAGGGCAACGTACCCGACCTTAACACTGGTACCCCCACAATACGCTGGAACAACATGAGAGGTATATGAATGAGAACACAGGGGGGAGGGGGGCACGGGCAATACATGTCACCTGAATACTTGTACTCCCATCATCTGCTTGAAAAGAGAGAGGAAAGAAAATGCAATAATAGAGGTAAGAGACACTTTTTAAAAATAATGAATCCGAAGAGAAAAGTAAAAGGAGGCCTGTGGAGCAGGTCTGGGTGTGACTCCGGATCCCCCAACATCAGGTGCCACCACCAAAGATTCCTGCGTGGAGCCCATAGAACCCCCAAAAGCAACGGGACGAGTTCTGGTCACATACTCCCTCAAAATGACATCCTGGCCTTCTTCTGGAACTCCCTCCCCTCTCAGACTCTCAAGGTTTCCTCCAGCGTGTCGGTTCCCACAGAGCAGACCTTTGGTCTGAGACCTGACAGTCCAGATGCCACGCATGCTGCCGCGTGGCGGCGGTGTCTCGGCTTGGGACAAGAGGAGGCCCCACGGTGCGGGCTGGGGCGCCAGGCACCGCGGCGGGCGCTGAGGGTTGGGGTCACCCCCACACCGGGCCGCCGCCGCGCTCCCAGAAAGGGGACAGAACAAGAGGCAAAAAAAAAAAAAAAAAAAAAAGAAGCAGCCTGAGGCACCCGGTATTCCCAGGCGGTCTCCCATCCAAGTCCTAACCGGGCCCCACCCTGCTTAGCTTCCGAGACCAGACGAGATCGGGGGCGTTCAGGGTGGTGTGGCCCTAGACGGCGGCGGAGGCCGCCCCTGCCCCACTCAAGAAGCCGAGCCTCTCTGCGCTTTCCCCCCGCCGCCGCCGCCGCCGCCGCCGCCGCCGCCGCCGCCGCCGCCTCCCGCCCCAGGCCCCGCGCCGGGCCGGGCCTGTT
Organism: Microcebus murinus; assembly: GCF_040939455.1. Lineage (NCBI taxonomy): Eukaryota > Metazoa > Chordata > Mammalia > Primates > Cheirogaleidae > Microcebus > Microcebus murinus. The sequence continues at coordinate 17,307,055 of NC_134131.1, forward strand.
GAGTTCGCCGGCCGGGTCCCGCGGGCTCCCAGGGACGGGGGTGATGGGCGGGGCGGGGCGGGGGGCTGTCTCTCTATACACACACACACACACACTCACACTCACTCACACAAGATGCGCCTCCACGGCTGGACTCGCCAAGGTGGAGCCCTCCCAGCCCCCCTCGTCTCCTCGCCCGGCCTCCTTCACCTACCCGCTGCCCACCCCCGGCGCGTCGCCGCCGCTGACGCTGACTGCGCACGCGCGCTCGCGCGGGGCGCTCGCCCTTTGACCCCAGCCAGGGGCCGCCCTCCCCCACAACCCCTTTCAGCTGCGCCCCCCCTCGCCCTGTGGGTGGGCTGCCGCCTATTCCCCCGGGCCAGGGCTGGGGCACAGCCAGTGTATGGGGCGTCTCTCTCTGGGGATGTGTCCCATGGGTGGGGTGGGGTGGCGTGGTTTGTGGGGCGCTGAAGAAATCAGTCCCCTCCATCTCCTACCTCTGGAAAACGCCCAAGCCCGTGGAGAACTGCCGGCACCGCTTCGTGGGGGCCGGGACCCTCCTCTGTGTCCTCCTGTGGCCCAGTCCAAGGGGCCTGGGCCTGGCCGGGGCTGCATTGGACCCCAACCACCCTGGCGTGTGGACTCGCTAAAAATCGGCCATTAGATATTGGATTCCAGCTTCCTTGAGGTCATTTCACTAATGAGTGCACCGGAAAGAGTTTCCTAATCCATCTGTGAGGGTGGCAACTGAAAGAGAATTTTAAAGCTGACAGAATAGGCGAGGGAAGGCATAGGAGATTTCCACACCCAGCAAGGAAGCCTTTCCCGAAATGGAAGAAAGAAACGAGCAAACAGAGACACCGGTAGCCCGCCCGGAAAAGAGTCTGCCCCCGAGAGAAAGTACCCTGACCAGGTTCACCCATGGGTGGGTGGGTGGCGAGCTAGCGAGGTTCAGAAGAGCGAGGACCGCAGTCTGTGCGGAAGACACCTGCGCTCGGGTGTGTGTGGCGGCCCGATTCGCAAGCAGCTCTAGATGTTAAACCAAGGAGAAGCCAGGGAGTTCCCAACGCCCCAGGTGTCCTCAGCCCACGACTGGCTGCTGTGGGAATGCGAAGCCCGGCTCCTTGTCTCAGAGCGGGGTTCCCAGGAGGATCAGGCTGAAGCTGGGACTTGGCCTCAAAGTGTCCCCTCGCATGGCCACCCCCTTCCCCTTCCTGCTCCTCTACTCCTGGTGCCCCTCCATCCAGGGGCCAGACCTTAGAGAGTCACCGCAAGAGAATCCTGGTCCCCAAGGAGCCTTCTGGGGGACCGGTGCTGAGAGAGGTTGTGGGCATGGCCCGCTGGGGCTCTGCCCGACCCAGGGCTGAGAGATGCCACCTCCCAGCTCTGGGTCCCTGCAGGAAGTGTTGGCAAGCACAGGGCCAGTCCCCCAAAGGCCCAGGTGCAGGGAGCCCAGGCCAAGCAGCCTGTGGAAGAAGCCACTTGCCGTGCCACCCCGGGAACAGGACTGCAGGCCCCGGCCCTTCCCACCTCCTCCTCCTCCTCCTCCCCCCCCCGCACCTCCCCCCCCCGGACATGGCACAGGGCTCAGAGACACCTCAGACTCTTGCTACCCAAGGTGCAAAGGGCATCAGTTGCTCCTCCAAGCCCCCCGCCCAGCAGACCACGTTGTCCAGCCAGCCCCCGGGCCTCCCTGGGGTGCCCAGCACAAAAGTGCAGACACCCACCGGACCCTCAGTCTCAGCTTTCGGATGTTTTTGCCACTCTAAGGACCCGCAGGCCCGCTGGGCCTTCGGGCAGGACAGAGAGCCCCGGGATCCGCCTTGGAGAGCTGCGTGTACGTACGTCCCCATCAGGAGGCGGTCCCCACCTCCGCGGCTCTCCCCTTGGCTCTCCCCTTGCGGGGAGCGGCAGCAGCCTGCAGCCGCAGGGCCTCAGGGAAGACACCAGGCTGGGCCCCCGCGGCACAGCGGGGGCACGTCCCCCGCACTCGACTTAGGGACGGCTGCTGGAGACTGCTGCGGCCACCCTGCTGCCGGGTTTCTGGAGGGCTTCCTGGAAGCAGCGTCCACACCAAGCCCTTGGAAGGCCCAGGCGACGGAGGAGCCGGTCAGGCAGGGGCCGAGGACGGTGAGAGGCCGGGCGGGAAGGAGCATGTCAGGCAGGGGCAGAGGACGGTGACAGGCCGGGCGGGGAGGAGCCGGTCAGGCGGGGGCCCAGGACAGTGACGGGCCTGGCCGGGGAGGAGTGCGTCAGGCAGGGGCAGAGGAGACGGGCTGGGTAAGGGTTAGGGTTACAGTTAGGGCACAATTCACAATCGCAAAGACGTGGAAGCGACCCGAGTGCCCATCCATCCAGGAGTGCATGAATAAAATGTGGCGCGTGGACACCACGGAGTGCCATTCGGCTGTGAGGAGCAGCGGTGAGAGGGCACCTCTCGTGTTCTCCTGGCCAGAGCTGGAACCCGTTCCAGTAAGCCAAGTATCCCAAGAATGGACACACGAGCACCACGTGAGCGCGCTCACCAGCAAATTGGAACGAACGGATGGACACCTAAGTGGACGGAGAGGAATCACCTTCATCGGGTGGGTGTCGGGCGGGTGGGGGGAGGGGAGGGGCATCCACATCCATTAGGCATGGGGTGGGTGCGCACCGACTGGGGGATGGGCGCACTTGAAGCTCTGACCCCAGGGGGGAGGCTTGGAGAGGGCAACGTACCCGACCTTAACACTGGTACCCCCACAATACGCTGGAACAACATGAGAGGTATATGAATGAGAACACAGGGGGGAGGGGGGCACGGGCAATACATGTCACCTGAATACTTGTACTCCCATCATCTGCTTGAAAAGAGAGAGGAAAGAAAATGCAATAATAGAGGTAAGAGACACTTTTTAAAAATAATGAATCCGAAGAGAAAAGTAAAAGGAGGCCTGTGGAGCAGGTCTGGGTGTGACTCCGGATCCCCCAACATCAGGTGCCACCACCAAAGATTCCTGCGTGGAGCCCATAGAACCCCCAAAAGCAACGGGACGAGTTCTGGTCACATACTCCCTCAAAATGACATCCTGGCCTTCTTCTGGAACTCCCTCCCCTCTCAGACTCTCAAGGTTTCCTCCAGCGTGTCGGTTCCCACAGAGCAGACCTTTGGTCTGAGACCTGACAGTCCAGATGCCACGCATGCTGCCGCGTGGCGGCGGTGTCTCGGCTTGGGACAAGAGGAGGCCCCACGGTGCGGGCTGGGGCGCCAGGCACCGCGGCGGGCGCTGAGGGTTGGGGTCACCCCCACACCGGGCCGCCGCCGCGCTCCCAGAAAGGGGACAGAACAAGAGGCAAAAAAAAAAAAAAAAAAAAAAGAAGCAGCCTGAGGCACCCGGTATTCCCAGGCGGTCTCCCATCCAAGTCCTAACCGGGCCCCACCCTGCTTAGCTTCCGAGACCAGACGAGATCGGGGGCGTTCAGGGTGGTGTGGCCCTAGACAGCGGCGGAGGCCGCCCCTGCCCCACTCAAGAAGCCGAGCCTCTCTGCGCTTTCCCCCCGCCGCCGCCGCCGCCGCCGCCGCCGCCGCCTCCCGCCCCAGGCCCCGCGCCGGGCCGGGCCTGTTGAGTTCGCCGGCCGGGTCCCGCGGGCTCCCAGGGACGGGGGTGATGGGCGGGGCGGGGCGGGGGGCTGTCTCTCTATACACACACACACACACACTCACACTCACTCACACAAGATGCGCCTCCACGGCTGGACTCGCCAAGGTGGAGCCCTCCCAGCCCCCCTCGTCTCCTCGCCCGGCCTCCTTCACCTACCCGCTGCCCACCCCCGGCGCGTCGCCGCCGCTGACGCTGACTGCGCACGCGCGCTCGCGCGGGGCGCTCGCCCTTTGACCCCAGCCAGGGGCCGCCCTCCCCCACAACCCCTTTCAGCTGCGCCCCCCCTCGCCCTGTGGGTGGGCTGCCGCCTATTCCCCCGGGCCAGGGCTGGGGCACAGCCAGTGTATGGGGCGTCTCTCTCTGGGGATGTGTCCCATGGGTGGGGTGGGGTGGCGTGGTTTGTGGGGCGCTGAAGAAATCAGTCCCCTCCATCTCCTACCTCTGGAAAACGCCCAAGCCCGTGGAGAACTGCCGGCACCGCTTCGTGGGGGCCGGGACCCTCCTCTGTGTCCTCCTGTGGCCCAGTCCAAGGGGCCTGGGCCTGGCCGGGGCTGCATTGGACCCCAACCACCCTGGCGTGTGGACTCGCTAAAAATCGGCCATTAGATATTGGATTCCAGCTTCCTTGAGGTCATTTCACTAATGAGTGCACCGGAAAGAGTTTCCTAATCCATCTGTGAGGGTGGCAACTGAAAGAGAATTTTAAAGCTGACAGAATAGGCGAGGGAAGGCATAGGAGATTTCCACACCCAGCAAGGAAGCCTTTCCCGAAATGGAAGAAAGAAACGAGCAAACAGAGACACCGGTAGCCCGCCCGGAAAAGAGTCTGCCCCCGAGAGAAAGTACCCTGACCAGGTTCACCCATGGGTGGGTGGGTGGCGAGCTAGCGAGGTTCAGAAGAGCGAGGACCGCAGTCTGTGCGGAAGACACCTGCGCTCGGGTGTGTGTGGCGGCCCGATTCGCAAGCAGCTCTAGATGTTAAACCAAGGAGAAGCCAGGGAGTTCCCAACGCCCCAGGTGTCCTCAGCCCACGACTGGCTGCTGTGGGAATGCGAAGCCCGGCTCCTTGTCTCAGAGCGGGGTTCCCAGGAGGATCAGGCTGAAGCTGGGACTTGGCCTCAAAGTGTCCCCTCGCATGGCCACCCCCTTCCCCTTCCTGCTCCTCTACTCCTGGTGCCCCTCCATCCAGGGGCCAGACCTTAGAGAGTCACCGCAAGAGAATCCTGGTCCCCAAGGAGCCTTCTGGGGGACCGGTGCTGAGAGAGGTTGTGGGCATGGCCCGCTGGGGCTCTGCCCGACCCAGGGCTGAGAGATGCCACCTCCCAGCTCTGGGTCCCTGCAGGAAGTGTTGGCAAGCACAGGGCCAGTCCCCCAAAGGCCCAGGTGCAGGGAGCCCAGGCCAAGCAGCCTGTGGAAGAAGCCACTTGCCGTGCCACCCCGGGAACAGGACTGCAGGCCCCGGCCCTTCCCACCTCCTCCTCCTCCTCCTCCCCCCCCCGCACCTCCCCCCCCCGGACATGGCACAGGGCTCAGAGACACCTCAGACTCTTGCTACCCAAGGTGCAAAGGGCATCAGTTGCTCCTCCAAGCCCCCCGCCCAGCAGACCACGTTGTCCAGCCAGCCCCCGGGCCTCCCTGGGGTGCCCAGCACAAAAGTGCAGACACCCACCGGACCCTCAGTCTCAGCTTTCGGATGTTTTTGCCACTCTAAGGACCCGCAGGCCCGCTGGGCCTTCGGGCAGGACAGAGAGCCCCGGGATCCGCCTTGGAGAGCTGCGTGTACGTACGTCCCCATCAGGAGGCGGTCCCCACCTCCGCGGCTCTCCCCTTGGCTCTCCCCTTGCGGGGAGCGGCAGCAGCCTGCAGCCGCAGGGCCTCAGGGAAGACACCAGGCTGGGCCCCCGCGGCACAGCGGGGGCACGTCCCCCGCACTCGACTTAGGGACGGCTGCTGGAGACTGCTGCGGCCACCCTGCTGCCGGGTTTCTGGAGGGCTTCCTGGAAGCAGCGTCCACACCAAGCCCTTGGAAGGCCCAGGCGACGGAGGAGCCGGTCAGGCAGGGGCCGAGGACGGTGAGAGGCCGGGCGGGAAGGAGCATGTCAGGCAGGGGCAGAGGACGGTGACAGGCCGGGCGGGGAGGAGCCGGTCAGGCGGGGGCCCAGGACAGTGACGGGCCTGGCCGGGGAGGAGTGCGTCAGGCAGGGGCAGAGGAGACGGGCTGGGTAAGGGTTAGGGTTACAGTTAGGGCACAATTCACAATCGCAAAGACGTGGAAGCGACCCGAGTGCCCATCCATCCAGGAGTGCATGAATAAAATGTGGCGCGTGGACACCACGGAGTGCCATTCGGCTGTGAGGAGCAGCGGTGAGAGGGCACCTCTCGTGTTCTCCTGGCCAGAGCTGGAACCCGTTCCAGTAAGCCAAGTATCCCAAGAATGGACACACGAGCACCACGTGAGCGCGCTCACCAGCAAATTGGAACGAACGGATGGACACCTAAGTGGACGGAGAGGAATCACCTTCATCGGGTGGGTGTCGGGCGGGTGGGGGGAGGGGAGGGGCATCCACATCCATTAGGCATGGGGTGGGTGCGCACCGACTGGGGGATGGGCGCACTTGAAGCTCTGACCCCAGGGGGGAGGCTTGGAGAGGGCAACGTACCCGACCTTAACACTGGTACCCCCACAATACGCTGGAACAACATGAGAGGTATATGAATGAGAACACAGGGGGGAGGGGGGCACGGGCAATACATGTCACCTGAATACTTGTACTCCCATCATCTGCTTGAAAAGAGAGAGGAAAGAAAATGCAATAATAGAGGTAAGAGACACTTTTTAAAAATAATGAATCCGAAGAGAAAAGTAAAAGGAGGCCTGTGGAGCAGGTCTGGGTGTGACTCCGGATCCCCCAACATCAGGTGCCACCACCAAAGATTCCTGCGTGGAGCCCATAGAACCCCCAAAAGCAACGGGACGAGTTCTGGTCACATACTCCCTCAAAATGACATCCTGGCCTTCTTCTGGAACTCCCTCCCCTCTCAGACTCTCAAGGTTTCCTCCAGCGTGTCGGTTCCCACAGAGCAGACCTTTGGTCTGAGACCTGACAGTCCAGATGCCACGCATGCTGCCGCGTGGCGGCGGTGTCTCGGCTTGGGACAAGAGGAGGCCCCACGGTGCGGGCTGGGGCGCCAGGCACCGCGGCGGGCGCTGAGGGTTGGGGTCACCCCCACACCGGGCCGCCGCCGCGCTCCCAGAAAGGGGACAGAACAAGAGGCAAAAAAAAAAAAAAAAAAAAAAGAAGCAGCCTGAGGCACCCGGTATTCCCAGGCGGTCTCCCATCCAAGTCCTAACCGGGCCCCACCCTGCTTAGCTTCCGAGACCAGACGAGATCGGGGGCGTTCAGGGTGGTGTGGCCCTAGACGGCGGCGGAGGCCGCCCCTGCCCCACTCAAGAAGCCGAGCCTCTCTGCGCTTTCCCCCCGCCGCCGCCGCCGCCGCCGCCGCCGCCGCCTCCCGCCCCAGGCCCCGCGCCGGGCCGGGCCTGTTGAGTTCGCCGGCCGGGTCCCGCGGGCTCCCAGGGACGGGGGTGATGGGCGGGGCGGGGCGGGGGGCTGTCTCTCTATACACACACACACACACACTCACACTCACTCACACAAGATGCGCCTCCACGGCTGGACTCGCCAAGGTGGAGCCCTCCCAGCCCCCCTCGTCTCCTCGCCCGGCCTCCTTCACCTACCCGCTGCCCACCCCCGGCGCGTCGCCGCCGCTGACGCTGACTGCGCACGCGCGCTCGCGCGGGGCGCTCGCCCTTTGACCCCAGCCAGGGGCCGCCCTCCCCCACAACCCCTTTCAGCTGCGCCCCCCCTCGCCCTGTGGGTGGGCTGCCGCCTATTCCCCCGGGCCAGGGCTGGGGCACAGCCAGTGTATGGGGCGTCTCTCTCTGGGGATGTGTCCCATGGGTGGGGTGGGGTGGCGTGGTTTGTGGGGCGCTGAAGAAATCAGTCCCCTCCATCTCCTACCTCTGGAAAACGCCCAAGCCCGTGGAGAACTGCCGGCACCGCTTCGTGGGGGCCGGGACCCTCCTCTGTGTCCTCCTGTGGCCCAGTCCAAGGGGCCTGGGCCTGGCCGGGGCTGCATTGGACCCCAACCACCCTGGCGTGTGGACTCGCTAAAAATCGGCCATTAGATATTGGATTCCAGCTTCCTTGAGGTCATTTCACTAATGAGTGCACCGGAAAGAGTTTCCTAATCCATCTGTGAGGGTGGCAACTGAAAGAGAATTTTAAAGCTGACAGAATAGGCGAGGGAAGGCATAGGAGATTTCCACACCCAGCAAGGAAGCCTTTCCCGAAATGGAAGAAAGAAACGAGCAAACAGAGACACCGGTAGCCCGCCCGGAAAAGAGTCTGCCCCCGAGAGAAAGTACCCTGACCAGGTTCACCCATGGGTGGGTGGGTGGCGAGCTAGCGAGGTTCAGAAGAGCGAGGACCGCAGTCTGTGCGGAAGACACCTGCGCTCGGGTGTGTGTGGCGGCCCGATTCGCAAGCAGCTCTAGATGTTAAACCAAGGAGAAGCCAGGGAGTTCCCAACGCCCCAGGTGTCCTCAGCCCACGACTGGCTGCTGTGGGAATGCGAAGCCCGGCTCCTTGTCTCAGAGCGGGGTTCCCAGGAGGATCAGGCTGAAGCTGGGACTTGGCCTCAAAGTGTCCCCTCGCATGGCCACCCCCTTCCCCTTCCTGCTCCTCTACTCCTGGTGCCCCTCCATCCAGGGGCCAGACCTTAGAGAGTCACCGCAAGAGAATCCTGGTCCCCAAGGAGCCTTCTGGGGGACCGGTGCTGAGAGAGGTTGTGGGCATGGCCCGCTGGGGCTCTGCCCGACCCAGGGCTGAGAGATGCCACCTCCCAGCTCTGGGTCCCTGCAGGAAGTGTTGGCAAGCACAGGGCCAGTCCCCCAAAGGCCCAGGTGCAGGGAGCCCAGGCCAAGCAGCCTGTGGAAGAAGCCACTTGCCGTGCCACCCCGGGAACAGGACTGCAGGCCCCGGCCCTTCCCACCTCCTCCTCCTCCTCCTCCCCCCCCCGCACCTCCCCCCCCCGGACATGGCACAGGGCTCAGAGACACCTCAGACTCTTGCTACCCAAGGTGCAAAGGGCATCAGTTGCTCCTCCAAGCCCCCCGCCCAGCAGACCACGTTGTCCAGCCAGCCCCCGGGCCTCCCTGGGGTGCCCAGCACAAAAGTGCAGACACCCACCGGACCCTCAGTCTCAGCTTTCGGATGTTTTTGCCACTCTAAGGACCCGCAGGCCCGCTGGGCCTTCGGGCAGGACAGAGAGCCCCGGGATCCGCCTTGGAGAGCTGCGTGTACGTACGTCCCCATCAGGAGGCGGTCCCCACCTCCGCGGCTCTCCCCTTGGCTCTCCCCTTGGCTCTCCCCTTGCGGGGAGCGGCAGCAGCCTGCAGCCGCAGGGCCTCAGGGAAGACACCAGGCTGGGCCCCCGCGGCACAGCGGGGGCACGTCCCCCGCACTCGACTTAGGGACGGCTGCTGGAGACTGCTGCGGCCACCCTGCTGCCGGGTTTCTGGAGGGCTTCCTGGAAGCAGCGTCCACACCAAGCCCTTGGAAGGCCCAGGCGACGGAGGAGCCGGTCAGGCAGGGGCCGAGGACGGTGAGAGGCCGGGCGGGAAGGAGCATGTCAGGCAGGGGCAGAGGACGGTGACAGGCCGGGCGGGGAGGAGCCGGTCAGGCGGGGGCCCAGGACAGTGACGGGCCTGGCCGGGGAGGAGTGCGTCAGGCAGGGGCAGAGGAGACGGGCTGGGTAAGGGTTAGGGTTACAGTTAGGGCACAATTCACAATCGCAAAGACGTGGAAGCGACCCGAGTGCCCATCCATCCAGGAGTGCATGAATAAAATGTGGCGCGTGGACACCACGGAGTGCCATTCGGCTGTGAGGAGCAGCGGTGAGAGGGCACCTCTCGTGTTCTCCTGGCCAGAGCTGGAACCCGTTCCAGTAAGCCAAGTATCCCAAGAATGGACACACGAGCACCACGTGAGCGCGCTCACCAGCAAATTGGAACGAACGGATGGACACCTAAGTGGACGGAGAGGAATCACCTTCATCGGGTGGGTGTCGGGCGGGTGGGGGGAGGGGAGGGGCATCCACATCCATTAGGCATGGGGTGGGTGCGCACCGACTGGGGGATGGGCGCACTTGAAGCTCTGACCCCAGGGGGGAGGCTTGGAGAGGGCAACGTACCCGACCTTAACACTGGTACCCCCACAATACGCTGGAACAACATGAGAGGTATATGAATGAGAACACAGGGGGGAGGGGGGCACGGGCAATACATGTCACCTGAATACTTGTACTCCCATCATCTGCTTGAAAAGAGAGAGGAAAGAAAATGCAATAATAGAGGTAAGAGACACTTTTTAAAAATAATGAATCCGAAGAGAAAAGTAAAAGGAGGCCTGTGGAGCAGGTCTGGGTGTGACTCCGGATCCCCCAACATCAGGTGCCACCACCAAAGATTCCTGCGTGGAGCCCATAGAACCCCCAAAAGCAACGGGACGAGTTCTGGTCACATACTCCCTCAAAATGACATCCTGGCCTTCTTCTGGAACTCCCTCCCCTCTCAGACTCTCAAGGTTTCCTCCAGCGTGTCGGTTCCCACAGAGCAGACCTTTGGTCTGAGACCTGACAGTCCAGATGCCACGCATGCTGCCGCGTGGCGGCGGTGTCTCGGCTTGGGACAAGAGGAGGCCCCACGGTGCGGGCTGGGGCGCCAGGCACCGCGGCGGGCGCTGAGGGTTGGGGTCACCCCCACACCGGGCCGCCGCCGCGCTCCCAGAAAGGGGACAGAACAAGAGGCAAAAAAAAAAAAAAAAAAAAAGAAGCAGCCTGAGGCACCCGGTATTCCCAGGCGGTCTCCCATCCAAGTCCTAACCGGGCCCCACCCTGCTTAGCTTCCGAGACCAGACGAGATCGGGGGCGTTCAGGGTGGTGTGGCCCTAGACGGCGGCGGAGGCCGCCCCTGCCCCACTCAAGAAGCCGAGCCTCTCTGCGCTTTCCCCCCGCCGCCGCCGCCGCCGCCGCCGCCGCCGCCGCCGCCGCCGCCGCCGCCTCCCGCCCCAGGCCCCGCGCCGGGCCGGGCCTGTTGAGTTCGCCGGCCGGGTCCCGCGGGCTCCCAGGGACGGGGGTGATGGGCGGGGCGGGGCGGGGGGCTGTCTCTCTATACACACACACACACACACTCACACTCACTCACACAAGATGCGCCTCCACGGCTGGACTCGCCAAGGTGGAGCCCTCCCAGCCCCCCTCGTCTCCTCGCCCGGCCTCCTTCACCTACCCGCTGCCCACCCCCGGCGCGTCGCCGCCGCTGACGCTGACTGCGCACGCGCGCTCGCGCGGGGCGCTCGCCCTTTGACCCCAGCCAGGGGCCGCCCTCCCCCACAACCCCTTTCAGCTGCGCCCCCCCTCGCCCTGTGGGTGGGCTGCCGCCTATTCCCCCGGGCCAGGGCTGGGGCACAGCCAGTGTATGGGGCGTCTCTCTCTGGGGATGTGTCCCATGGGTGGGGTGGGGTGGCGTGGTTTGTGGGGCGCTGAAGAAATCAGTCCCCTCCATCTCCTACCTCTGGAAAACGCCCAAGCCCGTGGAGAACTGCCGGCACCGCTTCGTGGGGGCCGGGACCCTCCTCTGTGTCCTCCTGTGGCCCAGTCCAAGGGGCCTGGGCCTGGCCGGGGCTGCATTGGACCCCAACCACCCTGGCGTGTGGACTCGCTAAAAATCGGCCATTAGATATTGGATTCCAGCTTCCTTGAGGTCATTTCACTAATGAGTGCACCGGAAAGAGTTTCCTAATCCATCTGTGAGGGTGGCAACTGAAAGAGAATTTTAAAGCTGACAGAATAGGCGAGGGAAGGCATAGGAGATTTCCACACCCAGCAAGGAAGCCTTTCCCGAAATGGAAGAAAGAAACGAGCAAACAGAGACACCGGTAGCCCGCCCGGAAAAGAGTCTGCCCCCGAGAGAAAGTACCCTGACCAGGTTCACCCATGGGTGGGTGGGTGGCGAGCTAGCGAGGTTCAGAAGAGCGAGGACCGCAGTCTGTGCGGAAGACACCTGCGCTCGGGTGTGTGTGGCGGCCCGATTCGCAAGCAGCTCTAGATGTTAAACCAAGGAGAAGCCAGGGAGTTCCCAACGCCCCAGGTGTCCTCAGCCCACGACTGGCTGCTGTGGGAATGCGAAGCCCGGCTCCTTGTCTCAGAGCGGGGTTCCCAGGAGGATCAGGCTGAAGCTGGGACTTGGCCTCAAAGTGTCCCCTCGCATGGCCACCCCCTTCCCCTTCCTGCTCCTCTACTCCTGGTGCCCCTCCATCCAGGGGCCAGACCTTAGAGAGTCACCGCAAGAGAATCCTGGTCCCCAAGGAGCCTTCTGGGGGACCGGTGCTGAGAGAGGTTGTGGGCATGGCCCGCTGGGGCTCTGCCCGACCCAGGGCTGAGAGATGCCACCTCCCAGCTCTGGGTCCCTGCAGGAAGTGTTGGCAAGCACAGGGCCAGTCCCCCAAAGGCCCAGGTGCAGGGAGCCCAGGCCAAGCAGCCTGTGGAAGAAGCCACTTGCCGTGCCACCCCGGGAACAGGACTGCAGGCCCCGGCCCTTCCCACCTCCTCCTCCTCCTCCTCCCCCCCCCGCACCTCCCCCCCCCGGACATGGCACAGGGCTCAGAGACACCTCAGACTCTTGCTACCCAAGGTGCAAAGGGCATCAGTTGCTCCTCCAAGCCCCCCGCCCAGCAGACCACGTTGTCCAGCCAGCCCCCGGGCCTCCCTGGGGTGCCCAGCACAAAAGTGCAGACACCCACCGGACCCTCAGTCTCAGCTTTCGGATGTTTTTGCCACTCTAAGGACCCGCAGGCCCGCTGGGCCTTCGGGCAGGACAGAGAGCCCCGGGATCCGCCTTGGAGAGCTGCGTGTACGTACGTCCCCATCAGGAGGCGGTCCCCACCTCCGCGGCTCTCCCCTTGGCTCTCCCCTTGCGGGGAGCGGCAGCAGCCTGCAGCCGCAGGGCCTCAGGGAAGACACCAGGCTGGGCCCCCGCGGCACAGCGGGGGCACGTCCCCCGCACTCGACTTAGGGACGGCTGCTGGAGACTGCTGCGGCCACCCTGCTGCCGGGTTTCTGGAGGGCTTCCTGGAAGCAGCGTCCACACCAAGCCCTTGGAAGGCCCAGGCGACGGAGGAGCCGGTCAGGCAGGGGCCGAGGACGGTGAGAGGCCGGGCGGGAAGGAGCATGTCAGGCAGGGGCAGAGGACGGTGACAGGCCGGGCGGGGAGGAGCCGGTCAGGCGGGGGCCCAGGACAGTGACGGGCCTGGCCGGGGAGGAGTGCGTCAGGCAGGGGCAGAGGAGACGGGCTGGGTAAGGGTTAGGGTTACAGTTAGGGCACAATTCACAATCGCAAAGACGTGGAAGCGACCCGAGTGCCCATCCATCCAGGAGTGCATGAATAAAATGTGGCGCGTGGACACCACGGAGTGCCATTCGGCTGTGAGGAGCAGCGGTGAGAGGGCACCTCTCGTGTTCTCCTGGCCAGAGCTGGAACCCGTTCCAGTAAGCCAAGTATCCCAAGAATGGACACACGAGCACCACGTGAGCGCGCTCACCAGCAAATTGGAACGAACGGATGGACACCTAAGTGGACGGAGAGGAATCACCTTCATCGGGTGGGTGTCGGGCGGGTGGGGGGAGGGGAGGGGCATCCACATCCATTAGGCATGGGGTGGGTGCGCACCGACTGGGGGATGGGCGCACTTGAAGCTCTGACCCCAGGGGGGAGGCTTGGAGAGGGCAACGTACCCGACCTTAACACTGGTACCCCCACAATACGCTGGAACAACATGAGAGGTATATGAATGAGAACACAGGGGGGAGGGGGGCACGGGCAATACATGTCACCTGAATACTTGTACTCCCATCATCTGCTTGAAAAGAGAGAGGAAAGAAAATGCAATAATAGAGGTAAGAGACACTTTTTAAAAATAATGAATCCGAAGAGAAAAGTAAAAGGAGGCCTGTGGAGCAGGTCTGGGTGTGACTCCGGATCCCCCAACATCAGGTGCCACCACCAAAGATTCCTGCGTGGAGCCCATAGAACCCCCAAAAGCAACGGGACGAGTTCTGGTCACATACTCCCTCAAAATGACATCCTGGCCTTCTTCTGGAACTCCCTCCCCTCTCAGACTCTCAAGGTTTCCTCCAGCGTGTCGGTTCCCACAGAGCAGACCTTTGGTCTGAGACCTGACAGTCCAGATGCCACGCATGCTGCCGCGTGGCGGCGGTGTCTCGGCTTGGGACAAGAGGAGGCCCCACGGTGCGGGCTGGGGCGCCAGGCACCGCGGCGGGCGCTGAGGGTTGGGGTCACCCCCACACCGGGCCGCCGCCGCGCTCCCAGAAAGGGGACAGAACAAGAGGCAAAAAAAAAAAAAAAAAAAAAAGAAGCAGCCTGAGGCACCCGGTATTCCCAGGCGGTCTCCCATCCAAGTCCTAACCGGGCCCCACCCTGCTTAGCTTCCGAGACCAGACGAGATCGGGGGCGTTCAGGGTGGTGTGGCCCTAGACGGCGGCGGAGGCCGCCCCTGCCCCACTCAAGAAGCCGAGCCTCTCTGCGCTTTCCCCCCGCCGCCGCCGCCGCCGCCGCCGCCGCCGCCGCCGCCGCCGCCTCCCGCCCCAGGCCCCGCGCCGGGCCGGGCCTGTTGAGTTCGCCGGCCGGGTCCCGCGGGCTCCCAGGGACGGGGGTGATGGGCGGGGCGGGGCGGGGGGCTGTCTCTCTATACACACACACACACACACTCACACTCACTCACACAAGATGCGCCTCCACGGCTGGACTCGCCAAGGTGGAGCCCTCCCAGCCCCCCTCGTCTCCTCGCCCGGCCTCCTTCACCTACCCGCTGCCCACCCCCGGCGCGTCGCCGCCGCTGACGCTGACTGCGCACGCGCGCTCGCGCGGGGCGCTCGCCCTTTGACCCCAGCCAGGGGCCGCCCTCCCCCACAACCCCTTTCAGCTGCGCCCCCCCTCGCCCTGTGGGTGGGCTGCCGCCTATTCCCCCGGGCCAGGGCTGGGGCACAGCCAGTGTATGGGGCGTCTCTCTCTGGGGATGTGTCCCATGGGTGGGGTGGGGTGGCGTGGTTTGTGGGGCGCTGAAGAAATCAGTCCCCTCCATCTCCTACCTCTGGAAAACGCCCAAGCCCGTGGAGAACTGCCGGCACCGCTTCGTGGGGGCCGGGACCCTCCTCTGTGTCCTCCTGTGGCCCAGTCCAAGGGGCCTGGGCCTGGCCGGGGCTGCATTGGACCCCAACCACCCTGGCGTGTGGACTCGCTAAAAATCGGCCATTAGATATTGGATTCCAGCTTCCTTGAGGTCATTTCACTAATGAGTGCACCGGAAAGAGTTTCCTAATCCATCTGTGAGGGTGGCAACTGAAAGAGAATTTTAAAGCTGACAGAATAGGCGAGGGAAGGCATAGGAGATTTCCACACCCAGCAAGGAAGCCTTTCCCGAAATGGAAGAAAGAAACGAGCAAACAGAGACACCGGTAGCCCGCCCGGAAAAGAGTCTGCCCCCGAGAGAAAGTACCCTGACCAGGTTCACCCATGGGTGGGTGGGTGGCGAGCTAGCGAGGTTCAGAAGAGCGAGGACCGCAGTCTGTGCGGAAGACACCTGCGCTCGGGTGTGTGTGGCGGCCCGATTCGCAAGCAGCTCTAGATGTTAAACCAAGGAGAAGCCAGGGAGTTCCCAACGCCCCAGGTGTCCTCAGCCCACGACTGGCTGCTGTGGGAATGCGAAGCCCGGCTCCTTGTCTCAGAGCGGGGTTCCCAGGAGGATCAGGCTGAAGCTGGGACTTGGCCTCAAAGTGTCCCCTCGCATGGCCACCCCCTTCCCCTTCCTGCTCCTCTACTCCTGGTGCCCCTCCATCCAGGGGCCAGACCTTAGAGAGTCACCGCAAGAGAATCCTGGTCCCCAAGGAGCCTTCTGGGGGACCGGTGCTGAGAGAGGTTGTGGGCATGGCCCCCTGGGGCTCTGCCCGACCCAGGGCTGAGAGATGCCACCTCCCAGCTCTGGGTCCCTGCAGGAAGTGTTGGCAAGCACAGGGCCAGTCCCCCAAAGGCCCAGGTGCAGGGAGCCCAGGCCAAGCAGCCTGTGGAAGAAGCCACTTGCCGTGCCACCCCGGGAACAGGACTGCAGGCCCCGGCCCTTCCCACCTCCTCCTCCTCCTCCTCCCCCCCCCGCACCTCCCCCCCCCGGACATGGCACAGGGCTCAGAGACACCTCAGACTCTTGCTACCCAAGGTGCAAAGGGCATCAGTTGCTCCTCCAAGCCCCCCGCCCAGCAGACCACGTTGTCCAGCCAGCCCCCGGGCCTCCCTGGGGTGCCCAGCACAAAAGTGCAGACACCCACCGGACCCTCAGTCTCAGCTTTCGGATGTTTTTGCCACTCTAAGGACCCGCAGGCCCGCTGGGCCTTCGGGCAGGACAGAGAGCCCCGGGATCCGCCTTGGAGAGCTGCGTGTACGTACGTCCCCATCAGGAGGCGGTCCCCACCTCCGCGGCTCTCCCCTTGGCTCTCCCCTTGCGGGGAGCGGCAGCAGCCTGCAGCCGCAGGGCCTCAGGGAAGACACCAGGCTGGGCCCCCGCGGCACAGCGGGGGCACGTCCCCCGCACTCGACTTAGGGACGGCTGCTGGAGACTGCTGCGGCCACCCTGCTGCCGGGTTTCTGGAGGGCTTCCTGGAAGCAGCGTCCACACCAAGCCCTTGGAAGGCCCAGGCGACGGAGGAGCCGGTCAGGCAGGGGCCGAGGACGGTGAGAGGCCGGGCGGGAAGGAGCATGTCAGGCAGGGGCAGAGGACGGTGACAGGCCGGGCGGGGAGGAGCCGGTCAGGCGGGGGCCCAGGACAGTGACGGGCCTGGCCGGGGAGGAGTGCGTCAGGCAGGGGCAGAGGAGACGGGCTGGGTAAGGGTTAGGGTTACAGTTAGGGCACAATTCACAATCGCAAAGACGTGGAAGCGACCCGAGTGCCCATCCATCCAGGAGTGCATGAATAAAATGTGGCGCGTGGACACCACGGAGTGCCATTCGGCTGTGAGGAGCAGCGGTGAGAGGGCACCTCTCGTGTTCTCCTGGCCAGAGCTGGAACCCGTTCCAGTAAGCCAAGTATCCCAAGAATGGACACACGAGCACCACGTGAGCGCGCTCACCAGCAAATTGGAACGAACGGATGGACACCTAAGTGGACGGAGAGGAATCACCTTCATCGGGTGGGTGTCGGGCGGGTGGGGGGAGGGGAGGGGCATCCACATCCATTAGGCATGGGGTGGGTGCGCACCGACTGGGGGATGGGCGCACTTGAAGCTCTGACCCCAGGGGGGAGGCTTGGAGAGGGCAACGTACCCGACCTTAACACTGGTACCCCCACAATACGCTGGAACAACATGAGAGGTATATGAATGAGAACACAGGGGGGAGGGGGGCACGGGCAATACATGTCACCTGAATACTTGTACTCCCATCATCTGCTTGAAAAGAGAGAGGAAAGAAAATGCAATAATAGAGGTAAGAGACACTTTTTAAAAATAATGAATCCGAAGAGAAAAGTAAAAGGAGGCCTGTGGAGCAGGTCTGGGTGTGACTCCGGATCCCCCAACATCAGGTGCCACCACCAAAGATTCCTGCGTGGAGCCCATAGAACCCCCAAAAGCAACGGGACGAGTTCTGGTCACATACTCCCTCAAAATGACATCCTGGCCTTCTTCTGGAACTCCCTCCCCTCTCAGACTCTCAAGGTTTCCTCCAGCGTGTCGGTTCCCACAGAGCAGACCTTTGGTCTGAGACCTGACAGTCCAGATGCCACGCATGCTGCCGCGTGGCGGCGGTGTCTCGGCTTGGGACAAGAGGAGGCCCCACGGTGCGGGCTGGGGCGCCAGGCACCGCGGCGGGCGCTGAGGGTTGGGGTCACCCCCACACCGGGCCGCCGCCGCGCTCCCAGAAAGGGGACAGAACAAGAGGCAAAAAAAAAAAAAAAAAAAAAAGAAGCAGCCTGAGGCACCCGGTATTCCCAGGCGGTCTCCCATCCAAGTCCTAAC